>NW_020954583.1:8638211-8646886 GCF_900497805.2 Vombatus ursinus
TGTGTGTGTGTGTGTGTGTGTGTGTGTGTGTGTGTGTGTGTGTGTGTGTGTATGTGTGGGTATATATATATATATATAAAATCACCATGTAAGGTCATAACAGTGATTTTAGCTATTTAGTATCATTCTCATTTCAGTTATTCTAGACTGAGGTTAATAGAATAAAATTATTTAATGGAGAATTTGGGTTAGGAAGCAATTCTGAAGAAGAAAAAATAATTATCATAATTGGACCTCATTTAGTAACCTCTAACTTAATTTGATTATTTATTAACTATAGTTCTATTCAACTTTCTAAATCTTTAAAGTCTCAATGACCAATAATTTCCAAAATCAAAAACTTGAAGAAATAAGAAAGTGCTTATCACCACAATTCATTATTTTCTTTCTTAAAGTATGGAGTCACAAGCTATTTCCAATGTGACTAGATGTGATAAATTACATAGGATGATATCAAATATACCAAATTTGTCAGCCTCTCTTAAATTTCACCAAGTACTTTGGACCATTCCTTTGCACTTGACACATACTATATTGTATATTTTTTGTATAAGTTTTATTCTTCATATTAGACTCTAAGTTCATTGAGAGTCTATGCCTTATTGCATGGCTATATCCTTGTTATTTAGCATAGTGAGTTTTACCTACTAGATTTTTTTTTATTTCCACATGTATTATAGCATCAAGGTATACATTTTAGCATTTATATTATAAATTGTAAAAATGTTAATCACTTTTGTATCACTCTAAGCTAACTTTCTAAACTATCCTTCAAAGAAATTTGATGTTTTAAACTGAGTAATATCTAATACCTCCTCAATCCCCCCTTTTTTTGTTTTTCCTCCTTTCTTCCCTCCCATCTTTAATTTCTAACTAACCATGTGATTCAATTTGTGTGGGGTATTCTTTGTTATAGCAATTCCTTCTACCTATTCATTGTAGAAGGTCATCTGCAACATACAGCCAGAGCACAAAGTGACTGTGCCCATGGTCAAATAGCTAGAATTGGTCAGTAGAAGGATTTGAATACAAACTTCCTGACTCTACAACTGACTTAGAGTCTACTATATCACTCTTCCTATTTCCTTGATAATATATTAAATGTGAAGTTAAATAGGTATACAAATTAAGTAAATTTATTCTACTGGAAGCTGAATTTTTCCTTATGCCCCTTTGTCCTAGGATTATTCTTAGATGACTCAAGCCATGATTTGTATAGCTTCTGTCAACATTTTTTCAAGCCCCGCACCCTCATTTTTGTTGTGGCCAAGTTTTTTAATGATCTGAGAGTAAGGGAATTGTTCTCTATTCAGATGTCTTTGGGGGAGAGGAATGAATTTCAGTTTGATAGAGCTACTGTAAACAATGATACAATAAAATTGCATCTAAGAAGATGGAGGAAAGCCATTTTTCCTGTTTTCCTGACAAACTGCATTCAGAACACTGATATATTTGAGGCAATTTCTCTGTATTTCTATGGAATTTTTAGATAAAAATTTGTAGCCAGAAGACAAACAAGATATTCATTTTTAGATTTGTTCCTTTTCAAAGAAACCTCCTCTTCCTATTGTGTGTGTGTGTGTGTGTGTATGTGTGTTAGAATGAAATTTCAATAAAATAAAATCACAGTTGGAATATTTCCTGAAGTGGTTTTAGGTGCTCTTTTCATGCTTCAAATTGAAAGTTTGAGGAGCATTAGTCTATGGAAGTATTTCCTGACACTTTGTTGGATACCTGATTCTTTGTCTAATGCATCCAAATGGCAGTCACTAAATACTGATCTAGGTACTTAAATATAATTACCTACAAAGTAGTATGTGTTAGCTCTCAGGTAGCCAGTATGGTAGTTATACTGGGCATCCCAATAAGATAGAAAATAGGCATTTATTAAACTAATCAATAACTATATGCCAGATTCTGTACTAAGTGCTTTACAAATATTATCTCATTTGATCCTCACATTATTATCCCTATTTTACACTTGAGGAAACTGAGGGAAACATAAGTTAGGTGACTTGCTCAGGGTCACACAGCCAGTAAGTCTCTTAGACAGAACTTGAATTCAGGTCTTGATTCCAGGCACAAAGCTCTTTCCACTGTTCTATCTACCTGCCTCATAAGAGAGTCCACCCTAGGGCAATGCAAAGATAAACGTCTGCAAAAATAGAAACTCAAGAGAACTGAATTCTTTAGGGGACTGAAGAAAATCTGCTAAAAAAAATTCCTATCTCTGAGCCATCATTTCCAATTATATAGATACCCCTTGGCACAAACTACATACAAAGACTAGCAGAATAGAAATTCATCAATTCTTATTTTTTCTCCCTTCTTTTCCCCCTTTCTTTAATCTCAGCTCCTAATCCTGCCCTAGATTTCCCCATCTGACACTGACTGATCTGAAATGGAGTCATTTTAACCATATTTACATATTCCTATTTTGTTCTCTTATCTGTTCTCTCAATATTATTTGCGCATGTATATGTATATGCATAGGCATATAAATACAAAAGCATATGCCATTTCTTCAATGCAGGGATGCCCCTGTTTGGAAACTTCTCACTGGAAGAAGGCTACAACTCATCTATGATAAGTTCTAGGGAATTTTCTCAACCTAAATGTTTTGTTCAGGGCTACATATCTAGTAAATATTCAAAGAGGGATTTGAGCCTAGGTCTTTCTGCTTTCAAGTCTAGAACTCTATCAGTTCTACCACACTGTTTGGCAACATGATATAAAGGATCAATAATAGGAGGAGTTACGTGACATTTTGTAGCCTAGACATAAAATAGTTTGTTTTCCTTCATTTTCAAATGAACAATTTAGAATTGAAATATGCATTTCTTAAGATAGTCATTAGTAACTGTGACCAAAGCATCATCGTTTTCAATTGACTACTAATCAACACAATGAATAAAATATCTATATCCCAGAAACATTTACATTTCATTATATGTAGTCAGCATGTTGAGCTCATTCTATAAATCTTCAAGTACATCTTTCTGTCTAAAGGGGGAAAATATTTAATATTACATAATGTTGTCTACATATAACAACAAAAAATAACATATTCTACAAAGTACTTTTGCATTGTATTTTAACATTTCTTAAGTGTTTTCAGTCTTCCTTCAATAAAAAATTGCCGCATTTTAGAAAAAAATGCCTTCTGTACAATCTCTCACATTCAATCGTGTTCCCTATTCATTCATTCTTTCTTATGATATTATTAATTATAATGTCGAACCTATTCCTGTTTTATTTAAGGAAGTGTATAGGCATTGATTAGCATCTCATTTTTTAAAAAATCACATTATATCTCTTATGTTTATTTTAATAGACTAATACAAATGTAGTACTTTAAAACATAAAAATCATAGTTTTAGTCATATATAATTTTGTATAATATTTATATTTAATCTACCAGTTAATTCAATGATTCACATATGATTCAATATTCTATTCATTATTTATTATAATAAAAACTTATGTCTTTCATAGTATTTAAAGATTATTCATTGAATCAGCAAATATTTACATAGCACCTACAATATGCTGTGTACTAAGTGTGCTAGGCAATAAAACAGGTGTAAAAGTAAATAATATATTTTCCTTTATCAAGACATTATCTAGCACAAGAAAGAAGTCACATGCAAAAAATAATGCAAAATAAAATCTGGTAAATATGTAAGACAATAAGTGAATAGTATTCAAGATGTTCTACCGCTAGAAAAAAAGCTGTTTTTATTGTAGAGTGGATTTTTTTTTAGAAATTATTACTTTTTTAATATTTCTTAGCTCTTTTGTATACTAAACATCATGCCATTTAACATGCTACTTAGTGAGAGCATACTAACCCAGTTTTGCCCAAGAATCTGTTTCTAATGCCAGCTTCACTTCCATCTGTATTTTTGTACTTAGTAGAAACAAAAGGGACTTATTCATAAGGCAAAACAAATTGAAATTTATAAAATACAGACAAATCCACCTATAAATCATTTTAGGTGAAGACATAAGGATATTTCTAAGGATATGGTTCTTAGAACCATGGGAAACAAATACCTTAATTCATACCAACATTTTACTTCCTTAAAGTCTCCAAACACTCAGATAATACTAAATCACTTCTCAGTCAGTCAGTCAATCAATAAGCATTTATTAAGTGTCTACTATGTGCCAGGCACTCTGCTATGCATTGGGAATATGAAGAAAGTTTGTAAAAAGATAGTCTTTGCTCTCAAGGAACTCACAGTCTAAAGGGAGAGACAACTTCCAACATCTACTTACATCATGGAAATTGTAGATCATAATAGAAGGAAGAAACTAGCATTAAAGTGCATCAGCAAAGGCTTCTAGGAGAAGGTAAAATTTTAGTTGGTACTTGAAGGAAGCCAGGGAGGTCAACAGACAGAGATGAGGAAGGAGAGTATTCCAGGCATGGGGGACAGCTAGTGAAAGTGCCTGGAGGGTGGGGGTAGGGTATAATTTGCAAGGAACAGTAAAGAGGGCAATGTCACTGAATGGAACAATGTGTGTGTGTGTGTGTGTGTGTGTGTGTGTGTGTGTGTGTGTGTGTGTGAGAGAGAGAGAGAGAGAGAGAGAGAGAGGGAGATTCATTGAGAATTCAGTTAGGAAGGGGAATGTGAAAGAGGAATATCCTTGAAAAAATGAGATACAACTGACTTTGAGCTGGACCATTTCTGGTTAGTGAATTTAAAATTACAGAGAATTTTAGAGCCTTTGTTATAAAGTCCCAGAACAAAGAGAAAATGTTCATATCAGGAAACTCATATTAAAAAATGAGTCAGTAGCAGGGTCAGTCAATCAGACAAACATTTATTGGGCTCCTATTATGTTCCAACCACTGTGCTAAGCCCTGGAGATACAAAATAGGGTAAAAGACAATCTCTTTTCTCAAGGGGCTCTGAGTTTTATGGGGGAGAGAACAACAAAAATGCTACATACAATCAATATATAATTAACAAAGAGAAGGCACCAGAATTAAGGATGATGGGGAAAGGCTTCTGTAGAAGGTAAAATTTAACTGGGACTTGAAGGAAGTCAGGGATGTTAGGAGGCAGAGATGAGGAAGAGTATTTCCGGCCATGGTGGAGTCAGTGAAAATGACTGGAGTCAGGAAATGGAGTTGTTCCAGGAACAGCAACTGGCTAGTGTTGCTAGATCAAAGAGTACTGAGGAAGGGTATGGTTTAAGAATGCAGAAGGGGCAGGTGAAGGACATTAAAAAAAGAAAGAAAGAAAATACAGGATTTTATATCTTATTCTACAAATGGTAGGAGACCAAAGAAGTTTACTGAGGAGGGGAGTGCCATGGTCATATGCATATTTTAAGATCACTTTGACAGCTGAGTAGAAGATGCAGTAGAGTGGGTAGAGACTTGAAACCTATTGTAATTACACAAACATAAAGTGGTGGTAGTGTCAGAGGAGAGAATAGAATATTTATCAAAGGTAAAATCAATAGGAATAGGGAACAGATTGACTATAAAGAGGAGTCAAGGTTGTCAGGTAAGTAGGGGTAGCTAAACAACTCTATCACCACACCATCCTACAATCGCTACATATATACACTTATATGTGTATATGTGGTTTCCTTGTTAGAATATAAGCTCCTTGAATGCAAGTCTATTTTATTTTTTGCCCTGTATCCCCAGTACATGGAACAGTGTGTGACACCTAGTAGGTTCATAATATAATTTGACTGATTAATTCAAGGATAATTGGTTGTGACTCAGCAGTCAACTCCACTATTTGTGTTTGTGTTTTTCCCCCAGTATCCTGTGACACAGTCTGAGAGATGTGATTTCTTAGAGGAAATTTTAAAAAAGGACCTTTATTTCTGCTCAAGAAACTCTCCAAAGTCACAGAAATCCCTGTCCCTTTCCTCCCAATGATAGTGCTGCATTTATGTTAATGGAATGAACTTTGTTATATTTGGGGCTCAGAAGCAACTTTGTGCTTATACTTGTGAAAATGCAAAATTTTATATTTGTTATGTGGAATCATGACTCCATTTGACATTTGTATTTGTCAAATACCTAAAAGACAAATATCTTGTTAATTTGCTAATTTTTTTTTCCTATCAAAGTTTTTACCCCTTTAGCTAAAAAGGCATGGATAAATACTAATAGAATTCATGTTTAAATTTATGTCAAGTCTTACCTAAAGCTTAGTAGAGGATGCATTTGTTACGTGGTAGGTAGAACTCCCCTCACAACATTTTTTAAAGGTGAATTTTAGTTGTTCTTTGCTCTGAAACAAAGGGAGTATAACCACTGGTTTTATTGGCCAAATGTTTTTTTTTTCCACATATTTTCAACCACATCTGCATCTCTTTGGAATTTTGGCACTGAAAAATTAAAAAAAACATTGTATTTTTTGTAACTCCTGGAATTTTGATGCTAATATGGCATAATGGTTAAATTTTCTTTTTTGACAATATCCTGCTTTGAAAAACAGATTTTTTTTTTGAAGGCGAGAAGCAGAAATACTATAGTGCATAACGATTTTATTTGTAACCTTAGAAACCTGAATAACTAAAATCTGTCCCATTAACAATTCTCATATTTAATCATTTATTGGAAGAATTTTATCAAAATTCTAAAATTTACATATGAATTAAATTGAACATATTGGAAATGATTCTAATCAGTTAAATGAGAAACTTTATTATAAAGATTACACCCAAAATTAAAAAAAATCAACCTTTTACATGTTTGCAATCTATATAATTTTATTTTAAAGTATATTTCTAATGGCACATGTTGCTTTCATTTTTGAATTTAAATTGAAAGGAAGTGGTTAGAAACTTATTAAGTGCCTTCATGACTAACAACCAGTTTGTAATGCAATATGGAAACAAGAATCCATTCATTTGGGCTACCTTAGAAGATCATTTGGTAGTAGAATTCAGCAGTACTCTTTACTTAAGAGCAGGGACACAAACATCGCTAAGTTTTTGTAATTGTTCAGCCTGCTTCCCTATTTCCAGTTGTAATTCAAAGTGACAAGTGGAATCATCCAGGATGCCTCTGCTCATAATTGAGAGACATAACTGCAAAGTGACTGGAATCTGAAAGCTCTTTCCTAGAGAACTTCAAATTCACTTTTATCTTATGTTGTCCAAAACACCTCACATATTGTTCTGACAGATTTTTCCATTTAGCTTGTCTTTTTTGTATTCGGAAAGAGCATGTGAAAGAAGGGTGATAATGGTGAATTTTAGGTATTTTGCTTTTTCTTTAAACAATCAAATTAAAAGAAAAAACACTCCCCTTTTCTGTGAGGTAGAGTAAGCCCTTTCCTGAATCAAGTTACACCAATAATGTAAATATTTGACATCATACAAAAATGTAAAATGGATTTGTATCTATATCTGTATGAGTGTTGTAACAGGGAACTAAATAAACAGTAAAAAGGAAAGAGAAAAAAACTATATCTCAGAGAAAATATTGACAATATTTATACTTATTTTTAGTATACAATCATGTTTGAAGAAACAAGAACATCCAGCATCTAAGTGTGATAACTTAGTCATCCAAAGTGACTAACTGGCTGAATTCATACATATTCCATTCAGAAGGGATGACTTTAATACTGTTTTAGAAACAGCATACAAAGGCCAAGCCTCAGATTACAAATGAATACAGTATATAACAAAAGATTATTTATACCACAAAATAATAAAAAAATATATAAATGTTACAAAATTACAAACAAGCAAGGCCCCTCCTCAAACACACTTCCTTGAAAAGTTTAGGGAGCCATGTGTGGAGAACGTTGCATATACGCTCAGATTTTTTTCAATGTATTTATTGGTTTGGCTAATATTTTTTCTCTTTTTCTTTAAAAAATCAGATGACTTTCTGGGAGACAGAGTTATAAAGTGGGAAATGTAGGTGAAGTAGAAACAAAGATATCAATAAATTTTTAAAAATAGGTTGTTAGGGCTTGAATTTTTCCCCTGTAAAATAGGAATTACCAGCTGCATTATTTCACATGTTTACATGCTTCTTCTCTATTATGAGTGAATTGAAAATTGTTTTAGTACTAGAATACTTCTAGACACTGCCAATGAGGCTAAGTTATTGTTGTGACATATAAACAAAATATACCAATCCTTGAGTGGCTTACTTTTTGAACAAACTGTCTTCATCTACATAGGTAACATCAAAGTTCAAAGTGCCATTTTACAATATGAGGAAGAAAATGCTGCATGTAGTTGTAAGGGTATTTAAATCTTAGTAATATAATGATCAAGCTGTCAAGGACTTTAGAGATTGTCTAGTACAACTTCCTCTATTTAAAAATAAGGAAACTGAAGCCCAGAGGTCAAGTAACAAATTAAAAAACTAGACAGTAGCAGAAATCTAATTCTAGAACTAAAACTTTCTAACTTATTTACTGGAGCCAATGTACTTTTCCCTGTGCCACACAGTGGTAGCTAGGTGGCACAGAGGATAGAGCTCTGGGCTCTATCAGTTCAACTCAGTAAACATTTATTAAACAACTACTATGTGCCAAGTATAGTGCTTAAGTGCTGGGGATACAAATAAATAAAAAAAAATAGTCCTTGATATCAAAAAGGTTACAATATAATGGGGAAAGACAATACACACACACACACACACACACACACACACACACACACACACACACACA
>NW_020954583.1:8646896-8802386 GCF_900497805.2 Vombatus ursinus
ACACACACACACACACACACACACACACACACACACACACACACACAAGAAATTGAAAAGGGAGGTACATTACCAAAGAGTATTTGGCCAGGGTGCATGATATTCTGCAGCATGGAAAACCTAGCAGATCTGCTGAGGGAAAATGGAGAATTACCTGGAAGGTTTTGAGTACTCTCTATAACAAGACTTTTCTTAATCCCTCCAATCAGAAAAGAGAAAGATACAATTTAGGGATTTGTGAAGGTGTTGAATATTAAAGGTGGGGCTAATTTGCATGGTGATGAGATTTCAGATTTCAGTTTATCCTAGAGGAATCATGATGTTCCCTAGAATTCCTCAGGAAGACCTACATTCAAATGTTGTCTCAGATACTTATTAGTTTTTTTTTTTCCTGCCCAAGTCACTTATTATCTGTCTGCTTCTCTTTCCTCAGTTGCAAAATGGAGATAATAAAAGCACCTACTTCCCAGAGTTCTTGTATCAATGAGATAGTATTTGTAAGGGGCTTAGCACAGAATCTGGCATATAATAGCTACTGAACAAATGTTTGTTTACTTCCCTCTCTGATTTTGAGTCTAACAATAGAAAGCTTCCTGTTTATGGATGTGTAATTAATCTAGGTTTATTATTTTTCATATTTTCATATAATTATTATCGTAAATTTACTGCTAACACAAGTGGCCTTATTAAGGGAAGTATAACATAAGGGCATGGAGGTTGAGGAAAAGCTATTATAGAACTATTAAAGTCCTGTAAACCATTTTATTCTTTGCTCTGCTTTGATTTTCTCTGTACTTTCAAGTAATTTTAACATGTTTTCAGAACTCTTCTAAATTCAAAGTATTAAAAGAGTTTCAAGGTGTTTATCTGATGAGTAGGTCACAAAATGAGTGGATGGAAATCAATTTGTCTCACTAACTTATCTTCCAACTATATGCTCTGTGTTCTTAGACTGATAACAGGCCTAGGGTGAGCTATAGAGTTAGGAAGAAAAAGAAGTTCAGTTTTCAAGAAAGAATAATCATAAAGCTTTAAACAAATCTTAAAGTCCCTAACAAATTGAATGAATGATAATCTGCTTAGGCATAGATAAAACCAAAGGTAACTTGGTAATGCTTAAAAGTCTAACTGAAGGCAACCAATGAAAATGCAAATTAGTCAGTCAGTCATTCAACAAGTATTTATTAAGTGCTTCTTATATTCCAGGAACTATAATAAGCACTAGGGATACAAAGAAAGGCAAAAACAGTCCTTTGCTTCAAAAAGTTAACATTTTAATGGGAGATATAACAGCTAAAGTATATGTTTCAAGTTTAGCCATGCTGTGATTTGTTATTTTTTAAAAATGTCATTCTGCATCATATAAATAGTACCAATGAGATTATAGTTGCTTCTCTTAAGTAAGATCACTTTTCTGGTGTGGTGTGTTTTAACAACATAGGAATTGACTGACAGAATAAATTCATCCAAGGTTAATGGTAATATGTGTGTGAATAAACAAATATTTGTTATGTATCTTGTAAACTTGAATGAAAGGCAGCATAGAATACTGGATAGATGGCAAGTTTTAGAGTCAGAAACATCTAGTTTAAGTTCTGCCTTTGACATCTACCGACATTGTGACCATGGGTAAGTCACTTCAACTTTCAGTGTCCAAGCAAATCTGTAGCACTATAAGTTGCAGACAAGTATATATCAGTGGAGGAAGTTTTCATACTAGGGATTGCCTATACCATGTATATCTATACCATAGGTACTGACCCATTGAATAAGGTGTAGAAGACTTTAATAGGTTTATCAACAAATATATTTATAACAAAGAAATGCAAAATGTAATCAGTGAAGTTTTTTTCCATGTAGAATATATCGAATGGAATTTCTTATCTCAACTCTCACAAGCATTGACAAGTCAGGCACAAAGACAGATCAAGGCTGCCTCCATCTCCTAAGAGTTAAGTAGGCCTGCTGGGTTTGGGATGTCTTTCAATGCTACAATCAACACTGATGTGCTTTTCTCTATGATTATCAGTGATAACAATCAGTCAGTCACACTTCATTAGCTATAAAAAACAGGTATTTACTAAACAGTATAGTAAAAAAGATGAATAAAAAACATTTTTAAAAAATCATTGACTAATT
Organism: Vombatus ursinus; assembly: GCF_900497805.2. Taxonomy (NCBI): domain Eukaryota; kingdom Metazoa; phylum Chordata; class Mammalia; order Diprotodontia; family Vombatidae; genus Vombatus; species Vombatus ursinus. Next base: position 8,649,036 of record NW_020954583.1, read on the forward strand.
CTCCCATAATTACATATTAAGTCCAGGGGAAAGTGCACTTATACTTTAGGAAGTACATGTGACAACGGGGTAACTCATAGCTTCTGGGAGTTAGAAGTCCTTTTCTCTTCTTCATGGGGTTACTCATGAAGCTCCCTTTGGACAAATTGTAGCTTTCCTTTTTTTTTCCATCCTGGTCTCTTTCTAGAGCCCTGAATCTGCCTTTTCTTATCAAGTCCATTCTATTCTTGAATCACAACACAACATTCCAGAAGCCATTGCTGTCTCAGGAATGATGTGAGAACTCTGATAAAAATTTTCCATGTCTTTTAAAGCTGACAATTTCCTTTTGAGTAGGAACAGTATTCTAACTCCTGCCCCCATTGTTGTTATTGTCTAGTCATTCAGTTGTATAGAATTCTTTATGAACCCCCCATGGACCATCACATGCCAGGCCCTTCTATCTTCCATTGTCTCTCAAAGTCTATCCAAGCTCATGTTCATCCATCATCTTTTCCTTTTTTCTTCAATCTTTCCCAGCACCAGGATCTTTTCCAGTGAGTCCTGTCTTCTCATTATGTGGCCAAAGTATTTAAGCTTCAGCATCAGTATTTGACCAAACATTGATTTGATTTGATCTCCTTACTCTCCAAGGGAGTCTTTTCCAGCACCACATTTGGAAAGTTTTGGTTCTGCAGCACTCAGCTTTTTTTTTACAATTCAACTCTCACAGACATATATTACTACTGAAAAAAATCAAAAAAAGTCTCAGAATGAAGAGGAGTACTAGCACAACAGAATTTGTGGCCACAGTGGAGGGGGGACCCTCCTCAAATTTTCAGGGAAGAAAAGAGTGTTTGTGGTCTCTCACAGACCAGAGCACAGGCCAAGAGAGTAGTAAACACCTCTCCTTAGATCATAACACCCTGGAAGAACTGAAAACTTACATGTCCCTAGAAGTATCTCTGAAAACAGTTGAACAAAACCTTTGAAACCTGAGACAGTGTGCCCTCCACCCTGGAAGCAGAGCTCTACTCTAAAAAAGTGTTAAAATTCAACTAATAGGCTTGGACAATGAGCAAACAATAACAAAAAAGCCTAACTATACAAAGTTATTATTGATTAAAAGGAAGATCTAAATATACATTCAGATGAAGACAACAAAGTCAAAGCTCCTACATCCAAAGCCTCCAAGAAATATATGAATTGGCCTTTGGCCATAGAAGACCTCAAAAAGTATCTTGAAATCAAGTAGGAAAGGTAGAACAAAAATTGGGAAGAGAAATAAGAATGATGCAAAAAATCATGAAAAACAAGTCAAAAGTTTGGTAAAAGAAACACAAAAAATAACTGAAGAAAATAACTTCTTAAAAAAAATGAGAGGGGCAGCTAGGTGGAGCAGTGGATAGAGCACAGGCTCTGAAGTCAGGAGGACCTGAGTTCAAATCCGGCCTCAGACCAAACACCTGACACTTACTAGCTGTGTGACCCTGGGCAAGTCACTTAATCCCAATTGCCTAAAAAACAAAAAAAAAAATGAGGGCAAAGGGAAAAAGAGATTCAAAAAGGCAAAAAGGAGAAAGAGGCCTTAAAAAGCAGAATTGACCAAATTGAAATGGAAATCCAAAGATTTGGTGAAGAAAATAGCTCCTTGAAAAGCATAATTGAGCAAGTGAAAGTTAATGACTTTATGAGAAATCAAAAAACAATAAGACAAAACCAAAAGAATGAAAAAAAAATAAAAGACAGTGTGAAATATCTCATTGGAAAAACAACTAACCTGGAAATTAGATACAGGAGAGATAATTTTAAATTTTTGGACTACCTGAAAGCCACAGCCAAAAAAAGAGCCTAGACATCATCTTTCAAGAAATTATCAAAGAAAACTGTTATGATAGTGTAGAAGCAGAGGATAAAACAGAACTTCAAAGAATCCACTGATCACTTCCTGAATGAGATCCCCAAATGAAAACTGCAAGGAATATTACAGTCAAATTCAAGAGTTTCCAGATCAAGGAGAAAATATTGCAAGAAGCTACAGAGAAACAATTCAAGCATTGTGGAGTCACAGTCAGGATAACACACAATTTAGCAGCACCTACATTAAAAGACTGGAGGGATTGTAATATAATATTCCAGATGGCAAAGGAGCTAGGATCATAACCAAGAATCACCTGCCCAGTAAAACTGAATGTAATTCATCAGGGGGAAGAATTAACATTCAATGAGAAAGAGAACTTCCAAGTATTCATGATGAAAAAAACAGAGCTGAATAGAAAATTTGACTTTCAAATACAAGACTGAGGAGAAGCATAAAAAGGTAAACAGGAAAGGGAAATCATAAGGGACTTAATAAGTTTAAACTGTTTACATTCCTACATGGGAAGATGATATCCATTACTCATAAGCACTTTCTCATTATTAGCATAGTTAGAAGGACTATATATAGACAGAAGATACAGGTGTGAGTTGAAGATGAAGGTATGATATCTAAAATTAAAAAAAATTAAGGTTAGAGAGCAATGTACTGTGAGAAAGGGAAAGGGAGAAGTAGAATGGGGTAAATAATCTCACATAAAATAGGCAAGAAAAGGCTTTTGCAGTTGAGGGAAGAGGAGGGAGGTGAGGGGAAGTGAGTGAAACTTACTCTCATCAGAATTGGGTCAAAGAAAGAATAACATACACACTCAATTGGGTAGAGAAATATATCTTACTTACCTATAGGAAAGTAGGAAGGGAAAAGGATGAGAAAAATGGGGGCAATAGAAGGGAGGGCAGATTCAGGGAGGGGGTAGTAAGGAGGGACAGGGTGAAATGAGAGAAAGAATAGAATAAATGGGAGGGTAGGATGGAAATAAATACAGTTAGCCATAGTAGCTGTGAAAAAAAATTAATCTGGTTTCTCTGATAAAGGCCTCATTTCTCAAATATATAGAGAACTGAGTCAAATTTATTAAAAAGAAAAAACAAGAACCATTCCCCAATTGATAAATAATCAAAAGATATGATCAGTTTTCTGGTAAAGGAATCAAATATTTCTCTAGTTATGTGAAAAAAGTACTCTAACTCACTATTGATTGAAGAAATGCACATTAAAACAATTCTAAAGTACTACCTCATACCTATTAGATTGGCTAATAGTAAAGAAAAGGAAAATGACAAATGTTGATATTAATATAGGGAAAATGAAACTTTAAGGCACTGTTGGTGGAGTTGGGAACTGATTCAACCATTCTGTGAACCAATTTGGAATAATGTCAAAAGTGTTATAAAACCATGCATACACTTTGACCTAACTTGGTCTGTATCACAAAAGAAATAAAAAACAAAAAGTAAAAGGAACTATATGTACAAAAATATTTGTAGTAGCTCATATCAAGGGGGCAAAGAATTAGAAACTGAGAGGATGTTCATCAATTGGTGGCGAATGGCTGAACAAGTTGTGGTGCATGATTATGATGGAATACTTTTGTACTATAAGAAATGATGAGCGGCTGCTCTCAGAAAAACCTAGAAAGACTTGCATGGGCTGATGGAAAGTGAATTATACTGAGCACAAAGTAACAGCAATATTGTGAGATGATCATCCATGAATGACTTATCTATTCTCAGAAAAAAAAATTATTCAAGATTATACTAAAGGACTTATGATGAAAAATGCTATTCATCCCCAGAGACAGTTGGTGTCTGAATACAGATTGAACAATATATTTTTAAACTTTATTTTTTTTATTATTTTTGTCTGTTTTCTTTCACATGACTATTATAGATATGTTTTACATGACTATACGTTTATAGTCTATATCAAACTGCTTGCCTTCTCAATGAGAGTAGCTGGGGAGGAGAGAGGAGAGAATTTTAAACTTAAGGTTTCACAAAAAAATGTTGAAAGCTGTTTTTGCATGTAACTGTGAAATAATAAAAAAATCAAACTCAAAAGAAAAGTGAGGGGGGCTGATACCAGGGAGGGCAGATTGGGAGTGAGGTGGTCAGGAGCAAAAAACTGGTGAGGAGAGACAGGGTGAAAAGAGAGAGAAAAATACAAAGTGGGGAAAATAGAATGGGAGGGAAATACATAGTTAATAACCATAACTGTGAATGTGAATGGGATAAAGTCACCCAGATGATAGAAATGGATAGCAGAGTGGATTAAAAAAACATAATCCTATAAAGTGTGGTTTACAATAAATACTTTTGAAACAGACATACACACAGAGTAAAGGTAAAAGGCTGGAGAAGAATATATTATGCTTCAGCTGAAGTAAAAATGCAGGGGTAGCAATTGTTATCTCAGACAAAGCAAAAGAAAAAGTAGATCTAATCAAAAGAGATAAGGAAAGAAAGTACATCTTGATAAAAGGTACTATAAACAATGAAGTATTATCAATACTAAACATATGTGCACCAAGTGGTGTAGCATCCGAATTCTTAGGAGAAGATAACTGACTTAAAGGAAGTAATAAACAGCAAAACTACACTAATGGGGTATCTCAACCTTCCCTTCTCCCAGTTAGATAAATCTATCCACAAACTAAACAATAAAGAAGTTAAGGAAGTGAATCAAATTTTAGAAAAGTGAGATGTGATAGAACTCTGGAAAAAAATGGAGTTACAAGTGTCATCTTCCCTTGTAGGGATGTAAACAGTTTGCTTTTATTAATAACATGTTTTTTTCTGTCCTATTTAATTTTTATATCTCTCTTGAGCCTTGTATTTGAAGATCAAATTTTCTGTTCAGCTATGTTTTTTGTTTTTAATCAGTAGAGTATGCCTTTGAATATCCATTTACTCCTCAGATAGATTATGTTCATTTTCACCAGGTAGTTGATCCTTGGTTGTAATCACTTTATGGGAATATCGTATTCTACACCTTACAATCTTTTAATGTAGAAGCTGCAAGGTCCTGTGTGATCCTCACTGTGATTCCATGATATTTAAATTGTTTCTTTCTGGCTCCTTGAAGTATTTCCTCTTTGACCTAGTAATTTTGGAATTTGGCTACTATGTTCCTTGGCATTTTCAATTTGGGATCTGTTTCAGGAGGTGATCAGTGGATTCTTTCTATGGCTATTTTAATGTCTGGTTCTAGGACTTTAGGGCAGTTTTCCTTGGTGATTTCCTGAAAGATGCTGTCCAGGCTCTATTTTTTCATCATGATTTTCAGGTAAACCAATAATTTTTAAATTGTCTCCCCTGGGTCTATTTTCCAGGTCAGTTGTTTTACCAATGAAGTATTTTGTATTTTCATCTTTTTTTTCATTCTTTTTTTATGTTTGACTGACTCTTGCTCTCTCATAGAATCATTAGCTTCCATTTTCACAATTCTAATTTGTAACAAATTGTTTTCTTCTATTAGATTTTGCACCTCTTTTTCTATTTGGCCCATTTTATTTTTTAAGGAGTTCTCAGTTTTCGTGTCTCCTTTTCTGTTTCACCAATTCTGCTTTTTAAGGAATTGTTTTCTTCAGTATATTTTTTTTCCCCATTTGGTCAATTGTAATTTTTAAGGACTTTTTTTCTACAGTTAATTTTTGTCCTTCCTTTTCCAAGCCATTGACTCTCCCTTGCATACCTCTCTTTTTCCCCCATTTTTTCTTCTACCTCTCTTATTTGACTTTTAAAATCCTTCTTGAGATTTTCCTAGGCTTTTTGGGTTTCAGACAAGTTCATATTCCCTTTTGAGGTTCCAGATGTGGGTTTGTTGACAATGTTGTCCTCTTCAGAATTTCTGACTTGATCTTCACTGTCCCCTTAATGATAATCTATGGTACATTTTTCTTTGTTCACGGTGTTTGCTTATTTCCTGACCTTCAAAAAAAATAGCTCTCCTACTCTTGAGGACTATAATGTTATTCCACAATTTTAAAGGGGTATACATGGAGGAAGTAGGTATAAGCTGACTTTGATATAATGATAAAAAAAAATCTAATCAAGTGAGTGAAATGGATCTAAGTAAATGGATCAATCTGATCTAACTAAGAAAATGTACCGAGAGAAAAGGAGAGGTGGAGGCAAACAAGGGTAAATTACTTTACAAGAAAAGGCACAAAAACTTGTTATAGTACAGGGAAATAAGGGAGGGATATGAGCATTGTTTCAACCTCACTCTTTTCATATTTGGCTCAAGAAGGGAATAACATAATCAGTTAGGTATAGAAATCTAACTTGCCCTATAAGGAGTAGGAGGGAAAAGGGGGAAAAAAGGGAAGGTGCATAGAAGGGAGGCAAGAAGTAGTAAGAGTAAAGGGGGAAAAAGGAGAGGGCTAATAAAAAGGAGTTGGAACTGAGAGAGGCAGTGGTCAAAAGCAAAACACTAGTGAGGAGGGAAGGAAGAAAGGAGAAAGAAACAGATAAACAGGGGGAAAATAGGATGGAGAGAAATACACACATAATATTCATAACTGTAAATTTGAATGGCATGAACTCTCCCATAAAATGGAAATAGATATTAGAATGGATTAAAGACCATAATCCTACAATATATTATTTACAGGAAACACATTCGAAACAGGAGGACAAACATAGGGTAAAGTTAAAATGCTGGAGTAGAATATATTATGCTGAAGTAAAAAAAAAAAAAAAGCAGGGGCACCAATCCTGGTCTCTAACAAAGTAAAAGCAAAAATAGACTTTATCAAAAGAGATAAGGAAGGAAACTACATCCTGCTAAAAGTCACCATAGGCAATAAAACAATATCATTACTAAACATATATGCACCAAATGGTATATAGCATCCAAATTCTTAGAAAAGAAATTCAGAGAGTTACAGGAAGAAATGGGTAACAAAACTATATTAGTGGAGGATCTCAATGTACCAATCTCTGAACTAGATAAATTTAAGCACAAAATAAACAAAAAAGAAGTTAAGGGGGTGAATAGAATATTAGAAAAGTTAGGTATGATAGATCTCTGGAGAAAATTGAATGAGGATAGAAAGGAATACACTTTCTTCTTGGCAGTATATGGCACATACACAAAAATTGACCATTTACTAAGGCATAAAAACCTCATAGTCCAATGCAGAATGACAGAATTATTAAATGCATCATTTTCAGATCATGATGCAATAAACATTATATGTAATAAAGGGTAAAAATGGAAAGACAGACTAAAAATAATTGGAAACTAAATAATATAATCCTAAAAAATGAATGGGTCAAACAACAAATCATAGAAACAATCACTAATTTCATTTGAGAGATTGACAATAATGAGACAACATAACAAAACTTATGGGATGCAGTGAAAGCAGTTCTTAGGGGAAGTTTTATATCTCTAAATGATTACATGAATAAAATAGAGAAAGAGGAGATCAATGAATTGGGCATACAACTAAAAAAACTAGAGAAAGAACAAATTAAAAATCCTCAATTAAACACCAAATTAGAAAAACTGAAAATCAAAGGAGAAATTAAGAAAATTGAAATTAAGAAAACTATTGAACTAATAAAGAAAACTAAGAGCTGGTTTTATGAAAAAAATATATAGATAAGACTTTGGTTAATTAAAAAAAAAAGAACAAAACCAAATTACCAGTATCAAAAAAGAGAAGGGTGAAACCACCATGAAGGAAGAGGAAATTAAAACAATAATTAGGAACTATTTTGCCCAATTATATGATAATAAATTTGACAGTCTTAGTGAAATGAATGAATTTTACAAAAAAAAATATAAAATGTCCAGTTTAACAGAAGAGGAAATAAATTACTTAAACAATCCCATCTCAGAAAAAGAAATTGAACAAATTGTTGATGAACTCCCTAGAAAAAAAATCTCCAGGGCCTGATGAATTTACAAGCAAATTCTATCAAACATTTAAAGAACAATTGATTCCAATACTATATAGACTACTTGGGGAAATAGACAAAGAAGGAGTCTCACCAGATTCTTTTTATGATAGGAATATAGTGCTGATACCTAAACTGGGAAAAGTCAAAACAGAGAAAGATAATTAGAGACCAATTTCCCTAATGAACATAGAGGCAAAAAATTAAATAAAATGTTAGCAAATAGATTACAGCCACTTATCACAAGAATAATATGCTATGACAAATAGGATTTATAACAGGAACACAGGGCTGGTTTAATATTAGGAAAATTATCATCATAGTTGATCATATCAACAACAAAACTACCAGAAACCACATGATCATCTCAATAGATACAGAAAAAACTTTTGACAAAATACAACACTCATTCCTATTAAAAACACTAGAGAACATAGGAATAAATGGAGTCTTCCTTAAAATAATATGTAGCATCTACCTAAAACCTCCAGCAAACATCATATGTAATGGGGGCAAGCTAGAAGCATTTCTAATAAGATCGGGGGTGAAACAAGGTTGTCCATTATCACCACTGTTGTTCCATATAATACTAGAAATGTTGGTTTTAGTAATAAGAGAAGAAAAAGAAATGGAAGGTATTAGAATAGGCAAATAAGAAACAAATCTATCACTCTTTGCAGATGATATGATGATATGCTTAAAGAATTCTAGAAAATCAAGTAAAAACTACTTGAAATAATACATTTGGCAAAATTGTAGGCTATAAAATAAATCCACATAAATCATTGACATTTCCATATATTACCAACAAAGCCCACCAGCAAGAGATGGAAAGAGAAATTCCATTTACAGTTACTGTAGACATTATAAAATATTCAGGAGTCTACCTACTGAAACAACCCAAGGAACTATATGAACACAATTACAAAACACTTTCACAAAAATAAAGGCAGATCTTAATAATTGGAAAAACATCAATTGCTCATGGGTAGGCTGAGATAATAAAATAAAAATGACAATTCTACCTAAGCTAATTTACTTATTCAGTGCCATACCAATCAAACTACCAAAAAACTATTTCATAGAACTAGAAAAAAACAAGAACAAGATTCATTTGGAAGAACAAAAGATCCCGAATATCAAAGGAACTAATTGATGAGGCCGCTGCAGTGGAGAGCATGTGACCAGCTCAATACTCTTAACCCGGAGGCGCATTGATGAGGCAGGAGACAGCAAGATGGCAGAAGGTCCATTTATTATGTGCTTGCAGCTATCTTTTATACCTCCAGCAGTACGTGACTAAAGCATGATCTCCACGTGCTATCCAATCATCTAGCCCGTTAGACACATGCAGCCCTCGTGTCAGGGGTATGAGTAGGACTTTTCTCCCAATGAGAGGAGAGCCAAGCCAACCGTGGTAGCTGCGTGTCAGCAAAGGAGAGGTCTTGTGAGACTTCCTTATTTTTGTCATGCAACAGGTTGTGACCCTCAGCTTCTGCTGAGAGAAGCTAGAAATCCCATGAGAAAATTACCCTAACAATTCCCCCTTTTTGTTTTAGAAAGAAAGTTTTAATAGTTTGATTCATTCATTCAACAACGGCTTGACCAGTTGGGTTATAAGGAATACCACATATATGCTGTATGCCAAACTCTAGAAAAAAGGCTTGTAATTGTTTTGCAGTATAAGTGGGCCCATTATCAGTCTTTATCACACATGGTGGACCAATTATAGCAAAAGCATGATAAAGATGATTAATAACATGTCTAACAGTTTCACCTGTTTGGGGAGTAGCTATACAAAAACCAGAAAATCTATCTAAAGTAACATGAAGGAATTTATGCTTCCCTAATGGTGGAATATATGTAACATCCATTGCCATAAAGAATTGGGAAAAAGGCTTCTAGGATTGATACCAGAGTGAAGTGATGGAGAATTGAAAGGGACACATTGGGTGCATCTTTTTACTATATCTCTTGCTTGTTCTCTGGTTATGCCATAAAGGCGACGTAGAGACCTTGCTGACATATGATATTTATCATGTCCCTCTTGTGCTTCTTGACAATTACCTATAAACATAGAATCCACAGTATTGTTCCCTGAAAATATGGGACCTAAACCATCTGTATGGGATCTTACATGCATTACATACAGGGGATGTCGTCTTGATCTAATGCATGATTGAAGTTCGTAAAACAATTCTGTTATTGGTGAAGCTTAATATATTGGTGAAGCTTAAGGTTTAATATATGCTGTCTTAATGTGAGAAAGCACACCGGCAGCATAATGACTATCTGTAATAATGTTAATAGGTTGAGGTATTTTACAAGCTTGTATAAGAGCATATAGTTCATTCTTTTGAGTGGAAATGTATGGAGTTTGTATAACTGTGTGAATGTCTAAGTCAGGACAATATATAGCAGCTTTCTTTTCTTCAGTAGCATCAGTATAGACATTATAGCCATCAACAGGTGTATCCCTGACAATCTTGGGGAATATCCATTGCCAATTGTTAAACCATTTTGTAAAGGGGTATTTTTGTCCTGCTTGAATATTACCTAGATTCAATAACACAGTCCAATTTTCATCACAATATAAAAGGGACTCAAGTCTTTCTTTTGTAACAGGGACCCACAAAGTGCCTTTCTGTCTGCTAAGATGTAAAATGAGAAGTGCCTTTTTAGCCAATATAGATGCTTCTTCTAGATAACTAGTTAAAACCCTCTTATTACTGATTTTGCTGTATAACCATTCTATAATTTTTTCTTCTTGGTGAAGTATAATGTGTGGATGTTGCTGGGCCATTACTAAAGTGGCTTCAATCTCCTTCTGTGGAGATACCCGATGGGTGTGGTTTCCTAATTTCCTAATGATTTGTTTTAAGCTTTGTTCAGCCTCAGGGGTCCATTTTCTAGGAGAATTTAAGTGGGGATACCCTTTTAAGATAGAATATAAGGGTTGCATCTCCTCATTAGTAATGCCTATCTTTGGTCGCATACATTGAATATCTCATATTAATCTTTGGAAATCATTTAAAGTTTGTGCCTTATCTTGTCTAAGCTCAGGAGGTTGTAAAGAGACCTCCTCCATGTCGAGTTGGAACCCCAGATATTGAAAGGGAGCTTGCTTTTGTACTTTCTCTGGTGCTATCTGAAGCCTTTTGTTTGTTAGAATGGATACTGTTTCTTGGAGCATTTGATCAAGGACCTCTGAATTGGGATGACTACAAAGAATGTCATCCATATTGTGCACTAAATAAGCCCCTTTATATTTAATTCTTAAAGGTTCCAGTAGGTCTGCTATATGTCTTTGACAAATAGTAGGACTATATTTCATTCCTTATGGTAATACTTTCCATTGGTATCTTTGAGCAGGGGCACAGAGATTTGGTGAAGGTATGGAAAATGCAAAATACTTGCAGTCATCAGGGTACAAGGGTATGAAGTAAAAACAATCTTGAATATCAAGGATCCGTAAGGGTTGATGTCTAGGGATCATATTAGGTGAGGGTAGTCCTGTTTGTAAGGGACCCATGTTTTCCATTCTTTTCATGACTGAAATAGGGTGCTGACCCCTAAATCAGGAAGATTCAAAATAAAGAAAGAAATGTATAGGCCAATTTCCATAATGAATATTGATGCCAAAGTTTTAAATAAATTGTTGTCAGTGAGGTTACAGTAATTTATCACCAGGATAATAAACTATGACCTTGTGAGATTTGTATCAGTAATGCATGATCAGTTCAATATTGGGAACACTATCAGCATAATTGATCATATCAATAATAAAAGTAATACAAATCATATGATTATCTGAATAAATAAAGAAAAATTTTTTGACAAAATACAGTATCTATTCCTATTGAAAACACTATAGAGCCTAGGAATAAATAGAGTTTTCCTTAACATTGTAAGTAGTATCTATCTAAAACCATTAGCAAGAATTATCAGTAATGGGAATAAGAAGCTTTTGAAGTAAGATCAGAGTTGAAGCAAGGATGCCCATTATCATATTTATTATTTAATATTTTACTAGAAACATTAGCTTTAGCAATAACAGAAGAAAAAGAAATTGAAGGAATTAGAATTGGCAATGAAGAAACAAAGCTATCACTCTGCAGATGATATGATGATATACTTAGAGAATCCTAGAGAATCAACTAAGAAAAACTACTTGAAATAATGAAAAACTTTAGCAAAGTTGCAGGATATAAAATAAATAAACATAATACAAATCATTAGCATTTCTATATATTACTATAAAAGCCCAGCAGCAAGAGATATAAAGTGAAATTTCATTTAAAATACCTGCAGACACTGGTGACAGCTAGGTGGCACAGTGGATAGAGCACTGCCTCTGGGTTCAGGAGTACCTGAGTTCATATCTGGCCTCAGACACATAACACTTACTAGCTGTGTGACCCTGGGCAGGTCACTTAACCTCATTGCCTAAATAAACAAACAAAAAATACCTGCAGACAATATAAAATATTTGGGAGTTGACTTGCCATGATAAATCCAGGAACTGGACACAATTACAAAACATTTTTCACACAAATAAAGTCAGCTATAAATTCTTGGAAAAATATCAATTGCTCATAGGTAAAGTAAGCTAATATAATAAAAACTACAGTTCTTCTGAAATTAATTCACTTATTCAGTGCCAAACCAATCAAATACCAAAAATTATTTTATGGATCTAGAAAAATTAATAGCAAAATTCATCTGGAAGAACAAAAGTTCAAGAATATCAAAGAAATTAATGAAAAAAAAAATAATGCAAAGGAAAGTGGCCTTAATCTCATCAGACAAACAGCTTAGGTCCAAATATACTATTATGTAACAGTCTTAAAATACTTCTTTTCTCCAGGCTAAAATCAATTATTTTCAAATTTTATTCCAGTGGTATATTCTCTACTCATGTCCACATTCTGGTCACCATATTCAAGGTAAATTCCTTTCCAATTTTGGTTGGTTTGCTTAAATTCATTTAGTTTGACTTTATATGTATGTATGTGTATGTATATGTACATGCACATATATGTATACACATGTGTATATCTATACATATACACACATGTGTGTATACAAATCATCAAAAGATACATGTACACCTATTTGTTTATTTACTTCTATTGTACCTTCTTTCTCTTCTCATTTCAGTGATTAGTTGAAAAGCTTCCCTTCTCTCCTCCATTCCAATTTATATATTTGTTTTATTTTTACTTTATCTTTTTCTATAAACTTTATCTTTGCTTTGTAATGTGGCTTGAATGGGGCATGTGCAAATATAATTTTCTTGTTTCTTGTCTACTACATATATGTGACTCAGAGCTAAGAGGGATTGTTGCTTAGGGATAATGATAGCTGAAAGTGTTATGTATCAGAAAGAAGCAGATACAAACTCCCAGTATGGCACCCAATTATCTAATTATGTCTACCCACCTTTTTTTTTTTAACCTAAACTGATTTATGGATATTTCTTTCTATTTTAGGGTCTAAATATCTTTTCACTTCTAGTCCTACTTTCTTTGGTCTTCCTGGAAACTCAAATGTCTCCTGGACTATATGAATCTATGTTTTGATCTCTTTGTTAGTTATGTTGCCTGTATTTATCTTTTTAAATAAATTAAATCATATAGTTGTCTATTTTTTAAATTATTGGTTACAGCAAAAGAAAGCATTTTTCAGGGTACCTTAAAGAATGTATACTCAAATATTGTCAAAGTGGTACTTTTAGGACAGGAATTAGACTTAGCATATATTTTAACTGTTGCCCTTTCCTCACCTCTCTTCCTTTATGCAAACTCTCACTGTGAACATACTGGAAAATACACTGTTTTACTTACGGCTTAATTAATGGTGTTTCAGTTCTGGCCAATACACACACACACACACACACACATCATACATACATCTCTATTCTCTTCTGTGTTTTTTCTTAACATCCATAAACACTTTGTGTTTTTTATATAACTCCACATGTCAATCTGTATCTCTTTATGTATCTGTCTCATTCTTTCTCTCTTTGTTTCTCCTTAATTTAGTTTCCCTATCCCTTTACCTTAGTTTAAAACATTTGCTTATATGTTTGCTTTGCAGTACAGAACGCTTGTCAAATTTTATCATAATGTCTGTGTAAGCAACTTTCTAAGACTAAAAGTTATAGGAAAAAAGATGACCTTCATTTGGAAGAGGAAGTATAACATCAGGAACTCCCTAAACAGATGCAGTTATTAATCTTTTTCAATAAACAAAACAAAACAGATATCAAACATATTCTTATAGACTGAATTTTGATAGAATTATAGTTTCTTCATCAATTCATGTCCACAATGTCTTAATCCACTTGAGTGCTATTTTTATGCGGTCTACTGTACTCATTTGTCTAAAGTTGTTACAATTCTCATGAATATATCATCAAGTCAGATTTCCCTTCAAAGGGTTGTGAAAATAATTTAAATTTATTTTATCTCTTCCAAACTACTTCTCATTTTTTTCACTGTTACTTTCTGTTTAGATTGCTCAGCATTCATCCTTGTGGTGGTTATCTACTCTCCATTAATCCATCAGAGTAACTACTAAACTACCCCCTCTTCTACATCCCCAAATGCTTTGATTAATAGGAATGATACCAGATGTTTGGTTAAGTCAAAAAAACTCTCTGGTTCTGCTTCTGCTTCTTCTCTCTATTTTAGCCACACATCAAATACACTTGACAGTTGTTTAAACAATTCCTCATTTCTTCCCAGAAGATAAAAGGATTAACAAATTTTCTTCCCTTTGTTATATTATCTTTTCATTTTAGATATTAATAGATAAGTATCATCCCACATCAAAATTCTACTCAGCGCTTCAAACTGAGAGAGGACTAAAGAAGCACTTACAAGCCTTTCTTAGCTAAGTCCACCAGAGAATGTAAAGTATCTCTAGGGACAGAAAGGATCACATAAGGATGCCAGTGTCTCTAAGTGTGCTTCTCTTGTTCACTCTATTATTTATTTACCTTACAAAAATTTCCCCTTAGTTAAGATTTAATTCTTACTGTGTTACCATGTTACAGAAAGTATTCCCTTATGGGTCCCCAGCCAACTCTAAATACAGTCACTCTTTGATGTGTATATAATTTAGCTCTTGTTGACCATTCAAGAAAACTTACCAATGCCCTCAGAGATATCTCAGGCTAATTTTAAACTCAGTGGGCATAAAATATTATCACAGTTCCATGTATTCACTTTTCATACTTCAGTATTTTTTATGTTCCTAGATTTTAATTTTTGCTACATGAGTCACATAAAATTCAAAGCTCTAGTGGGTCCTTTTAAAAAAAATCAAATTAGCCACTCATATTCCCCCTACTTGTAAACGCTAAACAGAAATTCAGTGTAAATATTTCTACTTTAACGTGTCCTACCTAAAATGATAATAGGAAAACTGCTTTGCATGACCAAAGTAACAATCTGCAAAATACTAGAAGTTTCAGTCAAAAGCTTATAATTATAACTGATATGCCTCAGCTTAATGTATTGTCTACATTTCCATTATCCTTTCTTGTGAAAACTAATACTTTCCATTCTAGTCAAATGACTAGAATTTTCCAATTGTTAGAAAAGAAATAAACAACAAAAAAAAGTAACTATTAAAAAATCTCATGTATGTGAGAAATGACACTGTATACAGAATGCTGTACATTGAACTTGGTGTTTCATCTCCTGTTTTTCTATCTTTTCTCATGCCAGCCGAGCACTCCTTCCTCACTTCTGACTGCAGGTGTCCTAGTTTCCTTTATGGTTCAACTAGTACAACCTCTTACGTCAATCCTTCACAGTTCTAGTGGTTAGTATTCTATGGAACACTTATTTTTCCACTTCTCTTTCATTTCTTGATAGCCAAAGAGTTTGAAGCAGGGTGGGTGGGCAAATTAATGCAAAGGTATATTAGATAGGATTTGGTAATGAAACCAGGAGGAGTGGTCTACTTCAAGGACATTGAAAAAGGATTGACTCCTTTCCTTTGCTAGATTTCCATGAAGATTCTTGCTTACAATAGGCATTTAAGAAAAATTTTTTGGGGGCAGCTAGGTGGCACAGTAGATAGAGCACTGGCCCTGGATTCAGGAGGACCTATGTTTAAATCCGGCCTCAGACACATAACACTTACTAGTTGTGTGACCCCTGGGCAAGTGACTTACCCCCATTGCCCAACCAAAAAAAAAAAAGAAAAAAAACTTTTTTTTCAATTGTATCATCTATTATACTATTGGTTTTGTTTTTGTTTCTAGCCAATTCTTACTTACAGGGCAGGGGAAGGTACACTATGGCATTCTGAATAGAGATCTGATGTAAGAATCAGGAAAACTTAGATTCATTTCCCACCTGTAACAACTATAGTCCTGTATCTGCAGGAAAAATACAGTTTTCAAGAGAGACTGAAGGAATGGAAAAGGCAGTTCAAGGAGAGCAGTTTCTCTGTTCCAAATAGCTCCTATCTCAGGCCTTCAATCAATCAATCAATCAATATACATTTATTAAGTGCCTATATTGGCAAAAGGCAATCCGGGAAGCTTATAATCTAATGAATGAGACAGCATATAAACAAATATATAAAAAGGAAACTATATGTTAGATAAACAGGTAACAACTAAAAGAGAGAAGGCACTAGAACTAACTGGGGATGGGAAAGGTTTCCTGTAAAAATAAGATTCTAATTGGTACCCAGAGGAAGCCAGGGAATTCAATAGATGGAGTTGAAGGATGGGAAAAACCTTCCTCACTTGAGGGACAGTCAGATAGAGTACCTGAAAGTGAGACGTAGAATATCTTATTCTTGGAATAGCCAGAGTGGTAGTGTCATTGGATCAAAGAATAAGTAGTAGTGTGGCAAAGTGTAAGAAGATGGAAAAGAAAGGAAGGGGCTAGGTAATGAAGGACTTTGAATGCCAAACAGTAGTTTTTATTTCATTCTGGAGGTGACAACAAAGCATTAGAGTTCATGAAGCAGGGGAACATGGTGTGATTGGACCTGCACTTTATGAAAAACACTTTGGTGACCTAATGGATAATGAAAAAGTCTCTCAATCTCTCCTTGTAGCTGAGAAAACTACATTTACCTGCAAATCTTGTTGCTCAATACAGTGCACACTCATATTGGACATATCACTTGGGAAGTTATTTGCTCAAATGTCTTTATGTTTCAAAAAGAAAAAAAATTCCCAGCAGCCATTAATGTCCTGACCAAGAAAGAGTTTCCCACATCAAAAAAATAATAGGTTGGGAGTAGGATAAGCATGGGGGTAGATTACATGCTGAAAATCAGATGACAGAGGGGTGGAGCCCAGATGGAGGAGTAAAAGCAGTGACTTGCTTGAGCCATCCCCCAATTCCCTCCAAATACCTGTAAAAAATGACTCTAAACAAATTTTAGAGAAGCAGAACCCACAGAAAGAGCAAAATACATTTCTAGCCCAAAACAACCTCAATGGTTGATTGGAAAGGTCTGTTGCCCTGGGCTGGGAGAGAAGCACAGCTCAGCAGGCCACGCAGACAAAGACCAGGACTCAAGGAACCTGGAACAGGCCTGAGGGGACTGAACCAAGAGGCGCTGTGGTGGTTTCAAGACTTCTCAACCCACAAACACAAAAAATCTCTGTTGGACCTTGGTGAGAAAAGAACTCGGTCTGGCCCCTTTCCCAGCACAGTCCCAGGGCAGTGGCTGCTTCTGGAGCTCTCAACCCACAAATAAAGGGAGGATTAAGTAGCTGATCAGAGTGGAATTGCAGGGATCTCTTTGCTGGTGCTAAGGCAGGATTCTTTTGCTTTGCCCATGATTGGATCTGGGTCACAGTTCTGGGTGGTGGTCCTGGCACAAGGAGGATTGTTGGCATAGAGGAGCTTGTGGTGGCAGTGGAAAGGGAATCCTCCTCACAGTTCCAAGGCAGAAAAGAGTGCTCGTGGTCACTCATAGACCAGAGCATAGGCCAGGAAAGAGGTAAACACCTCACCTTTGATCATACCACTTTGGAAGAACTAAAAATTTACAGGTCCTTAGAAATATCTCAGAAAACAGCTGCACAAAAGCCCTGAAGCTTGGGACAGTACATTCTCCATGCTGGAATCAGGCCCCTACCTTAACAAAGAGTTTAAATAGTCATGTAATTGGCTGGGAATATGAGCAAACAATTCAAGAAAACTCAGGCAATAGAATCTTACATTGGTGACAGAGAAGATCAAAACATATACAAAGAAGACAAGAAAGTCAAAGCTGCTATATCCAAAGCTTCCAAGAAAAATGAGTTGGTACCAGGCCATGGAAAAGATCAAAAAGGATTTGGAGAAACAAGTAAGAGAAGTAGAGGAAAAACTGGGAAGAGAAATGAGAGTGATGCAAGAAAATCATGACAAACAAGTCAACAGCTTGCAAAGGGAGATCCAAAAAAATACTGAAGAAAATAACACCTTAAAAAAATAGCCTAAACCAAATGGCAAAAGAGGTCCAAAAAGCCTATGAGGAGAAAAATGCCTTCAAAAGTATAAATGGATAAGAATGGATAAGAAATGATAAGAAATCAAATGGATAAGAAAGTCCAAAGTTGACTGAATAAAATAAGTCCTTAAAAATCAGAATGGAGAAAATGGAAGCTAGAGACTTTATGAGAAATCAAGACATTGTAAAACAAAACCAAAAGAATGAAAAAATAGAAGACAATGTGACATATCTCATTGGAAAAACAACTGATCTGGAAAAGTAGATCCAGGAGAGATAACTTAAAAATTATTGGCCTACCTGAAAGCCATTATCAAAAAAAAGAGCTTAGATATCATCAAGAAGGGGGGGGGGTGATAGAAGGGAGAGCATATCAAGGGAAGGAGTATTCAGAATACATGCCATCTTGGGGTGAGCGGAGAGGAGAGATGGGATGAAAATTCGGAACACAAGATCTTGTGAAAGTGAACGTTGAAAGAAAACAAAAAGTAAATTAATTAATTTCTGCTGGAAAGCCAAATATTTAGAATAAAATTCAAAGATCAGAAGAATGAATTTCTGGCTTTTTTGGTTGCTTTTTTTGTTTTGTTCAAGGTCTAAAAGGTTCAGAAGCAGGAGCACTAGATTTGGGGCAAAAGATATGTGTTAAAAATCTCAGCTCTGCTGCTTACTACTTTTGCAGTTTTGGAAGTCACTTCACTTATCTGGGCCCCAACTTCTATATCTGTGAAATGATAGGATTGAACTAAGTTATCTCTAGGTTTCTTTCTGGTACTATATCTATGACTAAGGTAAGATTCAATAAAGATCTAGCTCTATCTATTTTTTAGTTTGGCTCTTTAACTATAATTTTCCTGAATCTATTTTAGGTATAAAGCTTAGCTAATAGAATATACACTGAAGCCAGGAAGATGTGGATTCAAGTCTCATTTCTGTTATATATTGTTTGTGCAATCCTGGGCAACGCTCTCATCTTCTTGGTATTGTATCAACTCTCTCCAACATTGGGGAAAATGTTGACCTACATCTGTAATGTAGTTTCTTAACCTGAAAATTCCCTATACCAATGAAATCATAGGTCCAGTTTCTATCCCTATCCTAATGATATATCCAATCAACCAATTATTTCCTTTTGCTATTGGATCAACCTTTCTCATCATGTTTTGGTACCCAGTGAAACTGAAATACACATACATACACACACATGTACTTTAGAGTATGTTTATAGATACATGATATATTTTTCTTTTTTTTTTTTGATCAGGCAATGGGGTTAATTGACTTGCCTAAGGTCCCACAGCTAGTAAGTGTTATGTGTCTGAGGCTGGATTTGAACTTAGGTACTCCTGAATCCAGGGCCAGTGTTCTATCCACTGCGTCACCTAGCTGCCCCCGCAGATACATGATATATTTGCCCAGTTCAACTGAAATGTCTCAAATGATCAGTTTCAAATTAATTGATTTAATCAAGATGGTATCAGTGATGTTACAGGCCCACTCTTAATACTTTTAAAATAAGACTGAATCTTTTAGACAAGCCAACTTGCAAAAAATAATTATACAAATATTCACAATCAGAATTGTAGTTAAAACTTTAAAAGTCACCTAATCCAACCATCAGATTCTGTAGATGAGGACACTGTATTCCAAATGTTAAATTACATCTCCAGAGTCACATAGCCTTAGTCACCTGAGTTGTGGATTGTGGATTTGAATGCTGTTCCTTCACTCCAGCTCTAGTATTTGGCAACCCTATGTCACCCAGTTGAGGAAATTCATTTTTCTAGAAGTTCAAAATGCTATTTTTTGATTGGCATAATAAAGCTTAGTTACTTGTAATTGTGAAATGATTATGCAAAGGAAATTTCCACTCATAAATTTCATTACATCAGATCTAATTTGTTACAGAAGACTATAATCACCTAGAAAAAAATTGAGATGGAGTAGTTTTTCATAAAATTTGAGATTTTTTTTTAATCTTTTAATGTAGACTTACAGATTTTGGCTGTTTTAACATGTTTCCAACTAGATTCATGTCTGCATCAGGCAGACTCCCTATATTCTGACATCAGATAGCATATCTGATGCACTCCACTCTGCAAGGGTCCAGCACTTGACAAGGAGTTTTGGATGGAAGCACCCAGGCACAGCTGTGTAGTAAACCTGATGGAGCATGTGAATGAACTATTCTTTCTCTAGCCTTTTCCCTTTTTCTCTCTCCATTAATTTTTTAAAAATTTGATGGGAAAAGCAACAGCTGGAAATAAAAAAATGATAGCAATAGTGAATTATATACTTAGAATGAAAACTCTAATGCTCTTTAGTTCCATATATATGTATGTATACATATATATTCCAAGGAGAATTATGACACTGGTAGGCTATTTTCTTAGAAAGATTGCTATGGTTCCATGGTCAGCATTCCTGGAGCAAAAGAAGGGACATATGAGCTTCTAGTTATAGCTGGTATGTAGAATGGGGGAAGGAGTTATTGCATGAGCAATTATATCCACAACATCTGGGAAGGAGATTGATTAAGGTGATGACAGGGAACAGAAGTCAATCACACAGTTTAAGACATGGTAATTTCTACTTTATTGCACTATTTTTGTGTGATATTCTTCACTTACTAATTTCTAATAGTGAGGAATATTTGTTAAAAAAAATAAAGATGGGGATAACAGAACATTTTTAGGATTGAGAAGGAAAGCCCAATACTTCAGAAGCTTCAAAAATGAGATTATAGAAGAATAAAAAAATATAAGGAACTATATGATGAGACAGACAATAAAACGCATAATAGTCTGAAAGTGAAAAGAACAAAGCAAAGAATAAAGCCTTAGAAAAAGGTTAGAATGAAGAAGGTGTGGGGTGTTGAATTACCTTTTTATGGAGATTAAAAAAAGTGAAAAAGATGGGGAAGTACCACATAACTAAACAAATAAAAGAAAAAGAAAACAATAATATAAGTAAAATACACAAACAATGGAAACAACAAATAGGATCTCAAAAAATAGAGCCCTGGAAATGGATTCACATCATGTCAGTTCATGTGAAATTAATTGTACGGAAAAAGAAATAGCTTTAAAGAAGAGGATTTTATTTTGAACAATGTATAAAAAATGAAAAAAAAAACACTAAAAAACACTAATAAATTTAAGTGTGATTGGGTACCACAATCCAATAAAATTAAATACATTATTAGAATGGATGAGTAAAAATAAAGTAATAAACCAGCAAACAAAACCCAAAGGTAATAACAAAATGAAACAAAACAAACAAGATAACTCAGTAAAATAAATCAAAACATATATAATGTATTGTTTATTGGAAATATATCTAAAATCAAATGCACACAAAATCAAAATGAATATCTGGAACAAAATTTTCTCTACATTACATTTATCCAAAAAAACCAGAAATTACAATAATGTTATAGTCCAAAAATGAGTGTCAAGTATTATTAGAATTAAGAGAAACTTTTGTCTAGTCAAGATTTGCTACAAGTTTGATCTGTGAAAAAGATAAATGAATTAATTATGGGAAAAACAAAACATTTTAAAAGTACTTCCTAAAGAATTTAAAGGAATGCTATACAAAATAGCACAATAAAGGAAAGGTGAAATATTCATTCATTCATCTTATCTTCTAACCTAGCTCCATCTCTCCAAGAAAACAAATATATAAATTCTACATGTATTACTACATATGTATATATTCATGTACACAGAAAGAAAGAGAGAGAGAAAATAAATAATTTTCAAGAGACTTGGTCCTTATGTTTATACAATCTGGGGTAGAGAATTTGTCTTCCTCATTCATCTAAATGCTTTCATGAAAATCTTTCTCAAATGAATTCTAGCAGCAATAGGAAAAAAATATCCTTGTCTCTGTGTAGATTGACTATGAAAGATACTCTCTGTTGTTATTGTTGTACTTTATCATTCCTTCTTGAAAAGGACCATGACATCATGAAGAAGACATCATGACTTGCAAATGAATTGGATTTAAATGAGGGAGCACTGTGAAAAGTCACCAGATTCAGTCTCTCCTCCAAAACCATCTGGGTACAGTGGCAAGATATAGATTATGATGGCCCTGGTTGCAGTGGGAAATCTTGGTCCTTTTAAGTTAAGGTCTTTCCCAGTTCTCAGTTTGTCTGAGTCAATGTCCATTCAGTGATTAAGTCTAGGTAAAAATGAGGCAAAGGATGGCCTTTTTTTACCTAGTCAAATAAAATAAAATAAATCTGGGAGGAGAAGACTCTCAGAGTTTCTGGTCAAAATGGAAACAATTACTAGATCTTCCCTGTGTTCTTAATATGAAAGAACAATTTAGAGACCATTAAATTGATAGAAGAAAAGAGGAAATTTTGGAATGATCAGTACAGATATATTTTCAAATATGTGAAAAGAAAAGTATATGGCCATGACTTAGAGACTTCATAGTAGGGCACTTAAAGAAATCAACATGAAAAATGAAGTGCCCATTACCAGCTGATGATTTAGTGTATAATTTATGTAAAAGTATTCTTGAAATTGCACTTAGCACCTGGGTGCCATGAAGTACAAATAAACAATAAATGTGTTCATGAAATTCTGTTAATAATTAGTATAATCTTGAATTTCTTTTCTGTTTTGTCCTTAGTTTATTAATATAAAAGAAGGAGGCATTGCAGGCATGGAGTGCAGGACAGGAAACAAAAATCATCTAAATTCTATTTAATGTGCATTTCTTGGAATCAAAGGTCATCTAGTCCAAACTGACTTACAATATAGGAATCTTTTCTACCATAATCCTGAGAGATAATTATCTAACTTTATCACCTTCAAACAAAATATTTATAAGTAAAATCACCATAAATTAATAAAATGGAATGTTTTTGTTTAAACTGGCATTCACAATTCCTGATCTGAACTTTTTGCAAGTAAAAGAAAATTATAAAATAGGAAATATCAATCAACCAACCAATCAAGCAAACAAGAAGGATGTATCAAGTATTTGCTGTACACAAAAGACTGTGATAAAGACTTGTGGATATAAAGAAAATGAAGGGGAGCGGAGCCAAGATGGCAGAGTGAAAGCAGTGACTTGTTTGAGTTCTTCCCCAAACCCCTCTAAATATCTGTAAAAAAAATGACTCTCAACAAATTCTAAAGCAACAGAACCCACAAAAAAACAGAGTGAAACAAATTTCCAGCCCAAGACAACCTGGATGGTTGATTGGAAAGGTATATTGCACCAGGCTGGGAGAGGGACGCGGTTTGGCATGGGCATGCAGGCCTCAGCGAACCTGGAGCAGATCTCAGAGGACTGAATTCTGGGCAGCTGTGGCAATTTCTAGACCTTTCAGCCTATGAACACCAAAGACAACTTAGAAGTTCAGTAGGAAAAGTCTGTTTCTATGGTGAGAAAGAGAAGCATGGGGTCCCAGCCCCAGTACCTGAGTGTGGCCCCAGGACAGCAGCTGCCTCCTGAACTTCCAGCCCACAGACTGAGGGGGTATTGAGTGTCTAATCAGAGGGGGATTGCAGGGATCTCTCTGCTGGTTCAGGATTCTCTTGCTTTGCCTGTGCTTGGATCTGGGTCACAGTTCTGGGTGGTAGTCCTAGGGGAAAGGGTAGCACTGTCATGGTGGAACTTGTAATGGCTTGGTGAGAGAATCCTCCTCACAGTTCCAAGACAGAAAAGAATACTTTTGGTCACTCATACACCAGAGCATAGACCAGGAAATGAGTAAACACCTCATCCTTTATTGTAGCAGCTTGGAAGAACTGAAAATTTACAGGTCCCTAGAAGTATCTCTGAAAACAGCTGTTCAAAACCTCCAAAGCTTGGGACAGTATATTCTCCAAACTGGAAGCAGACCCCTACCTTAACAAAGGGTTTATAACTCAAGTAATTGGCTGGGATCATGAACAAGCAGCACAAAAAGAGTCAGAGCATAGAATCTTACTTTGGTGACAAAGAAGATCAAAACATACAACCAAAAGAAGACAACAAAGTAAAAGTTCCTACATCCAAAGCCTCCAAGAAAAAATATGAATTGGTCCCAGGCCATGGAAGAGATCAAAAGATTTTGAGAAGCAAGTAAGAGAAAAAGAAGAAAAACTGAGAGTGATGCAAGAAAATCATGAAAAACAAGTCAACGGTTTGCTGAAGGAGACCCCCCAAAAATAGTGAAGAAAATAACACCTTAAAAATTGCCTAACCCAAATGGCAAGAGAGGTCCAAAAAGCCAATGAGGAGAAGAATGCCTTCAAAAGCAAAATTAGCCGAATGGAAAAGGAAGTCCAAAAGCTTGCTGAAGAAAATACTTCCTTAAAAATCAGAATGGAGCAATTAGAAGCTAGTGACTTTATGAGAAATCAAGACACTGTAAAACAAATCAAAAAGAATGAAAAAAATAGAAAGCAATGTGAAGAATTTCATTGGAAAAACAACTGAACTGGAAAATATATCCAGGAGAAATAATTTAAAAATTATTGGACTATCTGAAAACCATGATCAAAAAAAGAGCCTAGACATTATCTTTCAAGAAATTATCAATGAAAACTGCCTTGATATTTTAGAACCAGAGAGCAAAATAGAAATGGAAAGAATCTATCAATCACCTCCTGAAAGAGATTCCCAAAGGAAAACTCCTAGGAATATTGTAGCCAAATTCCAGAGTTCCCAGGTCAAGGAGAAAATATTGCAAGCAGCCAGAAAGAAACAATTCAAGTATTGTGGAAACACAATCAGGATAACACAAGATTTAGCAGCTTCTACATTAAGGGACCACAGGGATTGGAACATAATATTCCGGAGGGCAAAGGAGATAAGATTACAACCACGAATCACCTACCCAGCAAAACTGAGTATAATTCATCAGGAGAAAAATAGACATTCAGTGAAATTGAAGACTTTCAAGCATTCTTGATGAAAAGACCAAAGCTGAACAGAAATTTTGACTTTCAGATACAAGACTCATGAGAAACATGAAGAGGCAAACAGGAAAGAGAAATCATAAGAGACTTATTAAGGTTCATCTGCTTACATTCTGCATGGAAAGATGATATTTGCAACTCATGAGTCCTTTGTCAATATTAGAGTAATAGGAGGGAAAAAATTGTATGTATGTATAGATAGATAGATAGGTAGATAGATAGATAGATAGATAGATAGACAGACAGACAGATAGAGGACCCAGGGTGAGTTGAAGATGAAGGGGTGATATCTGGAGAATAAAATTAAGGGGTGAGAGAGGAGTATAGAGAGAGAAGGAGAAAGGGAGAGGTAGAATGGGGTAAATTATCTCACATAACACATACAAGAAATGGCTTTTACAGTGGAGGGGAAATGGGGAAACATGAGAGGGAATGAGTGAATCTTCTTATTGGATTTGGCTTAAGGAGGGAATAACATACATACTCAATTGGGCATGGAAATCTATCTTACTCTACAAGAAAATAGGGGGAAAAGTGTGCAAGAGAGCAAGGGGATGATAGAGGGGAGGGCAGATTGGGGGAGGGGATAATCAGAAGTAAACACTTCTAAGGAGAGACAGGGTCAAAAGAGAGAATAGAATAAATGGGGGGGTGGGATAGGAGAAAGGGAAATACATTTACTTCTTCACAACATGACTACTATGGAAGCATTTTGCGTGACTACACATGTATAACCCATATCGAGTTGCTTGCCTTCTCAATGAGGGTGGGTAGGGAGGGAGGAAGGGAGAAAATTTGGAACCCCAAATTTTAAAAACAAAAGTCAAAAAACAATTGTTTGTCACATGCAACTGGGAAATAAGAAATACAGGAAATGGTGTATAGAAATCTATCCTGCCCTACAGGAAAATTGAAGGGGAAGGGGATAAGAGAAGTGGGGAAGAGATAGAAGGGAGGGTATATTGGGAGAAGTTGTACTCATAATGCATGCCATCTTGGGTTGGGGGAGGGACAAGATGGGGAGAAAATTTTGAACTCAAAATCTTGTGGAAGAGAATGTTGAAAACTAAAAAGAAATAATTTTAAAAATATAAAAATAAATAAAAAAAGAAAAAAAAGAAAAGCAAGGCCATCTTATGCCCTCAAGAGGCCTACTATATAATGGAGGAGGTGACATATATAAAAATACATACATAAATGACACATACAGAGAAAATTGAAAATAACCTTATATGGAAAGGTACTGGTAGCTGGGGGGATCAGAAAAGGCCTTCAGCAGTAAGTAACATTTGTAATGAATCTTACAGAAAGCTAGGAATTCTAAGGGGTTCAGGTAAGGAGGAGGACATTCCAGGCATGAGGCACAGTCAGTGCAAAGACTGGTAGGATAAAACCACATCGTATGTAATGGAAATTAACATGTAAGAAGATTAGAAAGATGGGAAAGGGACATAATATGATCAGCTTTAAATGCAAAGTAATTTTTTTTCATAGATGTTGTTTATTGAGTAAATGAGTGACATGGTCAGAACTATCTTGGAAAAATGACTGTGGCAATTGCATGAACAATTGATTAAAGATCAAGGATTCAATTTGGAGACTATTGTAATAATCCAGGCAAGAAGAGATGGTGACCTCAGGTAGTAGCTGTATGAATGTACAGAATAGGACATGTATGAGAAATGATGTAAATATTAAAAAAAATGTTTTGCAACTGACTGTATATATGGGATAAATGACAGTAAGGAATTAAGGATGAGAACAAGGTTAAGTACCTGAGTAACTGGAAGACAAATAAATGAAGCCTTCAATAGGAATTAGTTTTGAACATGTTGAATTTGAGATGCTTACAGAATATCAATGAAGAAATATCCAATGGACATTTGCTGATGGAGCTTAGGAAAGAGATTAAGATTGGTTATCTAGAACTGAGTATGATCAAGACAGAGATAATAATTTCATCCATTAAAACTGATGAGATCACAAATTAAGATAAATGAGGGATTAAAAATAAAACTTTGAGTTACATTTATATTCAGTGGGCAAAACATGGATCACAATTCACTAATGATTGATAAGTTGTTAGACAGGTAGGAAGAGAACCAAGGGATGGCAATGTCATGGAGCCCCAGAAAAGAGAAAATATCTTGTAGTAGAGGTGCTCATTAGTATCAGATGCCAGAAAGAGTTCAAGACAATTTAGAAAAGGCCACTAGATTTGACAATGAAGGTAACATTGGTAACATTGAGCCATGGAGCAAGTCATGCTTAAATGCCTCATTTTGTAATGTAGAAACCTTGATTCATGAAGGCTATGCATAATACCTAAAGCTCAGGAAGATCCAACATAGTTGGAAAATATTTGAGTAAGGGCCCAGCAACAGATGGTATCTCTCTTCTTTCAGAGCACATCTGAAGTGCTGTCTCCTACATGAAGTCTCTCCTGATCTCCAAACCCTCTCATCCACTCTTAATATCTTCTCTCTCTTGAAACCACTTTTTACATAATTTGTATTTACTTTAATTTAGCATATGTTGTATCTCTACTTTTGCAGTAGACTATGAGCTCCCCGAGGCAGGGGATGTATTGTTTTTGTCTTTTTTTTTTAACTTTCCAGTACCTAGCATAGTGTTTTGCATGTAGTTTATGTGTAATAAATGTGTGTTGAATTGAATTAAATTGTCCAAGGACTAACCCAGCTAAGTG
The DNA here is from genome assembly GCF_900497805.2 of Vombatus ursinus. Lineage (NCBI taxonomy): Eukaryota > Metazoa > Chordata > Mammalia > Diprotodontia > Vombatidae > Vombatus > Vombatus ursinus. The sequence goes on from NW_020954583.1 coordinate 8,676,918, forward strand.
ATAGAATGTTATTATCAGAAGATTGACTACTTGGTATTTTGTTATTGTTGTTGTTGTTTTTGTTATCGCTGCAACTCATGACCATCTACTAAAGTGTAGAAGTGTTGCAATTTGCCTACATGGAAGGAGTACACACAGAAAAAAAAATTACAGATCTCTAAAGTAACTGAACTATATATTCTACTAAAGTATCCTACTTATTTAACCCTAGTAAATAAAATGGATTTTATTATAAGATACAGTTAATATGTTGAATTTGTTTTACAATACTAATTACCATGACTTATAGGGGGTATGGACTGGATCTGTGGTTTCATCTGTGGCTATATTTCATATAGCAAATTCCTGGCTAAGAAAATTATCTTTACAAATACTAGTCAGCACCTTCTCTGCAGTATTTCTTAAAGAGTAACAAACCTTTAGGGCACTGAGGAATTTAGTGACTTATTCAGGGTCACATAGACAATATGCCGCAAAGGTAGTCCTGAAATCCAGATCTTCCTGGGTGCAAGGCCAGCTTTCTATCCATTATATGATGCCAATTTTAAGCATTATTAAGAAGATTCTAAGTTACCTAATCAAAGACCTAAGAGTCTAGGTATGAAATAATGCTTAAAATATGCTTCAGTGTTATATTGGCATTCTTTACTGTATTTTTTTGAATATCACCTCTGTTCTTTTTCTCTGTCAAGAAGAAATGAAAACTGAGAATGAAGTTTAGATGTCTAGAACAAAATTATTTTGGTTTGTCATGCATCACCAGTGTAGTGAATCATAAATAGATTATGTGTGCCCTGAACAGTAGAAATAATGTAGACGGAGGGAAATAAACAGTCTTGGCAGTTTAGTGAGTTACTCAATGTGGGGCAAGTAATATTTGGTAGATTCACAGGGTGAGTGAGTAAGAAAGGCATTTAGTTGTTGATTTTTAAGATTAGACCAAGGTTCCATTGCTGCTATTGCCCCTACTCCACAGAGTAATGAAATAGCCGGATAGTGTTTGGAATGGACTGACCTTTGAGAAACTTTTTCCTCTGGGAGAATAGATAACAGATTGTCATCTGTTGTGGGCCTGTATCTTCTCCAACTCTCTAAGAAGGCATGTTAAATCAAAAATCTTCCTTTCTTTAAAGTTTATTTACATTTCGGTATAATTAGTACTAATCCTGCATTACATAAAGTGATAGATTATAGCTACTTCTGATCTAGGTGCTTCATTATAAAGAATATGATATGAACAAACTGTGGGTGAGCAGGATATATATAAGGGTGGAGCCCAGATGGCAGAGTAAAGGCAGGGACTCACCTGAGCTCTTCCATAAACACCTACAAATACCTTTAAAAATGACTCTAAACAAATTCTAGGGCAGCAGAACCCACAAAAAGATGGAATGAAACAAAAGTCTTAGCCCAAGACAACTTGGAAAATCAGAAGGAAAGGTCTGTTGCACCAGGGTGAGAGAGGAGCACAGTCAAGTGGAGGCCAAGCCAGTGCAAACTGACCTCAGCAAACCTGGAGTAGGTCTCAGGGCAACTGGATCACTGGCAGCAGTGGCTATTTCCAGATTTCTCTCAACCCACAAATGCCAAAGAAAACTGAGAAGATTCTCAGGAAAGGTCTACCATACCTGGGTGAGACTGGAGCATAGTCAGGTGCAGGGCACCCAGTTCAGTTCCATCCCCAGCAAAACAGGAGCAGACCTTGGGAGTGACTGAATCAACAGTGTCAGTTAGTGGCTGCTTCTGGAGCTCTCAGCCCATAGATGGCAAAGGGTTTGAACAACTGATAAGAAGGAAATTACTGGGGTCTTTTTGCTAACACTGAGGCAAGACTCTGTTGCTTTGCCCATACTCAGATCCAGGTCTCAGACCTGGGTGGCAGTTCCAAGGTGAAGAGGGGCACTAGCACAACAAAGCTTGCAGCATCAATGGAGCAGGGACCCTCCTAAAAGTTGCAGGGAAGAAAGGAGTGTTTGTGGTCACTCACAGACCACAGCACAAGCCAAGAGAGTAGTAAACACCTCTCCTTAGATAATATCACCCTGGAAGAAATGAAAACTTATAGGTCCCTGGAAGTATCTCTGAAAACAGCTACACAAAACCCTAAAGCTTGGGACAGTGCACCCTCCACCCTAGAAGCAAAGTCCTACTTTAACAATGAGTTAAAAGTCAAGTAATAGGTTAGGAAAATAAGTGATCAATGGGGAAAAAAAAAACAACTCTGAGCATAGAAAGTGACTTATGATGGCAAGGAAGATCAAAACATACCCTCAAAAGAAGACAACAAAGTCAAAGCTTTTACAGCCGAAGCCTCCAAGAAATATATGAACTGGTCTTGGGCCATGGAATAGCTCAGAAAGAATTTTGAAAATCAAGTAAGAGAAACAGAGGAAAAATTGGGAAGAGAAATGAGAGTGATGCTAGAAAATCATGAAAAATGAGTCAACTGCTTGGTAAAGGAGACACACACACGCTGAATAAAATAACACGTGAAAAAACATACTAGGTCAAATGGTAAAAGAGGTACAAAAGCTCACTGAAAATAAAAATAATTCCTTAAAAATTAGAATGGAGCAAATGGAAGCTAATGACTGTATGAGAAATCAAGAAACAATATAACAAAACCAAAAGAATGAAAAAATAGAAGACAATATGAAATATCACATTGGAAAAACAAATTACCTGCAAAATAGATCCAGGATATATATCTACATCTACATCTACATCTACATCTACATCTACATCTATATCTATATCTATCTATGTATATACTTATAATTGGATTACTTGAAAGCCTTAATCAAAAAAAGAGCCCAGACAGATGGCACAGGTGTGGGTTGAAGATGAAGCTATGATATCTAAAATAATGAAATTAAGGGGTAAGAGAAGAATGTAATAGGAGAGGTAGAAAGGGGTAAATTATCTCACATAAAACATACCAAAAAAAAGAGGGAGAAGGTGAGAAGGAGTAAGTGAACCTTACTCTCATCAAAATTGACTGAAGGAGGAAATATCATATACATTCCATTGGGAAATGATCTTACCCTACAGAAAAGTAGGAGATGAAGGGAATAAGAGAAGGTGGGAATGATAGAAGGGAGAGCAGATTGGGGGAGGAGGTAGTCAGAAGTAACACACTTTTGAGAAGGGACAGGGTGAAAGGAGAGAGAGAATAGAAAAATGGGGGAATAGGTTGGAGAGAAATGCAATTAGCAAAAGTAACTGGAAAAAATTTTGAAGCAAGTTTTTTTTTTCTGATAAGGACCTCATTTCTCAAACATATAGAGAATTGAGTCAAATTTACAAAATTAAGAGACTTCCCTAATTGATAAATGATCAAAAGATATCTGTTTTCAGGTGAATTAATCAAAGCTATCTATAGGCATATGAAAAAATACTCCTATTCAGTGTTGATTAGAGAAATGCAAATTAAAACAATTCTGAGTACTAAATTATATCTATTAGATTGGGTGATAGGACAGGAAAGGTAAATGACAAATGTTAGAGGAGATGTGGGAAAAAAATGAATCATTAATATGCAATGTTGGTGGAGTTGCGAACTGATCCAACCAATCTGTACAGAAATTCAGAACTATGCCAAAGAGGGCTATAAAAGCATGCATAACCTTTGACCTAGCAATAGCACTACTAGGTCTGTATCCAAAAAGGATAAAAAAAAACAAAGAGAAAAATAATCTATAAGTACAAAAATATTTATAGCAGCTCTTTTCTGAGGGCAAAGAATTAGAAATTAAGATATGCCCATCAATAGGTGAATGACTAAACAAGTTGTGGTATGTGATTGTGATGGAAAAATGTTTTACTATAAGAAATGATGAGCAGGATGCTTTCAGAAAAAACATGGAAAGATTTGCACAGGCTGATGCGAAGTGAAATGTGCTGTGAACAAAGTAACAGCAACACTGAAAGATGATCAGCTGTGAATGACATAGCTATTCTCAGCAATACAACAATCTAAGAGAATTCTGAAGGACTTATGAAGAAAAATGCTATCCATCCTCAGAGAATGAACTGATGGTGTCTGAATGCAGATTGAAGAATACTTCTCTTTTACTTTATTTTTCTTCAGATTTTTTGGTCTATGTTTTCTTTTACATGGCTATTATGGATATGTTTTGCATGACTACACATGTATAACCTATATCAAGTTGCTTGCCTTCTCAATGTGGGGAACAGGGAGGAAGGGAGAGAATTTGGAACTCAAAGTTTTAAAAATGAATGTTAAATTGTTTTTACATATAACTGGTGAAAAATAAAATATTAAATATAAAAAGAAAAAAGGTTATATATATACATAAACATATGCATATATGTGTATGTGTGTGTATGTATATATGTATATGGGAGAGAAAGGTACAATGAACATATATTATCTGAATTGTCAAGATTTTTTCCTCGTCTGTGTGCTCCTGAGCTATATAAGATAGAATCTTCAATTATTACATTTTACGGACTTCCCAAAGTGGGATTATATTATGTACAAACACATACACACACACACACACACAATACCTGTGGTCCTTTTCCCTTAGGCTAAAAATGAATGAGAGCTTAACAAAGTAGTTTGGCTGTCTGGTGAGATCTGAGTTGCTTTTTCATGTGGCCCTTTTCCTCGTTGCATGTTCCTCTGTAAGAATGGAACTGAGAGTACTGACTAGAGAGCAGGTCAAACCAATGGGAGAAATGGGTGACAGTAAAATAGTGGGTAACTCCACATTTCAAGGATGGGTCCAGAAGAAAGGAAGTAGTCCATCAGATAAGGTTGTCCACTCAAACAAACTCTCCAACACAATTATATATGTAACTGTCAGTGATGATCAAAACATTTCTTGAGTCAGTATGATGTACTTAAATAGGTTTACCATTTAGTACCTATACAACTGTGGACAAGTCACTTAATTTGAGACTCAGTTTCCTACTTTATATAATGGGAATAATATTATTTATGCTATTTGTTGTGTGTGGTTTGTCCTTCATTCTTGAAGAGGACCATCACATCAGTAAGATGAAGCCATGACTTGCAAATTGGATTTAAGTGAGGGAGGACTGTGAAAAGTCACCAGTCTCACTTTCTCCTCCAGGGCTATCTGGGTTCATTGGCCAGATATAGATCAGGATGACTGGAGATAGCCCAGTATGCTCATCCACAAACTCTTTCCTGAGTTTCTATTTCTATTATCTCTTTGAAAGTTGTCTATATGCTATCTCTACATATTCTCTCACTTGCTGAGTTTGTCAATATCCATGGATTTAGCTTTCATTTCCACTCAAAAAAACTTTTAAATTTATATCTATATACCTATATCTGTTTAAAAAAGTCTTATAGTTATTTGTCATCTATCTGTCTATCTATCTATCTATCCATCCATCTACTGAACTATCTGCCAAACTTTCTATCTGCTTAGAGACATAGAAAGATGTAGATAAATATAGATATAAACAGTGCTAGTCCCTTGATTTTCAATATACATCTCCAACTACTTATTAGATTAAATCCAAAGTGGTTGTTTAATAAGCATCTCAAAAGTAACATGTCCATAACAGAATTCATTATATTTATTTGCATACCCAGCTATCCTTAGCAACCTAAGGAAATCAAAAATAGCAACTTATCTTTGACACTTAACTTACTCCCTCTGTCTCTTTCTCTGTCTCTGTCTCTCTCTGTCTCTCTCTCCCCCACCCCCCACACACATATTACATGACAGTGAATACAGAATTTAATCTCAAAGAGAAAGCACTAGTAGTGGCATGGAGAGAAAGATGTTCTGCAGAAGGTGGAACTTGAACTGAGTCAAGAAGGAAGCCAGAAAATGGAATAGAAGGGAATAGGTAGAGGTGAACAGGGAGTGCATTCTGAGATTGGGGAACAGTAGGTGAAAAAACACAGAGTTGGCAGATTGAATGCTGTATATAAGAAATAGCATGAAGGCCTGTGTTTAAGGATCCAAATTCATAAAGTAAAAGTAAAGAATAAGAGTATTGGAAAGAAAGGAAGAAGCAAGGTTGTAAAGGATTTTAAATGTGAAGCAGAGCATTTTATATTTCATTTTGGAGGACAGATGAGAGTACTGAGGCTCAGAGTTTAACTGACCTTTTGCTACAGTCAGTCACATAGCTTTGCAGACATGATTCAAATCCGTATTTCTCCTAACTACAAATCCAGATCTTCAATATACCACCTTGGCTATCAGTTGTATACTTCCTTAAATACATACAAAAACCACTGAATGTAGTGATCATTAAACAACTCACAAAAATAAATTTGAGGGACAGCTAGGTGGTGCAGTGAATAGATCACTGGCCCTGGAGTCAGGAGTGCCTGAGTTCAAATCCGAACTCAAATATGTAACAATTACTATCTGTGTGACTATGGGCAAGTCACTTAACCTCAATTGCTAGCCCCCCCAAAAAGAAAGAAACAAACAAACAAAAAAAGAAATTTGATCACATGACTACTTAGTGATATCAGATGCATGTCCAAATTACTTGTTAGTACTATATGCAGTCTGGATATCAATTTATGAAATCAAAAAGAAAAAGTAAAAAAAAAAAACTTAGGCAAGAGGTAATGAGAGTCTGTAACCACATGAGTGGATAGAAGAAATGTTTGATATATTGTGAAGATAGAATTTACAGGGCTTATCAACTAATGGATTGGGTTGAATGGAGGGAGTTGGTAGAAAGTTATGAGATAATTATGATTCTTAGATTGCTGCCTGGGGCAAATGGATGGAGGGCAATACTAAAAAAAATCAACTTTCTTTTTTATGATTATTAGTAGTTTTCAAGTTTTCTTTGAAAAACTTCATATCCATGACTACTAATTTTTTTTTGGAGTGTGGCTTTATGTCTTCTATAGTTCTGTTACTTTTCTATACACCTTGGATTTCAAGGATGCAGGACTAGAACTCAGGGGAGATATTAGAGCTGAATGTATACATATCTGATTCATCTGTACAGGTATAATAATTTATCCTATGAAAGAAGACAAGCTCAGCAAGAAAAAAAACAAAACAGTAGCCAGAAAAGAGATAGTCTAGGACATGGATTTTTGCTTAGAGGGCAAAAACATTGATACAAATTAGTTGGGAAAAGAATAGTTAGGTTGAGAAGATGAGCAGATATAAAGCAAGAGTATTAGGGGCTTAAGGATAGAGTATAGTGTTTAATTGAATGATTCAACTACAAGGTGAAGTACATGAAGAAAATGAGGACAGAAAAGCGGTGGGGTCTAAGAGAGTTGAAGAGATATTACTTCAAAGGGAAAACAAAGAATAGTTTTAGATAGAAGGAAAAATAGAAGGTCAAGAGGTTATGATTACAGACAAATGTTTAAAGTTTAGTATTATGGGAATAACACATCTGTATTGATCATATAAATGGCTGAGGTGAAGTAAAGAACTAAGTCAAGGGATTTAAGACTGACAAACTGTGATGTCATGCTGATTAAGCAGTATGTGATATTAATATATGTAATTAACATATATATTAACATGTGATATTAATAGCATATATTTTTATACATTTGATTATAAAGGCAAATTTTAGAGTTAAAAACATCACTATGATCCAGGTGCTAAACTCCTTGAGAAAGGAGAATAAAAAGGAGTCCATTTACTTATGATAAGAAAGATTTAAACTTAATAGTACAGAAGGGAAAAATGACTCTCAAAGAAAGAGAGATTGCTAGATTGTGGTAATAGTGAAAGGAATCTTGAAGTATTAGTGATATTCTGGAAGTAAACCTGTTGCTTTTCCTGTCCCAATTGACAGAAAAAAGTAAGAAAAAAATTTATTACTTGAATTAATAGAATGGTAAACCTCTTTGTGACCACAATAGGGGAGGAACTCCCTTCCATTTACCCCAATGGGTAAAACATTGGACCCAAGATTCCTGGTCCTACCTCACTTCATGAAAGGAGGAAAATTTCCTGTCCCTGAGGAATTTCATTCTAGCACTCAGTCTTTGAGTTCTTCATCAAAGTCAGGAAACTTTGACCATTAAAGTGGGGCTGCTGAGAATATTAGTTGCAACCCTGAGATCTAAAAGTACAGAAATTAGCTTTCACTGAAGCACAAGGTTCAGTCACCCAGGCCTTTCTTTCTGTGGAAAAGAAGTGTGGCCATTGGGCTGCCTGTCCCACTCTGTGGGGACATCTATCCCTAGAGATATGGCTGCCAGGAAACTTAGTCTTAGCTTTGTTAACCAGCTCATGAGCTAAAGAAAGATACTAGTGGCCCAAACTTGTCTTAATATCCATCTAGATTATTTGATTAAATTCTAACATGAGGGTATAATTCTATGAATCATCACAGGAGATTGAAAAGTCATTAACATTTACCTCTACTAATCAATCAAAAATTTATCTATCAATGATGGATTAAAAGAAGATCTAACCACACAATCATCTCAATAGATGCAGAAAAAGCTTTCAACAAAATACAACACCCATTCCTATTAAAAACACTAGAGAGCATAGGAATAAATGAACTCTTCCTTAAAATAATAAATAGCATCTACCTAAAACCTTCAGCAAGCATCATATGTAATGGGGACAAGCTAGAAGCATTTCCAGTAAGATCAGGGTAAAACAAGGATGTCTATTATCACCACTGTTGTTCAATATTGTACTGGAAATGTTAGCTTTAGCAATAACAGAAGAAAAAGAAATTGAAGGTATTAAAATAGGCAAAGAAGAAACAAAGCTATCACTCTTTGCAGATGACATGATGATATACTTAGAGAATCCTAGAGAATCAAGTAAAAAACTACTAGAAATAATAAATGACTTTAGCAAAGTTTCAGGCTATAAAATAAACCCACATAAATCATAGGCATATATTACCAACAAAGCCCAACAGGGATAGAAAGTGAAATTCCATTTAAACTTACTGTAGACATTATAAAATATTTAGGAGTCTACCTCCCAAAACAAACCCAGAAACTCTATGAACACAATTACCAAACACTTTTCACACAAATAAAGTCAGACCTAAATAATTGGAAAAACATCAGTTGCTCATGGGTAGGACAAGCTAATATAATAAAAATGACAATTCTACCTAAGCTAATTTACTTATTCAGTTCTATACCAATCAAACTACCAAAAAGTTATTTTATAGAGTTAGAAAAAATAATAACAACATTCATTTGGAAGAACCAAAGGTCCATAATATCAAGGCAACTAATGAAAAGAAATGCAGGGGAAGGTGGCCTAGCCATTCCAGATCTTAAATTGTATTATAAAGCAGCAATCATCAAAACTGCTTGGTACTCACTAATAAATGGAGTGGTGAATCAGTGGAATAGGTTAAAGATGCAAGACACAGTAGTCAATGACTATAGTAATCTTTTATTTGATAAACCCAAAGACCCCAGCTTCTGGGATAAGAATCCACTCTTTGAAAAAAAAACTGCTGGGAAAACTGGGAAAGAGTATGGCATAAATTACGCATAGACCAAAATCTCACACCATATACCAAAATAAAGTCAAAATGGGTTCATGATTTAGATATAAAGGCTGATACTGTAAGCAAACTGGGAGAGTGAGCAGTAGTTTACCTATCAGATTTATGGAGAACAGAGGGATTCACGACCAAACAGGAGATAGAGAACATTTGAAAAGCAAAATGGATAACTTTGATTATATTAAATTGAAAAGTTTTTGCAGAAACAAAGCCAATGCAACTAAGATTAGAAGGAAGGTAGAAAATTGGGAAAGAATTTTTACAACCAGTTTCTCTGATAAGGGTCTCATTTCTAAAATATAGAGAGAATTAAGTCAAATCTATAAGAATACAAGTCATTCCCCAATTGATAAATGGTCAAAGGATATGAAAAGGCAGTTCTCAGATGAAGAAATTAAAGCCACCCATAATCATATGAAAAAAATGCCCTAAATCACTATTGATTAGAGAAATGCAAATCAAAACAACTCTGAGGTACCACATCACACCTATCAGATTGTCCAACATGACAAAACAGGAAAATGATAAATGTTGGGGAGGATGTGGGAAAATTGAAACATTGTTGGTGGAGTTGTGAAATGATGCAACCATTTTGGAGAGCAATTTGGAACTGTGTCCAAAGGGCTATCAAAATGTGCACATCCTTTGACCCAGCAATAGCACTTCTAGGGCTGTATCCCAAAAAGATCACACAAATGGGAAAAGGACCCACATGTACAAAAATATTCATAGTAGCTCTTTTTGTTGTGGCAAAGAATTGGAAATTGAGAGGATGCCCATCAACTGGGGAATGGCTGAGCAAGTTCTGGTATATGAATGTGATGGAATACTATTGTGCTATAAGAAATGATGAACAGGCTGACTTCAGAACAACCTGGAAAGACTTATATGGTCTGATGCTGGGTGAAGTGAGCAGAACCAAGAGAATGATGTACACAATAACAGCCACGTTGTACAATGACTAATATTGATAAACTTAACCCTTCCTGGTAATACAAGGATCTAAGATATCTCCAAAGATCTCATGATGGAAAATGCTATCTACATTCAAAGAAAGAACTATGGAGATTAAATTGCTATTTTTTTTCTCTTCTGTTGAGTTTTGTTTCCTCTTTCTGGTGGTTCCTCCTATTGGTTCTAATTTTTACTTATGACATCACTGATGTGAAAATATGTTTAATAGAAATGTATATGTATAGCCTACATCAGATTTTGTGCCATCTTGGGGAGGGTGGTGGGAAGGGAGAAAAATTTTAAACTCAAAAGCATATGGAAGTGATTGTTGATAAATCAAAATAAATTAATAAAAAATTTTAAATAAAGAAGATCTAGAGGCCAGTGGTTCAAATACCAAAAATTATAGGAATAGAGAAAGGGGATTTCCTAGGAGGGGGGAAATCTCACTCAGGATATTTCATAATCCCTATAAAATGGAAAACTTGATCCTTTCACAGAAATTGAGGGTGGGAGATAAAAATGTCAGAGGATTGGCAATGATTTCTCTCATGACTAAGGTTTTGATTTTTATTTTTTAATAGAGATCTTCAAGGACATTCCCCTGCCTATATGTATGGTTGTGAGTCAATTTCCTAGTTCAGAATAAATGAAAATCCACTCAATATTCTGACATTTGCCATCTCAGGTGGTGATGTCTTTATGTTAAGAAACAGGGTAGAAGATATGGTATTATATCCTGAAGATGGCCTCTTCTCATGATGTACAATAAGAAAAGGACAAGACATATGTTTGTGTGGGGGTGGGATGGGGAATTTCAGTAAGATAACAAATTAAAACTGTATCATGTCAGTTATAACAATGAGTCTAGATCACAAAATGGAGTCTAAGAAAAATTAAAGAATCACATAGTAATGAATACTTCTGTTATCATAGTGGATAAGGTACCTTATGATAGTGTCTTGCCAATGGAGATACATTTCTTGCCTTAAAAGACAATGTAAAAAAGTGTAAACTATAGAAGACTCAGATGAGGAGGAGTTTGTTAGCAGGATTTCCAGAAGACACAGCAAAAACAACAAACCATATGGATTGGAAGCAGGTAGGACTGATTTGGATAGGAATGAAAAAGAAGGGGTACAAAAAGGGGATCTTTACCTTCATAACTGGTTAAGACCACAGAAATTATAAATCAGTAGGCTGAGAGGAGGAGAAGATGAGATGGTGAAAATAATAGTTAACTGAAAAGGGAGGGCTCACCTCCCAGAATCCTGTGATAATGTAGAGTATTATCTGCACTGGCAAGTGATGTCTCCCTCTTTTCTCTATATGCATTAGGGAGCTGGCATAGAGTCAGAAGGGAGATCTGGTCAGATATTTAGGTCTGTAAACACCTGTTGCATAGAATCCCAGGAGGCTGACACTTAGTATTAGTTCCTTATGTAATTACATGATGTACATAAAGATGTACATAGATGTACACACAGAAGATACCTCACATATATTACTTGACTTGTCTGGACCTAATGTCTGATTCCAACACAAGGTCCTGACAATCAGAGGCATGAGGATATCAGTGTTAGTGGAAAGTTGAATCATAATCCTCTAAGATGGTTTTGTCAAATATGCTTTATTATAATATGATGAAGAAACAAGGACATTTAAAATAAAACATTTTCTTTATATAAGAGATAGCATCTTCATGGTCATAAAGTTCACTGAAAGATGCTGATAATAGATTATCCTGCTGTGTTTATTGTTTGTTTATTACAAAATAAATTAGCTTAATGAAGTCATATGTAGATTTAAGTATCCCTTCCATATGTCTCATATGCATATATTAAGATTAGAAAAGAGGCTTTGGTAAATGTAATCACAGAGATAGCACTGTTTAACAATATTTTGAATATCAATATCAAGCAAGGCATAAAATAAGGAAACATGTGCTCATCAAAGGTGTTCCACACCTCCAAGGAAGATGTATTATGAAGATTTCAAATGAAAGAGAGGATTCTCTTTGGATGGTAAAGCCTGATTTTGGAACAGCTGCATATATATATGTATATATATATATATAGTTTTTTTCCTAGTTCTAAAACATTACATAGCCTCCTCAGTGAGGATGATGACTGCTCCCAAGAAAGCAACCTAACAATAAAAATCGGAAAATAACAATAAATAAATGAAGAATGACTGTTTTCTCAACTGTGTCACGTCCATAGGTAACCAGTATGTATAACCTAGAAAAGCAATGTAGATGAATAATAAGGTATTATCAGAATTAAATAGTAAGAAATTTAAGAAATGGCACAGCACTTTCAGGAATCCTAAATTGCTCTCTGATTCCCACATCCCTTGATTTGACATTAGTAATCCTCAGCCTGTGTCTTTGAATCATGAAACAATATAATCTCCACAGAATTAAAATTGAAGTTGTTCCAAAATCAATTATAGTATCTTTACAATGATGACTTGTGTGGAAATGAGGGTAAAAGATATTCATAAAATGGACATTTAAAAAAGAAGGTAAGCTGATCATGTAATGAGAGAAATCACTAGATTTCTAAAAACGAAAAATATAAAGGTCTCAAACATGTTGGGAAGAAAATATACGTACATATATACAGTCACACTAGATCATAATACAATATTGATGTTACCGTGTTCAATATTTTATTGGTTCTGCTCATTTCACTTTGCATCAGTTCATATAAGTCTTTCCAGGTTTTTACTGAATGCTGTTAATCATTTCTTATAGCACAATAAATCACAATCATGTACAACTTACTCAGTCATTTCCCAATTGATAGAAATCCCTTCAATTTCCATTCTTTGCCAGGTTTAACAGTGTTTTCTCACATTTTTATGTAATTAGAGATAGCTTTGATTACTTTGCCTAAAAACTGCCTGTTCATATCCTTTGACCATTTATTAATTAATGAATAACTCTTTTTTGTGTGTGCATTTGACTCAGTTCTCTATATATTTGAGAAATGAGGTCTTCAACAGAGTTGCTTGCTTTAAAAAAACAAACAAAAACCAAATAATCAGTTATGATTACTATATATTTCCCTTCATCCTATTCCCCCCCTTTTTATATTACTCTTCCTTTTCTTTTACCCTGTCATCTTTAAAAGTGTTTTGCTTCTGTCTTTCATCTACCCCTTTCTGAACTCCCTTTTATCATCCCCCTTTGTCTTCCTTTATCTCCTTCCCCTCCTATTGTCCTTTAGAGTAAGATAGATTTCTATACCAAATTGAATGCATATGTTATTTCCCACTTGAGTTAATTCCAGTGAGAGTAAAGTTCACTTGTTCCCTTGCACCCCCTACAACTTTTTCCATCAGTTACATTACTGTAAAAGCTCTTTCATGCCTTTCTTATATGAGCTACTTGACCCCATTCTACCTCCCTGTCTCCTTTTCTCCTGGTGTATTCCCCTTTCTCATCCCTTAATTTATTTTTTAATAATCATTCCATTATATTCTACTCACACCTGCACCCTCTGTCTATGTATACTCCTCCTAACCGCCCCAATCATTAGAAAGTTTTTAGGAGTTGTAAGTACCAGCTTCCCATGCAGAAATGTAAATAGTTTAGCCTTATTGAAACCCCTATGATTTTTTCTTTCTTGTTTATTTTTTCATGCTTCTCTTGAGTCTTATATTTGAGAGTCAAATTTTCTATTCAGCTCTGGTCTTTTCACCAAGAATGCTTGAAAGTCTTCTATTTGATTGAATGCCCATTTTTTTCCTTTGAAGGATTATACTCAGTTTTGCTGGATAGGTGATTCTTAGTTCTAATCATAGCTCTTTTGCCCTCTGGAATATCATATTCCAAGCCCTCTGATCCTTTAATGTAGAGATGTCTAAATATTGTGTCATCCTGACTGGGGCTCTACAATATCTGTTGTTTCTTTTTCCCCTTATTGACTACTTGCAATGTTTTCTCCTTGACTGGGAGCTATGAAATTTGGATATAATATTCCTGGGAGTTTTTCTTTTGGGATCTCTTTCAAGAAGTGACTGGTAGATTCTTTCAATTTCTATTCTACCCTCTGGCTCTAGAATATCATGATAGTTTTCCTTGATAATACCTTGAAAGATGATATCTAGGCTCTCTCTTTTTTTTTAGCATAACTTTTAGGTAGTCCAATAATTTAAAAATTATCTTTTCTGGATCTATCTTAGTTTTTTTTAATAAAAAAAATTTTACATTATCTTCAGGTTTTTTTCTAGTTTTATTGCTTATTGATGTCTCATAAAGTCATTAGCTTACACTTGCCCAATTCTAATTATTTTCTTCAGAGAAATTTTGTACATCCTTTACCATTTGGCCAATTTGATTTTTTTAAGGATTTTTTTGGTGACCTTTTGTACCTCTTTTTCCATTTGGCCAATTCTGCTTTACAAGGCATTCTTCTCCTCATTGGATTTTTGTACTTCTTTTACCATTTGGCCTATTCTGTTTTTAAGGTGTTATTTTCTTTAGTATTTTTGGCACCTTCTTTGGCAAGCTGTTGGCTCTTTTCTTCATGATTTTCTTGCATCATTATCATTTTTCTAATTTTATCCCTACCTCTATTACTAGATTTTTAAAATCCTTTTTGAGCTCTTTCATGGCCTAAGACCAGTTCATATTTTTTCTTGGATGCTTGGGATGTAGGAGTTTTGACTTTTTTGTCTTCTTTTTGTTTTGATCTTCCTTGTCACCCTAGTAACTTTCAATAGTCAGAGAAAATTCCCAGAGCTGAGATAGAGTGTTTTGTTCATGGAATAGACAAGCAGACAGTGTTACGGGATAGCAAAGTATGTATTGAGTACTACAGTATAAGAAAAATGAAAAGGTAGGATGGGAATAGATTATGAAAGGTTTTGGATGCCAAATGGAGCATTTTGAATCATATCCTAGAGGCAATAGGGAGTCATTAAAGTGAGTTTATTGAGTTGGGGAATAACATGTCAGACTTGTACTATAGGAAAATCATTTTAGTTGCTAAATGGAGGATAGACTGGAATGAAAAAAGACTTGAAGCAGACTGACCCAGCAGCAATATATTGCAGATGTGAGGTTATGAAGCAGTGTTCAAAAAGAGTGGTGGTAGTGTTCAAAAAGAGAAGGGGGTGTATTTGAGAGAGATTGCAAAAGTGAAATTGGTAGACCTTGGCAATAGATTTGTTATGAAGGTGAAAGAGAGAAGTTATGATAACCCTAGGTGGTGAGCCTGAGGGACTGGGAGGATTTTTTTTTTGTTCTCTATAGTAATAAGAAATGTAGAAGAGGAATAGAATTAGGGAGGAAAGATAATAAGTTCCATTTTGGAAACATTGAATTTAAGGTGTAGAGTGGACATAAAGTTCTAGATGCACTTGTTTTGGAGTTGGAAGTCCTGGGGTTATAGATCCTAGCATCAAGTATAATGAAGGGACTTTCAAATCATGCTAGAATTAATTGATTGAACTAAGGGTTGTTAGATTGAAGAAGAGAAGACTTGGGTGGGGTATGATGATACTCTTCAAGTATTTAGAGGGTTGACAGAAGAGGAATTACTATTGTTCTACCTGGTATCAGAAAGCAAAGAAAGAGATAGAAGTTCGGAAGAGACAGAGTTTTAAGGAAAAACTTCATAATAGTTAGTTATCCTATAAATGTTAGCTATTGCCAAGTGAAAAGAGCTAGCTTGGGATGTGGTGGGTCTGCTGCCCTATTTTAAATTGTTCAGGAAAAAGCTGAATCACCACTTGACAAGTGTCAAGATAGGACTTTTGTTCAGGTCCATGTGTTAGACTAGATGAATCTCTTCTAATCTGAGATTATATGATTTTATAAATGTTGGCTCTACCATTTATAAACTAACTGACTTCGCACAATTCTACTATGCTTCACTTTCCTCTTATTTCAAATTGATATAGTAATACCTATACTGACTGACCTCATAAGGTTCTTGTGAGCATCAAATACAACATAAAATCTAAAATCAGGACAATAAATCAACAAGTACTTATAAAGCACTTGTACAATAATTAAAAAAACACTTATTGTGTGATAGTTGGTGGGCTCTTATAGAAATATGATAAGAAAAAAGAAAAAACAGTAACTGACATCAAAGGGTTTGAATTCTAACATGGCAGGGATTCCATGGGGAAGAAAAAATCTAGAAAGTGAGGAGCCTGAAGAATAGTGAAGATAAAGGTGGCCTGAGTGGGTTTCCTTAGAATGGAAGCTCTAGGTAGAGCCAGCTAATCAAAAGTAGGAGCAGGGTGTATTTCCAGACATGAAAAGTTCAGGGATGGAATAAACTTCCAGGGTGAGGAGGCCTCTGTGTCATAGTACAGAAAATCTAGAGAGTCAGGAATAGAGCCTAGACATTAATGAAGCACTTTGTTTCCTGTCATAGTTAAATGCAAGAAGTAGCAGTAGGATGGTTGATGACATTCAGTTTCCTGAGAGTAGTTATAATCTATCTCAATACCTCAGTGTCTCAGATCAAGTAACAGCACATATAAAGTCCAGCTATTATTATGCTAACATCAAGATTCACTTCAAATTTAAATCACAGTTGTACTATATTTACATAGCAAATTAAATCCTATATTCTAGGGTTCATAGCAGTCCTAACATAGCACAGAGAGCTAGCCTCAAAGTCAGGACAAAATGAGTGCATCTCCTGCTTCTGACACATACTAAATGATTGACCCCAGCTTCATTCCTCTTTTCTCTAGGTAACTCTCAAAAACTATAAATTGCAAAGTCTCAATATAAATATAAATCGATAGCTTCCTCATCTGGGAAACCAATGAATCTCAGGTACAATCTCCATCCTCATTCACAAGTTAAAATGGTGAAGCTTCTTGTGCCCTGATACCTGTGTGATTCTCCTTTCTGCTGTTTTGTTTTGAGTGTGATTCTCCATCATATTCTTCTTTCAGTAAAAGTGATATGTTATTAACAGCCCATCAGCCCTAGTCCCTGATTTGGGGGTCTAAATAAGGAGTATACTAAGCTTTTCAAAGTATAAAAGTAATTCTTCTCACTATTGAACAATCTCAATTGTTGTGTGAAACCTATATGTGTCATGAAAGGTGAGGTTATGTTTTCCAGGTACAGGACAATAATCACCTTAGTAATAGAATATTGCTCCATATAATAATTCTATTCTTATTGTCCCAATATCTTCAGTTGGGTAGAAAGAAAGCATGCCAAAGATTCAATAGTCTCTGCTATTGTAGGTATGTTTCAGGAAAACTAGGGGAACATTTGAATCTTGAAGAGGTTACCCAGGATTTTTTTCCTATGGCAAATGTGTGTTAAATGTTTAGTCATATGTGGAAGACTTTAAAGTTTGCAAAGTGCCTTACATACATTTGTTCATTTGGGTCTCACAAGAACTGTTTGAAGTGGGTATTAAAACTACAGTTATACTCATTTTCTAGAAGTCAAATCTGAGGATCAGAGGTTAAATAACTATTTTATGGTCAGATTGAAAGAGTGCACCAGTGATGATATATGAATCTAGGTATTCCCAACTTCAAATAAAACACCTTATCTACTATAACATATTCCCAAAGTCCCTCAACTTTCCTGCCTTCTTTGTCACTAGCTAGCTGAGTTGACATTCAGCATTTGGTCAGCCAATGATAGCATGTATAACAAGCAATTAAATACATTGCTGGTCAGCCTGATGCTGATGGACAGCTCAGCCAAAGCCATTAATAAAAACAGGAATAAATAGAATCAGAGAAAGAGTGGGGTCTTTTCCATCAAGAGTAAATTTTACTTCAGTGATATTGTACTACAAATTACAAAACTGTTCTACCTTAGGTATATTTTTGATTTAAAAATGTGTTCTCTTAGTCACACAGAGTGAAGAATGTTGTGTTTCCTGTCAGAGTTGAATGCAATAAGTAGTAGTAGGATGGATGATGACACTCGGTCCTCTAAAAGTAATAGTAACCTGTCTCAAAGACCTTAGAGGCCTAGATTCAGTAAAACTACATCTTGCCAAACAGTGAAGATTTAATGTCAAAAGCTGAGAAAAATGAGACAAAGATCTGTGGTCTAAAAGAACTTTCTGTTGACACAAGAATGTCAAAGATAGAAAGAAAAGATCCATATCCATTGAAATAGTTATAGAACTTTTGATAGTAGCAAACAATAGGAAACAGCAAGTAACCATAAATTTAAGAAGTTAGTCAAATTTTAGCATA
This sequence comes from Vombatus ursinus, assembly GCF_900497805.2. Taxonomy (NCBI): domain Eukaryota; kingdom Metazoa; phylum Chordata; class Mammalia; order Diprotodontia; family Vombatidae; genus Vombatus; species Vombatus ursinus. Next base: position 8,695,572 of record NW_020954583.1, read on the forward strand.
GGAATGTAAAGGATATCACTGTGTCATAAGAAACATTAGTGATGATTCAGAGAAGTACACAGATTTATGTACAGTGAAATAAACAGAAAATTAAAAAAAAAATACCCTACAATATGTAAATGGGAAGTAAAGCAAGTATACTTACAAGCAAGTGTAATGATCAAGGATGGCCCCAAAGAAGAATTGAGAAAATGTATGTTTTTTCCTTCATTGCAGAGGTGGGAGGTTATGGTTGGGAAATATTGCATGTACTCTTAGACATGTTCTATATATTGGTTTGTTTTTTTCTGAACTGCTAAGTTTCTCTTTCCTTTGGAATCTTTGTTCATTGTATAGGGGGAAGGAGATATATAGAAATGAATATGAGATAAAAACAAGATAAAGAAAAAAAATGTAAAGAATTAATGACACAGTGGGCCCTTACACAGAGGTACTTAATTGTTAGTTAACCATTTTCTGTTATCCATTATTATTATTAGAGAATATGTCTAAAAGAAAAAGGTAAGTGTTTTTATTATCCCCATTTTACAGAAGAGGAATTTGAGGCAGACAGGTTAAGTGACTTGCTCAGGGTTACACAGCCGGTAAATGTAAGAGGTAAGATTTGAACTCAGCTCTTCCTGACTCCAGGCCCAATAGTCTATTCATTGTACTACAAGCTGCCACAAATAAAACTATAACAATGTGAAGGAAGAGAAGTAGACATCTATAATAGGTAAAGTTATCCAGAGTAAAAGAGTTTCAAGACAATTCTTAGAAATCAATATTGCTTAACGAAAAATGTTAATTACATGAAATTCTTAGCCATTCATGAATTGTCTGTGCAGCTGTACTAGTCACAGTGCCAAGATAATCTTACAGATGCTGCTGCTACAGATGCTGCTGCCATAGTGATGATCCCCAATTAAGCAAAATCCTACTCTAAAAGCTAGCAGTGATTTCTGTACTTAATCATTAAATTAAAAGGAAATTATTTTTATAGTAAGAAGAACTATAACATCATAATTTTGTCATTCCTAGTTTGATTTTTGTTTAAGTGAAAATTTTATTGGTTGTCATCAGTTTGCCATAAAGTTGGAGACATCCATTTCCCTAGAACAGGCCTGTACATACAGCCCATGGGCCTCTTGCAGCCTGCCAAAGGATTTTGGGCAGCCAGGGGAAAATGTAGAGGATGTAAAGAAAGTAAAGATGTAATGAGTGCTTTGTCCATGCCCCACTTAACCCACCTTCCACTAGTCACAACTATGCCCATCATGTAACTTGGTGGGTGGATTGCCACTGTGCACTCTCTCTTATTTTTCATGTGACCTGTAGCGACCAACCATCATCAGTCTGTCTCTATGCTGAGAAGAGCGAGAGTCATATATTTTCACTTTGTTTTTGGTCGTTACTGGTGTTGGACAGGTACAAAGTGAGTACAGCTACATGAAGCTGACACCACTATATGATGAGTGATGACAACAAGAGGGCTTCTTCCCTTCTCTTGCTACATGGCCACCCTCGAAGTTACATGAGTGTCTGGCACTCTATCCAAGGTCAGAGACTCAATTCAGTATTTTTTTTTTGTACGTGAGCAGTTGCTGTGGAGATTTTTTTGGTTCTAACGTTAAAGGTTTTGGGGTAACTTTATAAAAGGAGTGATAAAAAGAAACAGAAGATCGAATCAGAACATAGTGTTTAATCCAGAGTAGACAAATAGATTCTTGTTTACTTACATGAGAGACAAAATACTGTGCCTTGTTTGCTGAGAAACAATAGCCATTCTGAAGGAATATGATCTTCATCACCATTTCAAATCAAAACATCCTGACTTAAACAAATTGGACACCAATGGAAAACAAATTTAAAACATTAAAATTGCTGAAAAATCTCAATGGAAAAATGATTTTCAAGAAAGTAAACTCAGAAAATGAGGCAGCTACTAAGGTTAGTTTTCAGATTTCTAAAAAATTGATTTCAAACACGATTGCATAGTATGATAAACTGATTGCTGACAACAAGTGAGAGATGTCCTCTTTACTGAATGTAAACAGTAAGAAAATCTGAAAAATGTATTAAAACTTACACCACTTAGCAAAGTGATTTTTAAACATTAATGTGATTTCATGATAAATAAAAATTTTAAGTAATAAGTGTAATTAATTGATATTAATTGAAATTTCCCTATTTAATATGATTTATTTGCAAAATGGTTTAATCATTAATTATACTTTAACTTGGAAAGTGAGCCACTAAAAACTCCTCTGTGGCTGGAAAAAATTTAGCCCATTTTAATTTTGGCCCCTACGTATTGCCAAGTTGTGCAGGCCTGCCCTAGAACATTCTTAACTGTGTTTCTATGGATTAGATATTTCAAGAAAGTAGGCTGATCATATACCGAAAGTAAATCTAGCAGATGGGTTGTATAAGTACTGCCCTGATAGCTACACAATTTAAAATGGGAAAAAAAGAAGGAAACAAAGAAATAAGTGCCTTCAACAACTGAAACAATATCTTGTGGTAGATGTAGAAAATCATGGACAAAAAGAATCACTCAGAGGTAGAAGTTATGGAAGAGATGTGATCTAAACTGTTTAAGGGAATAATACCCTTACTAATAATATAATTGATCCAATAATTGCTATACAGTTATTATTAGTGAAATATTTAATTCTTCAGTCATTCATCTAGGATAAAATGTTGTCAATGGAATACCATGTATATAAAGAGAAATATTAGGAAAAAATGGGGAAAAAAACATTTGCTATATCAGCCGTACCTTGTAGGACATTCTTGTTTAGAAATGAATAACGTTGGGGGTTTCATTTCAAGGTTTCTAATATAACAGAAAGTATTGTATTACATAATGTATTTTGGAGTATACTTTAATCACATTTTAGGACACAGACACAATAGAACATTTTGAAAGGATTATGGAGATTCTTAATTACTTTTCTTAGCCAATCAGAAAAAAAATGCTGCATCAATGCCATTACACACACACACACACACACACACACACACACACACAAACAATGCACACACAGAATCAGCATTTAAAAGCCAATGTGCATATATCAATTTCATATGTATAGATCTTTTGATCAAAGATAGTTTATCCATTTCTGCCCTCGGCAACTCAATACTGCATAACAAACAGATGCACTTGGGAAGAGCTGCTGAAATTGTAAATATCTGAGTATATACCTTGAAGGACTGCAGGGAAAAATCAGACAGCATCTTTAAAGAATTATGGAGTGAGGCATGCCAAGTATTCAAAAATGATATCTTAATAGTTAGTAGCAGTTGGGAATGAAACAAGAAAAAGGAAAAGGAGAAAGCAAGGAAAATACAGGACTAGAGAGTTACATAGTTAAGAGGTGTCTGGAACAATAGGAAATCTTATTTTTTCTTCAGAAAATCACTTTGATGTAGGTGTTGGATTGCTCATTTTGGGAGTCTAAAGCATGGTCTTCAAAATGCAATTTGGAAATGTTTCCAAGCTCAGATGAATTTCTAAATGAGAAAGCTGTTACAACTCTGTTATGGTTGTGTAATGTAGACAAGGTAAATTTTGTGAAGGAATTCACAGCTATGAAAAGTTCCGTTTTAGTACCACAGTATCTGGTTGACTTAGGAGAACAGTGTTCAAAACATTTTTAACATGTTCCTATTCAGGGATGTACTTTCTAAGGTTCATAGAATGCTTACTTGTACAGTGATGTTTGGTGTACCAATAGTTATGTGTAAGTCATCATTCCATCATGTCACATAGATCTCACATAAATATGACCATGGTAGCAACCAAGGGAAAATAAAAAGATGGAGAGTCTTACCCTACTCACTTATGAGGAATTGCCATCAATATGTTCTAAGAAAACAAAGTTTCAAAATATAATTTTTAGAGAATTATTTCTTGAAAAGATTTTTCTACATGTGGATGAATCTTCAAGTATATTTCTGATCATAGTAATCCCTCTGCTTCTTGGGTCATCAGTCAATCAACAAGCACCTACTATGATGTTGGAATAAAAAAAATACAATATAATAGTTCTGGATACACACACACGTACACCCACACAAATATATACATATATAACTATGTAAACACATATATACATATATGCATGTATATTTATGTAGTATGTATGTTTGAATAGTACACACACATATTATAAAATAATTATCAGGAAATAAGAAATAGATAATCAAGAACTTGTTTTTGGATCTTGAGCTGAATCCTGAAGAAAGTAAAGGATTCTAGAAGGCAGAGGAGAGGAAGCGCGCATTCTGTGAATGGGGGGGGGGGGCAAAAACAAGAAGATGGGAGATTAAGAATCTTATGTGAGGCATGCAAGAAACAAATTATTTGGACTAGAGAGTACAGGAAGGGACTATTATATAACAAGGATGGAGAAGTAAGTTGGAGACAGGTTTAAATGGCTTATAAAACTTAAACAGAGCAGTTCATATTTTACCTTAGAAACAATAAGGAGCTACTGGATATTATTGAATAGGAGTGTGACATGGTTTGATCTGCATTTAAGGAAACTACTTTGGCAGCAAGATGGAGGTGCTAGATTAGAAAATTTAGCGATTTAAGGCTATTAGGAGGTTATCATAATAGTCTGGCCATGAGATGATGAGGGCTTGAACTATCTGAGTTGTAATAAGGGGAAAATGTGAGAAATTTTACATGGATAGAAAAACAGCAATAACAACAGGATGTGGCAACTAATTGGATATGTGGAGTGAGGAAGAGTGAACAGTTATGGATAACATTGAGGTTTTGTTTCTGAATCCCGAGAATGAAAGTAGTGCCCTCACAGAAACAGAAAAGTTCAGAAAATAGTTAAGGGAAACTTAATGGCAGATAAGGAGGAAGCAATATGGCTGAGTTCTTCCCAACAATTACTCCAACAAAGATCTAGGCCTGAGTAGCACTTCAAAAATACAATGAGAAACCACAGCAAGTCATTTTTTTTCTGGCCGAGACTTGCATATAGTTCTGCAGAAACTGAGAAGGTTCAAATTAGACCAGTTCACTACCTGAACTGGGGTCCTTGACTATATGACAGTGCCAAGAACAATTGCAGATCTGGCAGCAACTGGGACCAATGTGGCATATGTGCAGGAAGTAGGAATTGATCCCAGCAAGCAGCTGTGTCCCTCTAACTCCAGAGCTAGCTAGAATCCAGTGAAGACTGGGAAGAGGAACTACAGCTAGGTTTAGGGAGACCTGCAGCTGTGTGTTGGGGAAAAGACACGGCTGTCTGAACTTAAAATAAACATAGAATGATGAGATTTTAAACAGTTGGGTCAGGATATAGAATGACTTGTTTTTCACAAATATATAGGATCATCACATCCAGTGAATGTATGTTGCCTGTAGTGGTACCAATGAAGTATACACAAGTTATATAGTACTTCAGAGTGGCATTTATGTTTTTCATGCTCATTATTGAAAACATTGTCTTGGAGGAAAGAGGAATTCTTGAAAGAAAATAGAAAAATATTGAGAAGAGTAACTGCAACCTGAAATATATTCTAATTTTTTTTGTATATTTGGAGAAAGCTTTTATCACTGTAACACATGTTCTGCCTGAAGAAGGAATTCATTTTTACAATTTCCCTAGAAAATGGTGCTTCAAGTCATGAGATTAAAGTATTTAGAGCCCAAAAGGGGCCTTTGAGGTCACCTAGTCAAATTTTATAAAAATATATTTTTTTAAAAAGAGAAAATTGAACCCTGGTGAAGCTAAGGAACTTGGAAACTAAGTTCACATAATTAATAAAATAGTAGATCTAAGAATTATATCCATTATTTATTGTTATAGTATTAAACTATTTTCCTTGTAGTTACCTTAGCTTCTCTTTTTTCTGATATAGGCATTTCTACAGCTGATTCTTTGGAGATGAGGCCATAAATTTTTATAACACCCTGCTATTCTTTTTGTTGTTGTTTTTTATTTTTTTTCTTTTTAGTTTTCAACATTCACTTCCACAAGATTTTGAGTTCCAAATTTTCTCCCCATCTCATCCCTCCCCCCACCCCAAGATGGGATGCATTCTAAATACCCCTTCCCCTAATCTGCCCTCCCTTCTGTCTCTCCCTCTTTCTCTTATCCCCTTCGATTTAAATTTTCCTGTGTGGCAGGATAGATTTCTATACCCCATTTCTTGTATATCTTCCCAGTTGCATGTGAAAACAATTTTTTTAACATCGCTTTTTAAAACTTTGGGTTCCAAATTTTCTCCCTTCTTTCCTCCCCACCCACCCTCATTGAGAAGGCAAGCAACTTGGTACAGGTTATACATATGTAATCATTCAAAACACTAGTTGTAAAAAACAAAGTATATTTCCCTTCATCCTATCCTGCCCCCCATTTATTCTCTCTTTTGGCTCTGTCCCCTCTTAGAAGTGTTTGCTTCTGATACCCCCTCTCCTAATCTGCCCTCTTTTCTATCATCTTCCTGCTCTCTCATTCTCCCCCACCATTTTCCTGTAGGGTAAGATAGATTTCCATACCCAATTAAGTGTGTATGTTATTCCCTCCTTAAGCCAAATCTGATGAGAATAAGATTCACTCATTCCCTCTTACCTTCCCCCTATTTCCTCTCCACTGTAAAAGTCTTTTCCTGTCTGTTTTATGTGAGATAATTTACCCCATTCTACCTCTCCCTTTCTCCTTCTCCCAGTATAATTCTCTCTCAACCCTTAATTTTATTCTCGTTGTCACCCCTTCATCTTCAACTCACCCTGTGCCCTCTGTTTATCTGTCTATTTATCTATCTCCTTGCCCCAGGACCACCACCCAGAACTGTGACCCAGATCCAACCATGGGCAAAGCAAGAGAATCCTGCCTCAACACCAGCAAAGAGATCCCTGCAATCCCCCTCTGATCAGCCACCCAATTCCCCCTCAGTCTGTGGGACAGAAACTCTGGAAGCAGCCGCTGTTCTTGGGCCACACTTGGGGTCCAGGGCTGGGACCAAGCTTCTCTCTCACCTTAGTCAGAGACATTTTCTACTGACCTTCTAGGTTATCTTTAGCATTTGTGGGTTCAGAAGTCTAGAAACTGCCACAGCTGCCCATGATTCAATCCTCTGAGGGCTGCTCCAGGTTCACTGAGGCCTGTTTTACCTGCGCACCCATGCCAAACTGCATTCCTCTCCCTGCCTAGCACAATAGACCTTTCTGACCAACCATCCAGGTTGTCTTGGCCTGGAAATTTGTTTCACTCTGTCTTTTTGTGGATTCTCCTGCTTTAGAATTTGTTCAGAGCCATTTTTTACAAATATTTTGAGGGTTTTGGGGGAAAACTCGAGCAAGTCACTGCTTTTACTCTGCCATCTTTGTACCCTGCTATTCTTGACAAAGTCATAATTAATAAGTATCAACCTCTAGTTTTAAGAAGGAGGTCATGGGAGAACCTGACTCTCCTCTACACTAGTATAGAAAGAAATGTTTCCCAAATAGCTAATATATTGAGGAAAGGATTTCCCTGTATAAAAGAGATAAAGTTTTTCTGGATACAATATTGGGGTGTCCAGTGTATTATATCCACAGGAGTGTGCTAGAGCAATTGAGTGACACAAAGAGGGCCTGGGCCCACTTCATCCAGATCATGAAAGTGGAAGAAATTCCTGCCAGCAAGTGCCTCTGGCCTACAGTCAAGCAGTTTTATGACTCCAAAATCAAGTTCCCTCTGCCCCAGATTACTGAGTTGCCAGCACAAACCACGCTTTACTACCAAGAGTCCCAATATATTCTTCTAAGTGCAGAGACAAAGAGGCATCTGTTTATTTGATCTGTTTAAATAAATTTCTCAATTGGAAACCTAGAAAAAAAAAGAAAAAGAAAAATAAGAAAAGTAATGTTACCCACCTGGCTATTCCTGAGTCTGGCTATGAGGTGGATTTGATACAACGTGGTTGGAAAACTTAATTATCTGAATCCAAACAGTGCTAAGGATGTTTTATCTTGCCATATCTGAGCCCTGCAGCCTTTTCTGTAAGAGTCATGTCTTCCAGACTACAGGTCTTTCATTTATAATTGATAGCAAACACTGGGTACCAGCCAATGCCCTCCCCCCATCATTCCCTAGATGCAGCCTGTTCTGGGTTCCAGTCAACCTCCTTTTTGGGACCCCCTAGAGGCAGGGACAGCTCTACACTCCTTGCCAGCAGGAAGCAGTTTCAGAAGCCAAGACCTTTGCCTGAGGCTATAATCCTATCAACTGGCAACCAGAACAGTGAAGGACTTTCTTTGAGTTTGTGAACTATAAGGATTGGTTGAAGGAACTTTGGGGATACGTAGTTTGGAGAAGAGAAGACTTGGAAGGATATGATTTCTCTATTCAAGTACTTGAAGAGGCATCATGGTGAAGAATGCGTTTCAAAAGGGAAGATATGTAAGGTGGATGACAATTAGAGCTGTACAAAGGTAAAGTAAGCTACCTTGGGAGGTAGCAGGTTCAAGCAAAGCCTGAACAACATTTGAAGAAGGTTCAGGTAGGAACCTGGCCTCTGAATTCTCTTTCTAAGCTGACATTCTGTTCTTGGGATTCTGTGATAAAATAAAGGTGACAATACATGTATTGGAAAATTCTCAGTGAAAGTCCTACTGTCCCAGCTCCTAAAGAAAACCAAAATCTAGAGATAAGCAATACTGTTTCTAAATCTTCATTAGAATGACCCATAAGCTTTAATAATTCTACAGACCTCTCAGCATTCACAACTCTAATTAGCTATTGTCAGCTATTCATTATCTTTACTACTAGATAGGGTTAAGGGTAATAGCTGGTATTCCCAAAACAGAGGGTTTTTTTAATCATTTAAATGCAATAAATAGTACAACAATATTGTTTTAAGAACTACTTTGAGTGAATAAGTTATTTTTACTATTTTTAAATATTCCAATTAATTATAAAGGACATATGAGGAAAGACAGCATTCAGAAAAAGAATGATAAATAGAAGAATATATAAAATAATTTTTCCATATGTATATACATGATATATATATATATATACACACACACACACACACACACACACACACACACACATATATATATTTGTATCTAATAATGGCAATCTCTAGGGCAGGGTAGGGGAGGGTAGAAAATATTTCAATGCTAATTTCATTGCATATTTGAAAGGAATAGCAAGTTGTACATAACAGACTTGGAGTTTCAGGTACAATCATCTTTTTTATTGTACTATGTTATAGAAATGCTTGTTTTATTCCATAAACACATATTAATGTAGTACTAAATACATAATACTGTAACAAAATAAAATGGGAGCTCACAATATAAAGGGGGACAAACATGTAAACAAGATATATACCAGAAAATTTAAAGAAAATCTCAAAAGAAAGGATTATATGCAAAGTGCCTCTGAATATTAGTATTAATAATAATTAATAGTTGTTAATAAACTATATTATTTATTAGTCATTAAAAAAAAGAGAGAGAAGAATGACTTCTGGGAGCCAAGATGATGAAGTAAGCAGTAAGTCACTCTCATTCTCCCTTATTTACCTTGAAAAACCCAGAAAATATCTCCCCAGGAAAAATCCTGGAACAATGGAGTCAGCAGAAAGAGGTGTTTTAGCTCGGAAGTCTTGGGGATTAACTGGAAAGGTCCCTTTTACTGTGCACCAGTACAGGATGGGAGGCATGACAGTAAGCCAGCAGCAAGCCCCATGTCAGCAAACCCATGGGAGATCCTGAGCCCCAAGAGTCCCTCCTCCTCTCTGCCTCCTTCTCTGTGATCTCCTTCAGAGCCAGACACCAGCAACAGGATGGACGGAGACCAAGCCTAGGCTGACTCCTTCCTCAGCCCTTTCCTCCTGGCCCTGTGGCAGCAAGGGGATCTGATGAGAAAGCTGAAAGAAGACAAAGCCACCCAAGTTGATATCAGCAGGACTGTGGTAGATATCAAAGGCCATAAGAGGATTTTGGAGGCCAAGGAGTTGGTGCTGCAGCCCAAAGATGACATAATCGTCCTTGTTAAAGTGAAAGACACCCTCAAGTGGAAGTTCTTCTATTGCCAAGCCTTTGCAATTTGTGGAGGGGTCAGTGGTCTGTATGATGTGGGGTCTGTGGGGTGTACCTTGAAAAAAAAATCATCCAGCTGTGGCAGCAGAATCTTATCCAAGAGTAGCACATCCTGGAGACTGACTGCATGATGCTTACCCCAGAGCCTGTTCTCAAGACATATGGCCACAGGGACAAATTTGCTGACCTTAAGGTAAAAGATGTGAAAAATGGAGAATATTTTCATGCTGATCATCTCTTGAAAGCTCACCTGCAGATATTAATGCCTGATAAGAAATGTTCAGCTGAGAAAAAAATCTGATATTGAAAGCATCTTGATCCAGCTGGACAACTACAGGCAGAAGCAGCTCTCAGAATGCTTTGTGAACTCCAATATCAAGTCACCCACTCACTACTGCAAATGATCTGCTCCCCCTGCCATGTCATTCAACTTAATGTTCAAGACTGTCATGGGGCCTGGAGGGAACATGCCTGGTAACCTGAAGCTGGAGACCACTCAGGGGATCTTCATCAATTTCAGGAGGCTTTTGGAATTCAACCAGGAAAAGCTGCCATTTCCTGCTACCCAGATTGACATCTCCTTCCAAAATGAGATCTCCCCTCAGTCAGGACTGATTTGAGTGAGAGAATTCACTATGGCAGAGATTGAGCACTTTGTTGACCCCAAGGAGAAACGCCACCCCAAATTTTATTCAGGTCAGTGGCCAGTCTCCACACAAAATGAGCCTTGGGGATGCGGTGGAGCATGGAGCATGCAGATGGTGTGATCAACAACTCTGTGTTGGGGTATTTTATCAGCCAAATCTACCTCTACCTCACCAAGGTCAGGATGTCCCCAGAGAAGCTTTGATTCTGGCAGCACATGGACAGCATGATGGCTCATAACGCTTGTGACTGTTGGGATACAGAGGCAAAAATGTCCAATGGCTGGACTGAGATAATTAGATGCACCCACCACTCCTGCTGTGACCTCTCCTGCCACTTGAAGGCCACCAAAGTACCACTGGTGACAGAGAAGCTGCTCAAGGAACCCATAACAGTGAATGTGGTTCTGTTTGAGTCAAGCAAGGTCGCCATTGACAGAGTGTATAAGAAGAATACCCAGCTGGTCCTGGACTCCCTGGCTGCCCATGATAAGGCCTATGTCACTGAGATGAAGAACCTGCTCAAAGAGATGGGGGAATTTACCATTGAAATGGAAGGGAAACCTTTCCAGGTGACCAAGGATATGGTCAGCTCACAGGTTCCAGAAGATGCTACATATTGAAGAAATTTTTTCAAACATCATTGAGCCTTCCTTTGATCTTGGCAGAAAAATGCAGACAATGTTTGAATACACATTCTGTGTGAGAGATGGGGAGGAACAGAGATCTTTCTTCAGCTTTCCTGCCATTGTCATTTGGTTCAAATGTTCCATCCTTCCACTGAGCCAGAACCAGGAGTTCAAGCCCTTCCTCAAGGAGTTATCTGAAGCCCTGACCAGGAACAGGGTATCACACAAAGCAGGTGACTCCTCTGGCTCCATTGGGAAGCTTTACATTAGGATGGATGAGATGGGGTTGCATTTGGGATCACCAGTGACTTTGATACTGTGAAGGAGACTCCTCATACCACTATGCTGAGAGACCAGGACTCAATACCCCCAATCCATCTGGACATCACTGATCTTCCCAAGGTCATCTGCAGTTTGGCCAACTTGGTCCCTTGTGGAAGCCTGATACCCTCTGTTTAAGGGGCAGGAGACAGGCAAGAAGGACACAATGGAAGACAAATTCATGGAATCACCTTGTTCTGCTCACACCAGTAACCCATAAACTTGTATCATGTGACTATCCATACCAAATTGGGGCAGGGTCTTAGCCCCCTCAACACAAATGACAATTAAATTAAAGGTTGTATACAGCTTTAAAAAAAAAAAAAGAATCCACCTATCACCTCCTGAAAGAAATCTCAAATTGAAAATGCCAAGGAATATTGTAGCCAAATTCCAGAATTAGCAGTTCAAGGAGAAAATACCGCAAGTATCCAGAAAGAAAAAAATAACTATTGTGGAACCACAGTCAGGATACCACAGGACCTTGCAGCTTCTACATTAAAAGATCATAGGGCTTGAAATATGATATTCCATAAAGCAAAGGAGCTTGGATTACAACCAAAGATCAAAATTTTCAAGGGAGGAAATGGATATTCAATGAAAAAGTGGACTTCCAAAGTTTCCTGATGAAAAGACCAGAGCTCAACAGAAAATTTGATCTTCAAAAACAAGACTAGAGAGAGACATAAAAAGGTAAACAGAAAAGAAAAAAATGTCATTCAATAAGGGCAAACTTTTTATGTCCCTACATAGGGACGTCCTTATTTCACCCCTCATCTTATTGGAAATGCTTCTAGCTTACCCCATTACATAAAATGCTTGCTGATGGTTATAGGAAGATGCTACTTATTATTTTAAAAAAGACTCCATTTATGCTTTCTAGTATTTTAAGGAGGAATGGGTGTTGTATTCTGTCAAAAGTTTTTTTCTGCATCTGTTAAAATGATCATATGGTTTCTACAAGTTTTGTTGTTGATATGATCAATTATGCTGATAGTATCCAAATATTAAACCAGCCCTGCATTTGTGGTATAAATCTTTCCTGGCTTAGTGTATTATTCTCATGATAAATTGCTGTAATCTTTTTGCTAATATTTTATTTAAAATTTTAGCTTCTATATAAATTAGGGAAATTGATCTATAATTTTCTTTCTCTGTTTTGACTTCCCAGTTTACATATCAGTACCAAATTTATATCACAAAAAGAATTCAGTAGGACGCCTTCTTTGCTGATTTCCTGAAATAATTTATACAATATTGGATTTAACTGTTCTATAAATTTTGAATATAATTCACTTGTAAATCCATCTGCCCTTGAGATTTTTTTTTTTACCTAGAGAGTTCATTTATGGCTTGTTCAATTTATTTTTCTGAAATGGGATTATTTAAGTATTTTACTTCTTCTTCTGTTAATCTGGGCAATTTATATTTTTGTAAATATTCATCCATTTCACAAAGATTGTCAAATTTATTGGCATACAGTTGGGCAAAATGCTTCCTAAGTATCGTTTTAATTTCCTCTTCATTGGTGGTGAGTTCAAGCTTTTCATTTTTGATACTGGTAATTTGGTTTTCTACTTTCTTGTTTTTAGCCAAATTAACCAATATTTTATCTATTTTATAGGTTTCCTCAATTGCTATCGATTAGAGAAATGCAAATCATATCATGTCTGAGGTACCACATCACACATATAAGATTGACTAACATGACAAAACAGGAAAATGATAAATGCTGGAGAAGATGTGGGAAATTTGAAACACGAATGCATCATTGGTGGAGTTTGAACTCATCCAACCATTCTAGAGAGTAATTTGGATCTATGCCCAGAGGGCTATAAAACTGTGCATACCACTTCTAGTAGTGTATCCTAAAGAGATCATACAAATGGGAAAAGGACCCACAGGTACAAAAAATAGTTAGAGCAGCTCTTTCTGTGGTGGTAAAGAATTGGAAATTGAGGGATTGCCCATCATTTGGGGAATGTCTGAACAAGTTGTGGTATATGAATGTAATGAAATACTATCATGCTTTAAGGAATGATGAGCAGACTGACTTCAGAAAAAATGGAAAGATTTATATGAACTGATGCTGAGTGAAGTGAGTAGAACTAGGAAAACATTGTACACAGTAACAACCACATTGCATGATGATTAACCTTGATAGACTTATCTCTTCTTAGCAATGCAAGGATCTAAGACACTTCCAAAAGACTCATGATGGAAAATACTATTCACATCCAAAGAAATAACTATGGAGTCTGAATAGAGATCAGATCATATTATTTGCTCCCTTTCTTTTGTTCCCCTTCATTCTTCTGGCTTTTCCCATTGGTTCTAATTCTTCTTTGCAATATGACTAATGTTTAAATAAGTTTAATGTATATGTTGAGGCTATATCAAATTGCATGCCATCTTGGGGTGGCAGAGGGGAGGGATGGTGAGAAAATTTGGAACTTCAAATCTTGTGGACAAGAATGTTGATAACTAAAAGTAAATAAATAATTAAAAAAATAAAAAGACAGAAGAGTGAAAAAGTGGAGAAAGAGAAGAGAGAGAAAAGTGGAGGAAGAATATCTTACTCTTACTCTTAGAAATGTTCTTTTAGAGGGCAGCCAGGTGGCACAGTTCTTAGAGCACTGACCGTGGAGTCAGGAGGACCTGAGTTCAAATCCTGGCCTCAGACACATGATACTCACTAGCTGTGTGACTCTGGGCAAGTTACTTAACCTCAATTGCCTCACAAAAAGAAATTTTCTTTTAAAAAAGGAAGAAATATATATTTAGGAGGAAACATAGGGAAAAAAGAATTTGAAACTTGGCAGGGAAATTCACTCCTGAGTAAGAGGGATAGAAAGAAGAAAAACTTGACTTAGAAAAGGAAAGTAATTGGTTTGAAGTGTATTCAATAGTGGTTAGAAGCTAGACCCTCCAAGGAAGAAATAGGTCACTTTGCATCAAAAAATGGTCATAAGTATAGACAAGTGACGCCAAAAGAAAGCTCATCTAGAGGTCACTGGCCAGAGGAAAAAGAGACTAATTGTGGGGGTTGTCAACTCCTTGCTGAAGTTAACTAAAATGGGCATTTGTCAATATGACAGGATCTTATGGTGTTATTTTTCTTTTCTTTTTTTTTTCACTCTTACAATATTACCTAGTATTTGACAGAAAACATTCTGAGACTTGTCTAACATGATACCCACTACTCAGTCACTTCTAGTGATTTATGTGGAGACAAATTATACTTAAAAAAGAATTCTAGAATATATTGCTATGGATTATAAACTGCTGGGCAAGAACCTGAAAACATTACATGCATAGGAAGCATGTTTATCAGTCCTACTTGTTTAAGATAGATACTATGAGAAAAAGGATTAATGTGTAGGAATAATATCCTCTTGCCTAAGATCAAATGCTTTTTTAAACTGAAAATGGAAGATGATGAAGAAAATTGCCAACACATATCCATAAAGCCAGATACCTCAGGGAATATTAGGTATGATACGGGAAATATAATATCACTAGAAATGACAAGTAGCTCACAAGAAACAATACCAAGAAGATGGTAAAAAAAATAAACAACATCATAGCTTCATATGTGCAAATATCATGTCCACAAATGCACAAAGCATAAATGATAAAAAGATGAACCACAAATTTTAATACAAGCAGGGAAATTTTGGCCCAAAGGTAAAAAATGTGACTGTGGGAAGTGATACATGACCATAATATATTGATAAATTATAATAAAATAAAATTCTAATGGGATGATAGTAGGGAACATTTGACCAAAAGGAAGAAAATAATAATGAATTCAGTAAACCTGTCACAGACTTTGCAGTAAGGCATGATATAGTAAATTTTATATATATATATATATATGTGTGTGTGTGTGTGTGTGTGTGTGTGTTTGTGTGTGTATGTATATGTACACACACACACACATATATATCTAAATGATCTAGATATCTCTTGGCTAGTAATATCGATGTTTATCTAATCTTATAAGCGTTTAGTTTATAATTTAAGAATGAGATAGCTTATATGAAAAAGACATCTCTATAAACTATGGTGGAATATATAAATCAACAAGCATTTATTAGACACCCAGTATTTACTAGGACATGCATTAGATAGAAGACTAGTCTTGGAGCAAGACCAACTTGGATTTAAGTTCGACCTTTGGCACGTCCTGGCTGGATAACTCTTATGATTCACTTAAGCTGGCAGTGCTCTAGGCAACTCTAAGACTGTAAGTTGCAGAAAAAGTTATTGTTCTACATTGTTGTTATGTTATTGCTTTTGTTTGATCAATATAGATAAACTCTAGTATAAACAAAATAAATCCAAGTAAATTTATGGGGGTACTAGTATCTGAGGAGGTGTATGGCATTATCAGGAAAGGATTCATGAAGAAGATAGAATTTGATCTGAGTTTTGAAGTACTTAGGGAATCTAAGGGGTATAAAGTGAGAAGAAAGTTTATTCTAGTTATGTCAGACACCCTGTACAAAGGTAATGTATAGGAAATAGACTGTTGTATGTGAATAGAGGGAGGGTGTATAGCTTGCCTGGAAATGAGAGTGTTTGAGGGTTAGGAATGTATAACAAGTCTAAAAACGTAGGGTAGACTGAGATTGTGAAAGGCTTTAAAATGCTGAATGAAACGGTTTGTATTTTGTTCTAGAAGCAATAGGAAACAGAGGAATGACATGATATGGGAATGATTTAAGACATTGCTTTGGGAATCAAACTTCAGCTGCTATTTGGGGGATTAACTAGAGAGTGTAGAGATTTGTGAAACCTCTCTCAATGATCCAGTCAAGAACTGATGAGGCCCTTAACTGGAAGCATGATAGTATTCTCAATAGAAATAAGGATCTTTGGAAAAGACTCTTTGAGGATGGAGACACATGCACACATTTGCTGGCAACAAGAATTGCCATCTATTAGATGACCCAATAGATAGAAAGAGATTGAATATTCTATAGAGAAGGGAAATGATTATAGGATCAAACTTTTGGAAGAGACTAAAAGGTAACTGGATAAAAAAAATATGAGGCAAAGATTTGGCCTTGGTATAGCAATCACATTCCATCACATGAAAGAATAAAAATATCAATGAAGCATTTTTGTGGGGTTGGGCAATAGGATTAAGTGACTTGCCTAGGGTCACACAGTTTAGTAAGTGTTATGTGTCTGAGACCAGATTTGAACTCAGGTCTTCCTGAACCCAGGACTGGTGCTCTATCCACTGTGCCACCTAGCTGCCCCCAAGGAAGCATTTTTAAAAGCACAGAAGAGATGAGAAGAAGTTCAGACAGTGACAAAGACAAGCAAAACTGCTGGGGCCTAATGTTTTGATCTGGATACTTAAAAAAAAAAAAAGCTGTACTTAAGATTTACGGTTTCATATGCAAACTCCTCTCCCCTTTTCTGTTTTACTTTGTATATACAAATGATCATGTTTTGTTTGTCAAGTTCAAAATTTTATAAAAACATTAAATTTTAAAGAGAATAAAATACACACACACACACACACACACACCCCTCACTAGATCCTACCATTTCTTCAAGCTATTGTACTATATCTCCCCTCCCTTTCACAGCCAAACTTTTTTTAAGTTTTCAGTACTCCTTGTTTCACTTCTATCTGACTTTCAGCCATATCACTCAACTTAAATTGCTCTCTCCAAGGTTGCCAATGATCTGATGGTCTTTTCTCATTCCTCATCCCTTATTACTTTTCTGCTGTATTTCACACAGCTAAATGCAGTATTCTGGATACTCACTCTTCTGTAAGTTTTCACATCACTCCAGATTTTCTTCCTAACTAAACAGATATTTCTTTTGAGTGTCTTTAGTTGACTCAAAACCATGGCTGGCTCATCTGATGATACTTGTGGTTCAGGTAGACAGTCACATGGTAGGCAACTCAGTTTTTAATTTCCTCAGTAGATAATTCACACAGTCTCATATTGCCTTTCTGTAGATTCAAGGAAGGCAGAACCCAAGTTATTTACCCAGTGGCGCCAAGGAAGTTAGTATAGTTAGTATAAGTATCATATAAAGACAACAAATAATTCATTAAAATGAATAAGAAAACTGGCAACAAGGTCTTGAGATTTTCTAGTTAATTCACATTAAAGAAGACATGAAAATTAGAGAATACTAATGGTATTTGTTACTATCTTGTCAGCTAAGGAAGAAGGAAAATGGAAGAAAGATTTTTTTTAATAGATAATGAGTTTCTCTTATATACTTCTGACTTTTTACGGGTCACATCACACCCCCGGAATATTGCCAAGCTTCCTAAAGAGTATCATAATCACTCAGCAGAGGTAATCCCAATGAACCCATATAGGAAAAATCAACCAAATGAATAGTAGTTATTAATCAGACCATGGTATATAGTTGGATAGCCTATTGAACTGTTCTATCAGGACAAATATAGCAACTAGACAATGAGCTGGAATCTGAATTAAAAAGAAATATGAATGCAAAATAAAATGCCTTTGGGAAATTTCACAACACTTTCAACAATTCCCAGTTTTCCCTTGAAACAAAAATCCATCTTTTAAACACTGATTTCTGTGATTCTTAAAATATTCTTTAAAGAATCAAAATTATTGGTCAGGCAGAGCACAATGGATAAACAAATAGTGCCCATAAATAGGACATAGTTTATTATAATCATAGAGAATCATGACTAGAAAAGGAAATGAAAGCATAAGAAAATAAAACTCTCCAGAACAGATGGACAGTTGGCTTGCTTCACTTGCCGCCCAGGTGATGTTAAGAGGAAGATCTTGCACATTGGGTTGACATTTGGTAGAAAATTTGTCACAGAGTATGAATAAGACTTATGAAGGGATTTCTGCTTACTTGCAATTTGGCTGATATGATTTTTCAGGTGGCTTCCAATCAACTAGGTTCTTAGAGCATATAAAAATCAAATGTAAATTCATCGTTTTACCATTTATCTTATAGTGGTTTAATTAAATGTCTTTAAACACTGAGTTAACCATCCTAATTGTTGTTTCAATACAAACACTCTTGACTTCAAACTTTTTTTTAGAAGGGTTATTTCTACTTCTTATGAATAAAATGTTAAGTAGTACACAGAGTGGCCATTTAAAAATATCTCAAATGTTGCTAAGGCTTCATATTTTAATTTGCTGCAATGCTATGGAAGAAAGACCATGAGGTTCTTTTAGACATGAAGATTGAATTACTGTTGGATTGCTTCAGGGCAAAGGTATAACTGAGGATCCTATTTGAAAGACAGAAAATCTAGGAGATGATGGAATATGTAATATATATTTGCAGTTTTAAATTGGTCTCTTTTAAATTTGGTTACTCTCTTTTTATTTTTCTCTAAGCCTCAAATTTAAACTTTATCTCTTTGAACAATTTGGATGTATATTATGGACAAAAATATGTTTAAAATGTATTGAAATATTTGATTAATGCAAGAAACAACATAGAGGGTTTATTTGGAATATCTTTAAGGAGTTCTTAACTAGCATAAGTATATAATAAAAATTACAGAGCACTGGTCTAGAGAATAATCAGATTCAATTCTGATAAATTCTTCATAAACCTGAGATTTTCTAGATGGAATAGGAAAAAAAAACAACAACAATGATTATCCTAAGGATTTAAAAAGTACCCCCAGACAAGAAAGTATATTTGGGAGAACAATAATATGTTTTCTTTTCTTTTTCTTCTTTTTTTAAAAATCATCTGATGGTAGAAACTACCTAAAAACTGAATGAACACAATTAGCTTTCAGATAATTCCAGTGATTCCAGTAGACACATTAGCTATTACAATAAATCTAATGAAGAAGTTTGAAGTTCCTCTCATTTTTCCTCCCCCCCCTTTTTTTTGTCTAATAGAGCAGTCCAGAATCATTACTCAGTTTGGCTGAAAACTTTCATTCACCAGTCAAATATTTGATGCTTGGATAATATTTTACTCCAACAGAAACCATATTATATATGCTTATTCAGTTCTCTGGTCAAGCCCCCAAGTCTTGTATAATTCATAATTCATTTAAGTTTCAATAGCAATAGTACTAATCTGAGTTATCTTTTAGCAGACCAGGGTAATATTTGTAATAGGCCAAATTTATTTTTAGACTTTTTTCACCACTTTCTCTACCAAGGCACTGCTGCTATCCTAAATTTCCCTACCAGGAACAGATTAATCAGGATTATGTTATTCCACTATATTATACCCTGTTTCAAAATTTGCTTCCTCTTTTATCGATTCTCCATTAATAGCACTAAATGAAATATCCATTCTATCAGACTAGATGCTAGAAGGAAAGCAATCTTACTGTATTGCTTTTTATTTAAAAAAAGTTCTTTAAAAAAAGTATAAATAAACAATAGCTCTTAAACTGTCTCAGAAGTATTAGTTTTCAACAGACATTAAATTTAATAAAGTATTATTAAAAATTTTATTTATTTATATTTTACATAAACCTAGTATCTATGTATATGTAATATATAAATAAAATATAAATACATTAGATATAAATATGTAAGTATAAAATAATATTACAAAAATAAAAAATAAAAATAGTTAAATTTAATAAATATTAATTATTTCTATATTGAGCAGTATAAAACAATTTGAAATGAAGCACAGAAGATATATTTGCAAATAGGGAGCCCAATGCATAGTTGTACCAGCTTTGATGAGAAATGTCTTTGTAGTCAACTCTCTGACTAAGCTCTTTGTAACTTCATTTCATAATGTCTTCCCTATCTTCACTTCTAAAGCCACAGATTCTTCAAGAATATCAAAGTTATTCACAATAATTCTCATAACTTTGGGAAGAGGTGCAGATTTAAGTAGGATGCAACTTAGTGCCATTTGTGTGTAAGATTCAGGTGAAAGTCAGTGATTCCCTGGATGTAGGAAAGAAAGGTTGGGTGAGTAGTCTATGGTTGAAGAACTAGAAAACAAATGTAATTAAAATAAAGGCATTTTAGGGCAAAACAATTCAGAAAATTCTCAGGAATGAGTGAGCAAACTCTAGCTGGAAGTTCGTATTCCATTCTCAAGTTAATTACTGAATGTAGAATGTGTTATTACAAATAAGGCACTGGGGCCAGCAGATATTGTTGAGAAAGTTCAAGCATCTCCATCTTCTGACAAATCAATATTATTTTCATTTTGTGTACTCAATTTCTCCCTAACTGAACAAGTATGGATAAATATTAATATGCTTCAAAGAGTAACAACAGAAAATTTTAATGTATATATTTTAGCTTTCATCCATTCTTAAGTGTCTATCAATGTCTGGTGAATAATATATCAAATGAATCTTCAAATTTTGAATTTGGAACTTAGATAAGTAAATTCATAAAAAGCAACATACCAATGCACCCAAACTTAGATTTAACATAACCTCTCTCCACTCCTGCATTTTTGATGGTAGTTATATGACATTTTTTTAATTTGTTCAATCCTAAGCATTTAGTTAAAGAGGTTAGCAATTTAAAAGTGATGCACAGCATGTGAAGTTTGGTATAGGGTGAACTTTTGTATATAACACTAACATAAATAGATGTCATAAACTATTTATGGTATAATTTTTTTGTTTTGCCTCTTTCCTGTATACAGTTCTTTTACAGTATAAAAATGTGGGAGATAAGTTGATTGAAATATGTCAATGGTTTATTGAAATTGTCCCCAAATTAGTCAACTTATATGCTTATATCATGTAGAATGAATGCTTTATTTAATTGTCCAGATACCACAGTTCAGTGTAGATAACCTTGAAACATAAATACAAATGGCACTAAATGTAGGAGCCAGAAGGATGGTGTTGCTCACATAGAAGTCAAGCAATAATTATAATTTGATTGAAGATAATCCAAACAATTCACAGGGCTCTGATATTAGTATCATAATTATTATCCAGATACCAAGGAATCAATAATTAGTAAAGCAAGTTTCCTTCCAATAGTGAATATAATTATAAAACCTTACTACTCTCTGCTAGCTCATGTCACAATATGACACGAATAGCTCTAAACTTTCACCTCCAGAGTACTATCATGGTTCCTTCTTCCTGAGGCTCAGGTTTCTCCTTAACTCCCATTATGATGAGGGCTATAATGTAAAGGGAATAGGTAGCCACATTTCTTGGTACAGTTACACTCAGATTTGGATTCCTTTTGTAAACTCACATGCCTCTTCCTCCTTCTGCCCTAAATTTTCTCTTTATGTAAGAATTCCTACTTATTCCTCTATTGATACTTCTAAAGATTATTATGCTATTTAATAAGCTGTTAGACTCTTCTATTTCAATAATTATGCTTATTCTTAGAAACTTTTATGTATTTTAGAACATTAATAATGATCACAAAATTTAGCAATTTATTTTTAATACTACCTTGTATTTTCTTCAGATTTTTTTGAGGTGTTCATCCCAATAAAATTTTAAAACTCTTCAGAGCAGTCTTATGTTGTCATTTTTACAATGTGCCTAGTGTAGTGTTAAATATATAGTATGCACATAATAAATACTTGCAAATAGATACATGAGAAATAGTTCAATCCCATCTCTCTACTTCTATGAAAAGGAAACAGTTTTATCTAAATTTATAGATAGTTTGAAGAAGTAGCATGAAAAGTCATCCATGTGTAACAAACCTCAAATGCTTTAAAACAGTATACATGGTGGGATCAGAGCCAAGATTGCAGAGTAAAGGCAGGGACTCACCTGATTCTCCTCCAAAATCCTGTAAATAATTTTCTTTCTCTGTTTTGACTCTTCCTAGTATAGGTATCAGCATCATAGCGTATCATAAAAAAAATTTGGTAAGATGACTTCTTTGACTCTTTTCCCAAATAGTGTATTGGAATTAACTATTCTTGAAATGTTTGACAGAATTTGCTTACAAATCCATCTGGCCCTGGAGATTTTTTCCTAGGGAGTTCATCAATGGCTTGTTAAATTTCTTTTTCTCAGTTGGGGTTATATAAGCATTTTACTTCCTCTTCTGTTAATCTGGGCAATTTATATTTTTATAAATATTTACTCATTTCATTTAGATTTTCAAATTTATTGGCATACTATTGGGCAAAATAGTTTTTAATTATTGTTTTAATTTACTCCTCCTTGGTGGTGGATTCTACTTTTTCATTTTTGATACTGTTAATTTGGTTTTCTTCTTTTTTTTTTTAATTAAATTGACCAAAGGTTTATCTATTTTATTGTTTTTTTCCCCATAAAACCAGCTCTTTGTTTTATTTATTAGTTCAACAGTTTTCTTGATGTCAATTTTATTAATTTCTCCTATGGTTTTCAATATTTCTAATTTGGTGTTTAATTGAGGATTTTTAATTTGTTCTTTTTCTAGTTTTTTTAGTTGTGTGCCCAAGTGATTGTTCTCTTTTTCTATTTTATTCATGTAAATATTTAGAGATATAAAAGTTACTCTAATAACTGTTTTCACTGCATCCCATAAATTTTGGTATGTTTGTCTCATTATTGTCATTCTCTTCAATGAAGTTATTGATTGTTTCTATAATTTGTTGTTTGACCCAATCATTTTTTAAGATTAGATTATTTAATTTCCAATTATTTTTAGTCTATCTTTCCATGTCCCTTTATTATATATAATTTTTATTGCATTAGGATTTGAAAAGGATGTATTTAATATTTCTGCCTTTCTGCATTGGACTGTAAGGTTTTTATGCCCTAGTACATGGTCAATTTTTGTGTATGTGTCATGTACCACTGAGAAAAAAGTATATTTCTTTCTATCCCCATTCAATTTTCTCCAAAAGTCTATCATACATAACTTTTCTTATATTCTATTCACCTCCTTAACTTCTTTCTTATTTTGTGGTTAGATTTATCTAGTTCAGTGGGGGAGGGGCGGTTTGAAGTCCCCCACTAGTATAGTTTTACTGTCTATTTCTTCCAGTAACTCCCTGAACTTTTCCTCAAAGAATTTGGATGATATACCATTTGGTGAATATATGTTTAGTAATGATATTACTTCATTGTCTATGGTGCCTTTTAGCAGGATGTAGTTTCCTTCCTTATCTCTTTTGATAAGATATATTTTTGTTTTTGCTTTGTCTGAGATCAGGATTGCTACCCCTGCTTTTTTTACATCAGCTGAAACATAATATATTCTTCTCCAGCCTTTTACCTTTACCTTGTGTGGGTCATTCTGTTTCAAATGTGTTTCCTGTAAAAAATATATTGTAGGATTATGGTTTTTAATCCATTCTGCTATATGCTTCCATTTTATGGGAGAGTTCATCCCATTAACATTCACAGTTTTGATTACTATCTGTGTCTTTCTCTTCATCCTTTCCCCCTTGCTTCCTGGTTATACTTTTCTTTTTCCTTTCTAGTGTTTTGCTTTTGACCACTGCCTCCCTCAGTCCTGCCTCCCTTCTATTAGCCCCTTCCCTTTTCTTACACTTTACCCTTACCACTTCTTACCTCCCTTCTATCCCCCCCTCCTTTTCTTTCTCCTTTTGCCTCCTACTGCCTATAGGACAAATTGGATTTCTATACCTAACTGATTATGTTATTCCCTTCTTGAGCCAAATCTGATGAGAGTAAGGTTCAAACAATGCTCATCTCCCTCCCTTCTTTCCCTCTTCTGTAATAGGTTTTTGTGTCTTTTCCTGTAATATAATTTGCCCTTGTCTGCCTCCTCCTTTCCTTTTCTCTCAGTACATTTTCTTAGTTAGATCAGATCAATGCACTTACTTGGATACATTTAACCCACTTGACTAGATGTTTTTTAGTATTACATCAAAGTCAACTTATATCCACCCTCTTTATGTATATCCCTTTAAAATGATGTAGTAATGATACAGTTGTCAAGAGTTACAAGTGTCATCTTCCCTTGTAGGGATATAAACAATTTGCCCTTATTAATAACATGTTGTATCTTTCTGTCCCATTTACCTTTTTATGTCTCTCTTGAGTCTTGTATTTGAAGATCAAATTTTCTGTTGAGCTCTGATCTTTTTATCAGGAAGGTTTCAAAGTCCCTTGTTTCATTAAATATTCATCTCCTCCCCCAAAGGATCATGCTCATTTTTGCTGGGTTCTTGGTTGTAATCTAAGGTCCTTTGAATATCATATTCCATGCTCTACAATCTTTTAATGTAGAAGCTGCAAAGTCCTGTCTAATCCTAACTGTGATTCCACATTTAGATTGCTTTTTTCTGGCTGCTTGTGGTATTTTCTCTTTGATCTGGTAATTTTGGAATTCAACTACTATATTCCTTGGCATTTTCAATTGGGGATCTCTTTCCAAAAGTGATTGATAGATTCTTTCTATGGCTATTTTACCCTCTGATTCTAGGACCTCAGGGCAGTTTTCTTTTATGATTTCCTGAAAGATACCATCCAAGTTCTTTTTTACAACATGATTTTCAGGTAGACCAATAATTTTTTTTTTAATTGTCTTTCCTGGATTGATTTTCCAGGTCTGTTGTTTTACCAATGAGGCATTCTACATTTTCATCTATTTTTTCATTCTTTTGTTTCTGTTCAACTGATTCTTACTCTCTCAGAGTCATTAGCTTACATTTGCCATATTCTGATTTTTAACAAATTGTTTTCTTCTATTAGATTTGTACCTCCTTTCCCATTTGCCCAATTGTATTTTTCAAGGACTTGTTTTCTACAGTTAATTTTTGTCCTTCCTTTTCCAAGCTATTGACTCTTTCTTGCATATTTCTCATTTCTTTTCCAATTTTTTCTTCTACCTCTCTCATTTGACTTTTAAAATCCTTTGTGAGCTCTTCCAAGAAGGCTTTTTGGGCTTCAGACCAGTTCATATTCTCTTTTGAGGTTCCAGATATGTATTTGTTGACAATGTTGTCCTCTTCAGAATTTCTGCCTTCGTCTTCACTATTCTCATAATATGAATCTATGGTCCATTTCTTTTTGCTCATTGTGTTTGCTTATTTCCTGGCCTTTAAAGTGATTAAGCTCTTCTGCTGTGGAGCAGAGGGCATGGACCCACACTTCTTGTGTTGGGAGCCTAGGGCCTGGTCACTGACTTTGTGTGCTGGGGCCTCCAATGTTGGCAATTGGACGCTGTAGGGTTCTGGTAGCTTACCTGGAATTGGGTTGGAAACAACAACACTGGAACTCTAGGAGTAGGATTGGTTAGGATTGGGTAGTGTGGCCCCTGGAGATTTCGTGCTAACCTGGGTCTTTCTTTCCTTTTGCTGCCTTCAGCTCCTTTCAGATAGATGTTGTAGAATGTTTATCCACAAAAAGAAAGGGGAGAGTTGGGCTGGAAAAACTCAAGGCTACCTATGGTTTCTGTTCAAAAGGAGAGGAGCTATACCTCTGATTAAAAAAAAATCCTTCTCCCTCTGCTCCTGGTGCTTATAAGAAGTAAACTTAGTGAAATTGTCCTCACTCAGGTGAAGTCTGGGTCTTACTGGCTATGGAGGTTGGTGGGGTGTGTGGGTGTGTGGCCTCCAATCAACATGATGTTCTAGGTGAGGAGAGTCTTGGGCCAGAGGTAGGCTATTGACAACACATCTTGGGACTTTGCTAGCAGCACCTGATGCAAGGGCTTGGCAGGGATAGAAGACATCTCAGGCTGTCTTCACCCCAGGGCTGGCTTAGTTGACTGGGAAGACATCCAATAATGTCTCCCCACTCACCTCCAAAGACTCTTCCCCTCCCAGTCTCATAAGTACCTGACTTATGATAAATAAGAGAAAGAAAATTATAGATCAATTTGCCTAATGAATAAAGATGCAAAAATTTTAAATAAAATATTAGCAAATAGATAACAGCAACTTATCACATGAAAAATACACTATGACCAGGCAGGATTTATACCAGGAATGCAGGGCTCATTCAGTATTAGGAAAACTGTCAGCATAATAGATTATGTCAACAACAAAATTAACAGAAACCACATGATCTCAATAGATTCAGAAAAAGCTTTTGACAAAACCCATTCCTATTAAAAACACTAGAGATCATAGGAATAAATGGATTCTTCCTTAAAATAATGAATAACATCTACCTAAACACTTCAGCAAACATCATATGTAATGGGGACAAGCTAGAAGCATTTCCAATAAAATTGGGGGTGAAGCAAGGATGTCCATTATCACCACTGTTGTTCAATATCATAATGGAAATGTTAGCTTTAGCAATAAGAGAAGAAAAAGAAATTTAAAGTATTAAAATAGTCAAAGAAGAAACAAAGCTATCACTCTTTGCAGATGATATGATGATATATGTAGAGAATCCTAGAGAATCAAGTAAAAGACTACTTGAAATAATAAACAACTTTAGAAAAATTGCAAGCTATAAAATAAACCTGCGAAAATCATTGGCATTTCTATATATTACCAACAGGGCTGAACAGCAAGAGATAGAAAAAGAAATTCCATTTAAACTTACTGTAGACATTATAAAATATTTAGGAGTCTACCTGCTGAAACAAATCCGGGGACCATACGAACACAATTACAAAACACTTTTCACACAAATAAAGTCAAATCTAAATAATTGGAAAAACATCAGGTGTTCATTGGTAGGCCGAGCTAATATAATAAATGACAATTCTACCTAAGCTAATGTACTTATGCAGTGCCATACCAATCAAACTACCAAAAAGAATTTTATAGAATTAGAAAAAAATAATAGCAAGTTTCATTTGGAGTAACAAAAGGTCCAGAATATCAAGGGAACTAATGAAAATAAATGCAGGGAAAGGTGGCCTAGCTATTCCAGATCTTAAATTGTATTAAAGTAGCAATCATCAAAACTGCTTGGTATTCACTAAGAAATAGAGTAGTGCATCAGTGGAATAGGTTAAGTATGCAAGACACAGTAGTCAATGACTATAGTAATCTACTATTTGATAGACACAGGGACCCCAGCTTCTGGGATAAGAACTCAGTCTTTGACAAAAACCACTGGGAAAATTGGAGAAGAGTATGGCAGAAACTAGACATAGACCAAAATCTCACACCATATACCAAAATAAAGTCAAAATGGATTCATGATTTAGATATAAAGGCTGATACTGTAAGCAAACTGGGAGAGCAAGGAGTAGTTTACCTGTCAGATCTACGGAGAACAGAACAATTCACGAACAAACAGAAGATAGAGAACATTACAAAATGTAAAATGGATAACTTTGACTACATTAAATTTAAAAAGTTTTTGCACAAACAAAGTCAATGCAACCAAGATTAGAAGGAAAGTAGAAAATTGGGAAAGAATTTTTACATCCAGTCTCTCTGATAAGGGCCTCATTTCTAAAATATATAGAGAATTAAGTCAAATTTGTAAGAATACAAGTCATTCTCCAATTGGGAAATGGTCAAAGGATATGAAGAGACAATTCTTAGATGAAGAAATTAAAGCCATCTATAGTAACATGAAAAAATACTCCGAATCACTATAGAGTAGAGAAATGCAAATCAAAACAAGTCTGAGGTACCACATCACACCTATCAGATTGGCCAACATGACAAAACAGGAAAATGATAAATGTTGGAGAAGATGTGGGAAAATTGGAACACTAATGCATTGTTGGAGGAGTTGTGAAATGATCCAACCATTTTGGAGAGCAATTTGGAACTATGGCCAAAGGGCTATAAAAATGTGCATACCCTTTGACCCAGCAATAGCACTTCTAAGGCTATATCCCAAAGAGATCATAAAAATGGGAAAAGGACCCACATATACAAAAATATTTAAGGCAGCTCTTTTTGTGGTGGCAAAGAATTGGAAATTGAGAGGATGCCCATCATTTGGGGAATGGTTGAACAAATTGTGGTATATGAATATAATGGAATACTATTGTGCTATAAGAAATGATGAGCAGGCTGACTTCATAAAAACCTGGAAAGACTTGTATGGTCTGATGTTGAGTGAAGTGAGCAGAACCAGGAGAACATTGTACACAGTAACAGGTACATTGTGCGATGACTAATATTGATACACTTAACCCTTCTCAGCAATATAAGGATTTAAGACATATCTAAAGACCTCATGATGGAAAATGCTATCCACATCCAAAGAAATTACTATGCCATTTGAATGCAGATCAAAGCATACTATTTGCTATTTTTTTCTTCTGTTGTTTTTTTTTTTCTCTTTCTGTTGGTTCCTCTTATTAGTTCTAATTCTTACTTACAACATCACTAATGTGAAAATGTTTAATATGAAGGTATCTGAATAGCCTATTTCAGATTGCATGCCGTCTTGGGGAAGGAAATGTGGAGGGAGGGGGGAGGAAACTTTAAAACTCAAAAGCTTATGGAAGTGATTGTAGATAAATCAAAATAAATTAATTTAAAAAAACAATTCTGAGATATTGCCTCATACTTATTAGATTGGTTAATAGGATAGAAAAGTTAAATGACAAATGTTGGAGGAGATGTGAAAAAAAATGAGACGTTAATGCACTGTTGGTGGAGTTGTGAACTGATTCAACCATTCTCTAGAGCAATTTGGAACTATGCCCAAAGGGGTATAAAACCATGCATACCTTTTGACCTAACACTATCACTACTAGGTATATATCCCAAAAGAGATAAAAAAAAGAGGAAAAGAACCTATATGTGCAAAAATATCTATAGCAGATTTTTAGTAGGAGTAAAGAATTAGAAGTTGAGTGGATACCCATAAATTGGGGAATGGCAAAACAAATTGTGGCAGGTGATTATGTTGGAATACTATTGTATTATAAGAAAGGATGAGCAGGATACTCTCAGAAAATCCTGGAAAGACTTGCATGGGTTGATGCAAAGTGAAATGTACTGGGTACAAAGTAACAGCAATAAAGTAGGATGATCAGCTGTGAATGATACTATTCTCACAATGCAATGACCCAAGAAAACTCTGAAGGATTTAAGATAAAAAATGCTATTCATCCCCAGAGAAAGAACTGATGGTGTACAGATTGATGCATCCTTTTCTTATTTTTACTTTTTTTCATTTTTTGTCTATGTTTCATTTCACAACATTACTATTATGGATATGCTTTGGATGGCTACACATGTATAACCTATATTGAACAGCTTGCATTCTCAATGTTGGGGGATGGTTGGGGAGGGAGGAAGGAGAGAATTTGGAGCATAAAGTTTTAAAAACAAATGTTAAATTTTATTTTTACATGTAACTGGAGAAAAAATAAATGCTAAATAAATACAAAAAATACATGGGAAACATTTTGTCAATGATTTACTATTCATAGCAAATAGATTCTCTCCCACTCCTTGGTATTGTTCAGCATTAGCTCTCTAGCTACAGATGTCTATAACTCTTGATATATTACAGACATGTCTGTAATTCATAGACATGTCTATGAATCATTCCTTTATCCTTTGATTTGTCATGGTGTGTCTGGATGACATATTGGCATAAAATCTATGAGACATATTACAGATTCCTATAACCTTAGACATAGTTTGAGTATATGGGCCAACATTGTTGTGAACAATTAACTCCAGATTTCTTCTGGGTTTTAGGTATTCCTTATTCTATCAGATTGAATTTACTTATTCAAAGTTGCCTATAAAGCACATTTGTTATTCAAATCATGCTTCCCAATAGATTTCATAACACATAAGCAAAAATGTGTTTGAATGGGGGAAAAAAAAGTATATTTAGCTTGGGGTTGTTTTATAGAAATCACACTTACACATGCAAAAATATTTTTTTAAATCCTCAAGTCTGCTGGTTCTTGAAATCACTATATTCCCTTAGGTCTAGATCCTTGTGTATTGTTAAGGCAGCTCAATCCAAGACCCCTTTATATGCACCAAAGTAAGCAGACAGAGACACTACTTCTATAGTTCATGGTTTCTTTAAATATAATATAAGACCCTTTTCTAATTCCTTCTCTAATGTAGCTCTGTACCAGACTTTTGAACTTTCTCTAGCCTGACCTTCCAAGTCCACAGTCTGGCTAATCAAAGACAAGATAGAATAACTTGCTTCCTCACAGGTAGTGCTAGTAGAGAATGCGCTTTTCAATAAGCCTCAAAGTGATAAATTATATCACTCAGGAAGTCATGCTATGTTGTGGAACTCAACTTCATGAAATTTGATTTCATTCTGTATTGAAGTGTAAGATCTGAGGTCCAGGTAGATTCTCTCTTCCTGTCAAAAGACCCCAGCTTTAGGCTTAAGCAGGTTCAGTTCTTTAGAAATACTAGCACCAAGAAGGGTTATGTGAGCAAATTCAATATTTTTTTTAACTTTCTAGATCATTATGCCCATCCAAGGATCCTGGGCAAAATCTTTTAACAGAGCTTATGTATAGTTAATGCTTAGGGTCTCCCTAAAAGGAATTAACAGGATCACTTAAAGATGGTAGAGTAAAATCAGTGACTTGCTTGAACTCTCCCCCAAACCTCTCCAAACACCTGTAAAAAATTGCTCTAAACAAATTCTAAAGCAACAGAACCCACAAAAAGACAGAGTGAAACAAATTTCCAGCCCAAGACAACCTGGATGGTTGATTGAAAAGGTCTATCATGCCAGGGTGGGAGAGGAAAGCAGTTCAGTGTGGACATGTAGACAAAGACCAGGCCTCAGCAAACTTGGAGCAGGCTTGGACTTTCTGAAAGCCAAATCCAAAAAAAAAGCCTAGACATCATCTTTCAAGAAATTATCAAGGAAAATTGCCCTGATATTCTAGAACCAGAGGGTAAAACAGAAATGGAAAGAATAAGCCAACCACCTCCTGAAAGAGATCATGAAAAGAAAACTCCTAGAAATATTACAGCCAAATTCCAAAGTTCCCAAGGTCATGGAGAAAATATTGCAAGCTACAATAAAGAAACAATTCAAGTATTGTGGAAACACAATCAGGATAACACAAGATTTAGCAGCTTCTACGTTAAGGGACAAGAGGGCTTAGAATATAATATTACAGTGGTCAAAGGAGATAGGATTACAACCAAGAATCACCTACCCAGCAAAACTGAGTATAATCCATTGGGAGAAAAATGGAAATTCAGTGAAATAGAGGACTTTCAAGCATTCTTGATGAAAAGAACAGAGCTGAACAGAAAATTCAACTTTCAAATACAAGACTGAAGAGAAGCATGAAAATGGAAACAGGAAAGAGAAATCATAAGGGACTAATTAAAGGTGAACTGTTATATTCCTACATGGAAAGATAATATTTGTAACTTATGAGACCTTTGTCAGTATTAGGGTAGTTGGAAGGGAAAAAAAAATATGTATAGATAGTTAGATGGATGGATAGATAGAGGGTATGGGGTGAGTTGAAGATGAAGGGGTGATAACTAAAAAATAAAATTAAGGGATGAAAGAGGTCAAGGAGAAAGTGAGAGGTAGAATGGGGTAAATTATCTCACATAAAACAGAAAAGAAAAAAGCTTTTATAGTGGAGGGGAAGTGGGAGAAGGTGAGAAGGAATGAGTGAATCTTATTCTAACTGGATTTGGCTTAAGGAGGGAATACCATACACACTCATTTGGGTATGGAAATCTATCTTACCTACAGGATAATAGGGAGAACAAGATAAGAGGGTGAGGGGATGACAGAAGAGAGGGCAGATTGGGAGAGGGGGTAATCAAAAGCAAACACTTCTGAGGAGAGACAGGGTCAAAAGAGAGAATAGAATACAGGGGAATGGGATAGGATAAAGGGAAATATAGTTAGTTTTTCACAACATGAGTACTAAGGAAGTGTTTTGCATGACTACATATGCATAACCTGTATTGAATTGTTTACCTTCTGAATGAGGGTTGATGGGGAGGGAGGAAGGGAGAAAATTTGGAACCCAGAGTTTTAAAAACAAATGTTAAAAATTATTTTCACATGCAACTGGGAATTAAGATATACAGGCAATGGAGTATAGAAATCTATCCTGCCCTACAGGAAAATAGAAGGGGAAGGGGATAAGGAAGGGGGGAAGGTGATAGAAGGGAAATCAGATTAAGAGAAGGTGAAGGGATATTCAGAATACATGCTCTCTTGAGGTGGGTGGAGGGGTGAGATGAGGAGAAAATTTGGAATGCAAAATCTTCTGTAAGTGAATGTTGACAACTGAAAAATAAATTAATAACTAAGGGGGGAAAAAAAGACCTAAAAATAAAACAAACAAAAAAATAGGATCACTTACTGAAGAGTTACAAACTGTACAAAGTCATAGATATCGGGTATAGTTCAACTATTTATTTCCTTCATCATAAAAGAAATGCTGAAGATTAATAAAGGAACATTGAAAAATACTTAAAATGTGATAATCTCTAATTATTATTCTGCTCTCCTCAGAAGCTGTGAATTCCAGGGGAATTGTGGGACTTTTGAACAGACATTTTACCTTTATCTCAGATCTTCTGATTAATGAGACATGGTTATCTCCTCCAAGAAGGGTTCAAATACAGGAAGAACTGGAGCTTCTCAATGACTCCAGACTTCTTAAAATCCTCAGATGGCTACCTGGGCTAGAAATGTCCATCTAAAAATTTCTAATCAGTTGAACATACTGGGTGTATGGTGGGGGGTAGCAAAGGGGATAGGACACATGCAAATATAGTAAAATAAATAACTGGACAGAGTATTCTGGGAAGATAGTGAAGCAGGTCAGAATATTCCAAGGTCTCCAGATTTCCCCTACAAACAAAACAAAATAGTGCCTCAGAGCAAATATATAGTTGTAAAAATAAACAGGAGCTGGGGCAGAACAGTGGTCCTCCTGAGACAACTGGAGAAATACCAGGACTGATGTTTGGTCCCTATGAAGTATAAACACCTCCAGGTTAGTGCTGATGAAACAGCAAGCTATGAACACTGGGGCTAGCTGGCTTGGGAGGTATCCTAGGCCCTAGACACAGGAATTTTCATTTCCCAGTAAGTTGGGTGTCAGAGTGAGGGAAGACTGAGAGAACCTCTTCTGATAAGAGACACCAGGCTCAGCTGAGCTGCTGGGTAAGAAGAAACCAGCAAATGCCTGCTGAGCACAAAAGCAAAGGGGCAGGAATATCACTGGCTGTGAGCACTTACAAGAGGGCAGAGTTCTTGGTTTTGGTTTCAGGCCAGAGGAGAGAATTGAAGGAGAATCTGAGGCCAGAGACACCAACCCCCAT
This sequence comes from Vombatus ursinus, assembly GCF_900497805.2. Classification (NCBI taxonomy): domain Eukaryota; kingdom Metazoa; phylum Chordata; class Mammalia; order Diprotodontia; family Vombatidae; genus Vombatus; species Vombatus ursinus. The sequence goes on from NW_020954583.1 coordinate 8,729,327, forward strand.
TCCCTATCCCCCAGGGCTAGAGGTGATTATAATAATAAGCTGCCACAAATTTTAAAAAAAAATGTGCAGGCAAAGGAGAAAGAACCCAATTATAAAAAAAAGTTATTATGGAAATGGAGAAGGTTGGGGTTCAACTTCAGGAGTATACTAAGGTTAAAAAAAAAAGCTTTTCCTACCCCAAAGAACAATGTCAAATGATCACCTACCCAAGAGAATTCATAGAAAAAAACTTTAAAAAAAAAGATTTTAAAAATCAATTGAGAGATATTAAGGAGAAAAAAAAGAACAATTCAAGAAAAACATGATTACATAGAGTAAGTTAACCAACTGGAAAAGGAGATCCAGAATCTTTTTTTTTTTACTGGACAATTTTTTATTGTAGGTGGAGTGGTATATCTGGACATTTTAGATGATTCCAATTTCATATTCTGGACCAAGTCTGACATAGGCCTTCTTCTCTCCATCAGGCCGGATCAATGTATTGACCTTGGCCACATCAACATCATACAGCTTTTTTACTGCCTGCTTGATCTGATACTTGTTGGCCTTGACATCCACAATGAAGACCAGTGTGTTGTTGTCCTCAATCTTCTTCATAGCAGACTCAGTGGTCAAGGGAAACTTTATGATGGCGTAGTGGTTAAGCTTGTTCTTCTGAGGAGCATTTTTCTGAGGGTAGTTGGGCTGCTGGGGAAGTCTTAGTGTCTTGGATCACTGGGAAGGTGGGGTACATTTGGATCTTCTTTTTGTGGCTATGAACATCCTTTAACACTGCCTTCTTGGCCTTCAAGGCCTTGGACTTAGCTTCTGTCTTAGAGGGGACAATTGCTTCCTTCTTCATCTTCAGCACCATCATGGGGGAAAGGGAGATCCAGAATCTTAATCCTTGAAAATTAGAATTGGGTAGGGGGAAACCAGCAGTTATAAATGACCAAGAAATAATAAAACAAAATATAAAGAATGAAAAAAAATAGAAGAGAACATGAAATATCTTATAAGAAAAACAACTGATCTAGAGAACAGATAAGGGAAAAAAAACCTTAAGAATAATTAAACCACCTGAAACCTATGATCAACAAATGAATCTTGATACAAGAAATAATTAAGGAATTGTCCTGATGTGTTAGAACATGTAGGGAAAATAGAAATAGAAAAAAATCCACCAATCACCACTGGAAAGATATCACACAAGGAAAAGCTACAGGAATATCATAATCAAATTCTGAAACCCCCACCTCAAGGACAAATATTACAAGCAATAAGAAAAAAAATCACATATGGCAGAGCCACAGTTAGAATCACACAAGACCTAACAGTGGCAACACTAAAAGACTGCAGGTCTTGGAACACTATATATTGAATAGCAAAAGAATTGGGCTTGCAGCTGAAAATATCATACCGGGCAAAGTTAAGCATAAGGGGGGGGGGGGGGGGACAAAAAAGACCTTCATTGAATTGCCAGACATTCAGGATATTGTTACAAAAAGAAAAATGAACATAACAGAAATTTGACATACAAGATCCAGGAGAAATATAAAGTACATATAAAAGACTAATTGCAAGGGACTCAATAATGACAGACTGTTTAATTTTTATATGAGGAAATGTAAAATATATGTCTAAGATTGTTATTAATAATTGGGTAGTTAAAAAGAAAGATTGGGGTAGATCTGAGTACGATGTGATGTTTAAAAAGTAAAACTGTTAGGATCAAGTAAAAAGAGTAACTATCTTATACAAATGAGGTATGAGAGGAAGAACTGACAGAGAAATTAGATGAGGGAGGAAGGCTGGTAGTTATGGAACCCTACTCTCACTGGGAATTGGCTAAAGAGAGAATAATACAACTATATCTAAAAATGCATAAAAGTTTTCTGAATTAAGAAAGAAATAAAAGGATAAGGGGGTAGGGAGGGGGGAGAAGATAAGGAGGGGATTTTTTAGAAGGAACCCTACTCACATCAGATCTGTGTTCTGAGAGATCAGATCAGTTCTGAGAGAACAATATATACATTTAGAAGGGAGGGAGTATAGAAGGGTATCTAGATGAATGGGAATGGGATAAAGAGGGAATAATATATCTTTAGAAGGCTATAAAAGTCTTCTAAATTCAGATAGAAATAAGAGGGTAAGGGGAAATAAAAAAGGAAGGAGGGTAGATTAAGTAATAGGAAGGCAAGATAGAAGGTAAAAGTAAAGTAGAGGAATCAAGAGGGATAGGAAATAAGAGATATACACAAACAAAATAAAAATCAGGAGTAGAATTTATTAGAGAAACAAAATAAGGGGTAGTAATCATGATCTTAGACAAAGTTAAAGCTAAAATAGATTTAATCCAAAAAGAAAAATAGGGAAACTACACTGTATGTCAGTCATATTAATCAATATTGTTTTGACTATTTAAAATAACTGGACAGGGGCAGCTAGGTGACACAGTGGATAGAGCTCTGGCCTTGGAGTCCGGAGGACCTGAATTCAAATCTGACCTCAGACACTTGAAATTTACTAGCTGTGTGACCCTGTGCAAGTCACTTAACCCCAATTGCCTCACCAAAAAGCAAAAATATAATATAATAAAATAAAATAACTAGGCAAGATAAGATTGGAATATTGCTGTGGTGTAGGAAAGGAGGCATCAGTAGACTCAGAAAAAAAATGGAAAGACTTGGACTTATGAAGGAAGATACTATCCACTCTTAGAGAAACAGTACAAACAAGTATGGTAAGGTCTTACATAGATACATATGAAAGTATATTTCTACATATAAGTATGATTATAGATATCTAAGTGTGTGTGTATGTATATATATATATGTTTATGTATAAATGTGTATGCATATATATGTTTATGTATAAATATGTATATATGTATGTATCTTTCTATCTTAATTGTGACCACTGGGGGGGCGGGAAGGGTGGGGAAGAAGGTGGGAAAAAAGAACAAAGTAAAAAATGCTCAATAGAGAACAAAAGAAAACTTACAAGGAAACAAAGAAAAGATGGACAGCTCTGAAACATAATGTCTAGTTTTTAATATATAGGCTTTCTTGAAATGGAAATGTATTGCTGTCTATTTTGAATCCTCTCCTATATTCTGCTGTGCACATGGCAATGCTTTTTCTTTTTCTTTTCTTATTTTGCATTTAAGTTTATAATGTTTCTTTTTTCTTTTCTTTTTGTGTATTTAAGTTTAAAATAAATTAATAATAATTTTAAAAAGAGATAACTGGGAATTTGAGCTTCAGTCTCAGGCTCATCTAGGCAAGTATACCTATTTACTGCCATATTTGTGCAGCTGGCATTGCTAAGGGGGATCCAAGAGGACAGAGAACTTCTATTCCTTTAATAATATCATAGGGATAAACTGGCTACAACCCAGTTCACATAATCCAAAGAAATGATGAAAAAGGGCTTAAAAGGATGTAGTCATTCCTTTTAAAGACTATTAATAGATAACTCAGGGGGCATTTTTATTTTCCACAGTTGACACCTCTCCTTCCTCTACCACACAGAATAATATACCAGGTCCATGTAAATTAAGCTACAGCTCTCCCGGCAGCAAACGTACTGTGGTCTGAAAACTATAGCATATTGACTGGTTTTCTTTTTTTTTTTCTTCCTTGCTTCCTTCCTTTCTCACCAGGGAAACACATCAACAACTCTTAATATAATGTATCTTGCTGTCTAATACCTGAGTTATACAACACAATTTCAATCCCATGCTTCCAAACTTCCTGGTTAATGTTATGATAGTCTCTTCATTGTCTACTTCTTGAGGGCAAGGCATTAAAATAATCAGTTCTTTACTGGTATCCAAAAATCTACATTTTGTTGTGCTAGATATTTTCTTTAAGAAATAGCAGATATAACTCTATTTTGTTGTTTTGAATTAATAGAATTTGTCCACCAATAATCATTTATTATGTGCCTAGTATGTGCCAGACACTGTGGTAGGAGGTAGGGATACAATTACAAAAAATAAAGTAATCCTTACTTGCCAGGGCCTTATGTTCTGATGGAAGAGACAACAGGTACATATAAAAATACATATACAACATAAATACAATGTGAATAAATGCAAACATATATGAAGTTGTTAAATATAAGGTAGTTTGGGAATGAGAGAGCTGGCAATTGGGGATTCAGGAGATGTTTTGTGCAGAAGAGAGTATTTGAATTCTTTCTTAAAGGGAGAGGAAAATTCTGTAGGACACAGGCAATGAGACAGTTCATTCCACTTACAGGGGACACTAATTAAAAAGCTCAGGGAAAAACAATAGAGTGTCATGTGAGAGAAAGAGAAAGAAGATTAGTTTAAATAGCATAGATTACAAAAGGGAAAAATATTCCATGAGCCTATGAAGATGTTTGGAGCAAAGTTTAGTCTTTAAAAGGGAACAGAAGAGATTATATTTATTTCCCTGAGGCAACAGGAAACCACAGGAGTTGGATGAGTAGGGAAGTACCATGATAAGATTTGTGCTGTATTTTGATAACAAGTAGTGATAGGCTTGAGACAGGGATACCATTTAGAAAGCTGTAGAAATCATTTAAGTGAGAAGTGTTAACGGCCTGACCTAAAATGGAGAAGAGGTCACATAAGAGAGATGTTACAGAGGTAGAAATTGCAAGATTTGACAAGTGATTGGATAGGCGAGGTAAAGGAGCATGAGGAGTAGAGAATGGATTCTGTTGAATTATAAATTGCTTCTGTGACTTTGTCAACACATAAAACTCCCAGTATGATAATTACCTCTACTGTGGTGGCTCATAACATATCTATGACTTAATCTGTTAAATCCTGGCAGTTCCTTGGGGCAGAGAGATATTAAATTACTGATCTAAGGTCACATAGCTATTAAGTGACAAAATCAGAACCTGAATCTAGATCTTTCTTATTCTAAGCCCTGAAATCTATCTACTAAGCAACTGGCTGCTTCTTTTCCTATATTAACATAGTAAAAACATGTGTTATTTTATTAAGCATGCACATGAATGTAATTAGATTTCCCCCCTATTTCATACTTTCATGGTGAGGATTTTTAAATATAATAATAATAAATAATACTAAGTAGCAATTATATATTGCTATGACTATTGCACATATGTTATTTTATTTGATCCTTACAATAATCCTTTGAGAAATTTATTAAAATGTGAGTTAAATTTAATTATAAGAGTATGTTGCAATGAGCTACATGGAATAGGATTTATCCTTGTCTCTTTAGATAAAAGGCAGAGGTAAGAAAGCAGTTAGAAAAATAGAATTTAAGTGTACTTTATATAAATACATGCATACATACATATTTTTTATTCTAAATATAAAAAAATTTTCCTATTTTATAACAATGTGCTAAACTTGCACCATATCATAAATGTTTTTTATAAGATAAAAATATAAGCTGATATGAATGTTTCAGGATGATTTACTAGATAAACATAAAGCAAAAACTGGATAGATAAATGTATCCATACAATGGGATGATATTGATCTTTGGGTGATATTACTTAGTGAAATAATAAAAGAGTTCAAAAATCTATATTTGTCTTTAAGGCGTTGAGCCAAAATTCACATCTTTCATCTCCTTTTTAATCAATGAGCCAAGATTCACATTCTACCTCTCACCTTATATGAGATTCTTGAAACAGACTCCAAGACACTGAAAGCTCCTCATCCTTTGCTTTCCAGCTATAGATTTCTTGCTAATCATTAGGATTGCAAATTTATAATCATTGCCAGAATCTTCAGGCAGAAAATTGCACTCCAAGATAGAACTCAATGAAGCTGGATTTCAGCTAGCTGAGAATGAAGAAATTGCTAGGTTTATGAGGCTTAAGAACAAGCTAATTATATACTATTCTTACTAAATACATGTGTGATTCAAACATATATCTTTTAAACCTACTGTAGTTGTGGTGGCAGGATGGAGCAGAGAAAAAAATAGACAGACTGTCAAAATGAAAAGGATATACTTACAAAAAGTAGCAGCAGTAATAACAATAATAAATAGATGATTGTTTGAAAGAATTTATTATGAGGAACTTAGAGGAGAAAGAAAAGTTTGTCATTCGAGATAGAAACTATCAACTTCAGATGCTGGAAAATGACCACACCCACTTTTATTCCCAATCCAGCAGCCACCTGGCAATCTCAGGACCTTGGGGGACAGTTAAGGACTGAGTCAAGTAAGTTCAGGTCTACCCAAGAACTCAGCTACTGACTTCCAGTAATGGAATTAATTATTTACGGAACAAGCCAATTATTTGCAGGCCTAGGAGCTAATGAAAAAGACCTATGACTTAAACAAATCCTTTACTAAGTGAAAAAAAAAGCTGTGAGAAATATGAGTGCCTGTAAGGGTTTTTAAAAATTTATCTATCTATCTATCTAGCTGTCTATCTATCTATCTACTTATCTATCTATCTGTCATCTGTCTGTCTATTTGTTTATTTATTTATACTCGGAGTCATTCTGCCCACATGGGATGATTTAAACAAAAGTGATGAATAAAAAATGATTAAAAAAAGATGATGAACTTCTTAAAAATACATTTTGAGGGGCAGCTAGGTGACACAGATAGAGCACTGGCCCTGGAGTCAGGAGCACCTGAGTTCAAATCCAGTCTCAGACCAGACACTTGACACTTACTAGCTGTGTGACCCTGGGCAAGTCACTTAACCCCATTGCCTAGCAAAAACAAACAAAATATATTTTGATAAAGATTTTTCAATGTATTTGAATACTGTATAATACTATACATTTTATACAGTTAAAAACATTATTTTAAAAAAAAGTTCCTTAGGCTTCAAAAGACAACAAAAGGGTTCCATGACAATAAACAATGAAGAACCCCTTCTTTAATTGGTAGTCTTTTTCAAGCAGTTAAAAATAACTGACTTCTTCATGCACAAATGAGTTTTTCATGTTCTAGTGCTTTCACCAACCAAAATACATATGAAAGATGAGTTTTCACAAATTAGGTTACTCTGACAGTTTAGCATGAAATAATGCTATTTGGATTAAAGAAAATTTCATATTCATATCCTAAATGGAATTTTTTCACTCTAAAAGCCAATATTATAGACAAATATAAATGTTGAGAGGACACATGAAAAACTGTCTTTTTGTCTTCTAACTTCATACATAGATAAATTTTGTGTAAACAAGATGAAAATATGTATCTTTTTCATGAGACAGATATAGATTTCATAATTATAACTTAAATGGAAGCTCAATTTTATATTAAAAATATTAAGCTAGATGTGCCAGGAAATCTGGATCTTATGCTAAAATAAATTAAGAAATACAGTACATGGGCAATTGGAATTGCATAAGAAGGCAAGAGATATTTTAAGCAAAATTTAATTTGCTTAAAAATCCAACAGAATTACTCAACAAATACATCTTCTGTTTCATGTGGTTAGTACATATTTTGATATCTTACTATTTCATTCAATGTTAAGAAGATTATAATATGAGTCTCTCAATTTAACCAGTGTTAATACCATGGAAAACAAATATTTGAGGAAAAAATATGAGTGCTTATGAGTGTAGGCATTAGTTTATTAATGAAAGAGTCACATGCTGCCCATAAAACAGTTCATCAAAATGCTTAATTCAAACTAGTATGTTCTTACTCATTGAGGAGAGATTTCCAGCAAATCTACAAATAATTACAAAGCCTTCATCTGGGAACATGCATTAAGATTGCTAGTTATCAATGTCCATTCATAAATAATGAATAAGAGAATGAATAGAAAAATTCCTCAATAATTTAGTGTTGTAAATGTTTTTGTGACAAAATATTAACTTCTACACCTGGCCCAAATATGAATTAATTTAAACCTCAAAATTACCATTAGAAATGTTTCTAAAAGATTCCTTAGCCTAGACATTTTGGATCATCTAGCACAATATGACGGGCAATGTGTGCCTTATGTAGACACAACTGCTTTAGTGCTAAATTATTGTCTTGGACAGTTGCATAATACATACAACACTAACCACGTAGGTGTGAAGATCCAAGTTTCAATCTTCAGTAACACTCTTACTGGTTCTGAAGCCTTAGATGAATGTCTTCTGTGGGACTCAATATGATCATCTGTTAAAATAGGGTTTGGTACTCGATCCCCTCTATGGCCATTTAATACTGTAAACCTATGATACTGTAAATAAGATGGTCCATATCCTTACTATATTCTTTGCTTTTAGGCATTTATTCTTTGCACTCTCCTGCCCCCACAAACAAACAAAACAAAACAAAACCCTTAAACTCTACCCTTGGGGCTCCTGCTGAGATAGCTGAGGTTTTCACTTATTTATTTATTTTATCCCGTCCCATAAAGTGCTTCAGGCTCCATGCCATTTTAAGGCTGTCTCTTTGCCAGGCCTCTATCTGGATACCCTGTCTCATGATTTCTAGCACTTCTTTGTTTAGTTCTGCCTCATTACAATGTAAGTCCTTAAGAGCAGGGACTGTTTTGCTTGTTTATATTGGTATCTGCAGAGCTGAGCACCAAGCCTGACACATAGCAAGTACTTAGTAAATGCTTTCACATTCTCATTGTTGTTGTCTCTCTGTCTTTAGCAACTGTTCCATCCAATTGCTCCATTTAGTTAACTCTATTAGTATATCTTTTAAGAAAACATAGGGAAAGCAGAACCAAAAAGGCAGAGTAAAGTAAAAGCTCACCTGAGCTTTTCCCAGAATCCCTCAAAATGCCTTTAAAAATGACCCTTAAACAAATTCTAGAACAGCGCAACTGACAAAAGATGGAGTGAAACAAATTTCTAGCCCAAGAAAACACAGAAGGTTGGCAGTAAAGGTCCATCCACCTGGATGGGAGTGAAGCATCATCCAGCTCAGCCCACACTAGCACAGCTCTGACCACAGTAAACCAGAAGTGGCCCTTGGGAGTGACTGAATAAGCAGAAGCTATAGCAGCTGTTTTGGAGTTCTCAGTCCACAGACAGTAAGGGGTCAAACAACTGGTCAGAAGGATATTAAAGCATCTTTTTGCTAGCACAGAGGCAGGACTCTGTTGCTTTGCCAATACTCAGATCTGGGTCCTGGATGGCAGTCCCAGGTTGAGAAGGAGCACTAGCACAGCAGAGCTTGCAGCTACAGCAGAGGAGGGACCCACCTCATAGTTGCAGGGCAGAAAAGAGTGCTTCTGGTCACTCATAGACCAGAGCACAGGCCAGTACAGTAGGAAATACCTCTCCTTATATCATATCACTGTGGAAGAGCTGAAAACTTACAGATGCCTAGAAATATCTCTGAAAACAGCTGCACAAAATCTTTGAAACTTGAGACAGTGTGCCCTCCACCCTGGAAGCAGAACCCTACTTTAACAAAGAGTTAAAAGTCAAGTAATAGGATGGGAATATGAGCAAACAAAAGGAAAAAAAAAACTGACTATTGAAAGTTACTAGGGTGAAAAGGGAGATCAAAACACACACTCAGAATAAGACAACAAAAGCAAGGCTCCTACATCTACAGCCTCCAAGAAAAATAAGAATTCATCTCAGGCCATGGAAGAGCTCAAAAAGGATTTTGAAAATCAAATAAGAGAGGTAGATTAAAAATTGAGAAGAGACATGAGAATGATGCAAGAAAATCTTTTTAAAAAATGAGCTAACAGCTTGGTAAAGGTAAAATAAAAATACTGAAGAAAATAATACCTTAAAAAAAGATAGGCCAAATGATAAAAGAGGTCCAAAAAGCCAATTAGAAGAAGAATGTCTTAAAAAGCAGAATTGTAGAAAAAAAAAAGGAGATCCAAAGGTTCACTGAAGACAAATAATTCCTTGAAAATTAGAATAGAGCAAATGAAAACTAATGAATTTATGAGAATTCAAGAAATAATAAAACAAAAACAAAAGAATGAAAAATAGAATACAAAGTGAAATATCACATTGGAAAAAAAAACACAAATGACTTGGAAAATAGATCCAGTAGAGATAATTTTAAAATTATTGAATTACCTGAAAGCCAGGATAAAAAAAAAGAGCATAGATGAGACAGTTAGGTGGTACAGTAGATAGAGCTTTTTTCTTGGAGTCAGGAGAACCTGAATTCAAATCTGGCCTCAGACACTTAACACTTACTAGCTATGTGACCCTGGGCAAGTCACTTAATCCTAATTGCCTCTAAAAAGCAAAAAAAAAAAAAAAAAAAAAAAAGAGCATAGGCATCATCTTTCAAGAAATTATCCATATTCTAACATTCTAGAACCAGAGGTAATATTGAAATTGAAAGACTCCACCAATCACCTTCTGAAAGATATCCCAAAATGAAAACTGCCAGAATATTTTAGCTAAATTGCAGAGCTCCCAGGTCAAGGAAAAAAAATTGCAAGCAGCCAGAAAGAAACAATTCAAGTACAGTGGTGCTGTAATCAGGATAACACAAGATTTAGCAACTTCTACATTAAAGGAAGGAGCTAGGATTAAAACCAAGAATCACTTATCCAGCAAAACTGAGTATAACCCTTCAGGGGAAAATGGACATTCAATGAGATAAAGGACTTTCAAGCATTCTTAATGTGAAGACCAGAGCTGAATAGAAAATTTGACTTTCAGATACATGATTCAAAAGAAGCATAAAAAGGTAAAACAGAAAAAGGACTTAATAAAGTTAAACTGGTTACATTCCTACATGGGACAATGATATTTGTAACTCATAAGACTTTTCCCATTATTAGGGTGATTAGGAGTATTTATAGACAGTGGCTACAAGTGTGAATTGAACATAAAGGGATGATATCTAAAAAATAAAATAAAATTAAAGGGTAAGAGAGGAATGTAGTGTGAGAAAGAGAAAATGAAAGGTAGAATGGGGTAAATTCTCTCACATAAAAGAGACAAGAAAAAAGCTTTTGCAGTGGAGGGGAAGAGGGAGAAGATAAAGGGGAGTGAGTGAACCTTACTCTCATCAGAATTGGCTCAAAGAGGGAATAATATACACATCCAATTGGGTATAGAAATCTATCTTACTTACCTACAGGAAAGTAGGAAGGGAAGGGGAATAGAGAAGGGCAGGATGTAGATAGAAGAGAGGGCAGATTGGGGGAAAGGGTAATCAGAAGCAAAACACTTTTGAGGAGGGACAGGTGAAAGGAGAGAGAGAATAGAATAAATGGGCAGAATAGCATGGAAAGAAATACAGTAAGTAATAGTAACTGAAATTAAAAAATGAAGCAAGTTTCTCAGATAAAGATCACATTTCTCAAACATATAGAGAATTGAATCAAACTTATAAAAATAAGAGTCATTTCCCAATTGATAAATGATCAGAAGATATAATCAGTTTTAAGGTGAAGTAATTAAAGCTATCTGTAGTCATACAAAAAAATACTCTCATTATTGATTGGAGAAATGCAAATTAAACAATTCTGAGGTACTACCTCATTCCTATTAGATTGACTAATAGGACAGAAAAGGTAAATGACAAATGTTGGAGGGAATGTGGGGAAAATGAGATATTAATGCATTGTTGGTGGAGTTGTGAACTGATTCAACTATTCTGTAGAGCAATTTGGAACTATATTCAAAGGGCTATAAAATCATGCATACCCTTTGACCTAACAATATCACTACTAGGTATATACCCCAGAAGAGGAAAAGGACCTATATGTACAAAAAATATCTATAGCAGATCTTTACTAGGGGTAAAGAATTAGAAGTTGACTGGATGCCCATAAATTGGGGAATGGCAGAACAAATTGTGGCAGGTGATTATGTTGGAATGCTATTCTACTATAAGAATTGATGAGTGAGCAGCATGCTCTCAGAAAAACCGAAAAAGACTTGCTTGAGTTGATGCAAAGTGAAATGTACTATGTGCAAAGTAACAGAAGTATTGTAAGATGATCATCTGTGGATGATTTAGCTATTCTACACAATACAATAATCCAAGACAACCCTGTAGAACTTATGATGAAAAATGCTATCCATTCCTAGAGAAAGAACTGATGGTGTCTGAATGTAGATTGAAGCACACTTTTTTTTTACTTTATCTTTCTTGAGTTTTTTTCTTATCTATGTTTCCCTACAACATGATAATTATGAATGTGTTTTGCATGACTACACCTGTATAATCTATATAGAATTGTTTGCCTTCTCAATGGGGGATGGAGTGGGAAGGCATGGAGGGAGTGAATTTGGAACTCAATCTTTTTAAAAAGTATGTTAAAACTATTTTTATATGCAACTGGGGAAAATCTAAATACTAAATAAAAGCTTTAAAAAAAAACAGATGATGCCCCCCCCTACAGAAAGAAAGAAAGAAAGAAAGAAAGAAAGAAAGAAAACATATAATAGACACCTGGTTGGAAAAAAGCCTTAGTATTAGTCTACCAAACCAAATGCTTTATTATAGTCAACAAACAATAAACATTGTGGTATTTTCTATTTTCTATACATTTCAGTCAATTGGGTAAGTGTAATGATGTGGTCAGCTATAGAACAGCAATTATGAAAGCCTGATTATTCCCTTTTTTTGTAATGTTATTAAGGGTATCCTCAATGCATTTATGAACTCAAATATATATATTTCCCTATCTATTTCTCAATGTTTGGCAAAGTAGGTGCATAGGTAAATAGTTATGGATATTCTGAGCCATCAATTTTTAGGGGGGTAAGGGAGAAAAATAAAATTTGATTCATTTTACAGCCCTCTGAAATCTTCCCTTCTTTGATATACTTTAAAATCAATCCTTCAATGCCCTAAAATTAGAGTTTATTCATGAATAGATCTCCATACTGTATATTTGGTCTAGTTCAGCTGATCTCATCCTTATTTTCTTTAGTTATATTTCTACTATATCATTTCTATATATTGGGAATAAATTATGTCTCCATTGTAATTGATAGAGAAAAAAAGTATGTTAGAAACCTTACAAGTTTGTTTTTAGAAAGGGGGTCGATTTTTAGTCTATTTATTGTCTTCCTTCCAGTTTCCAGCTTAAATATTTTGGGAATTTTTTTCCTCTATTGCTTTTTGCTATTTTATGATGAAATACTACTACTTATAATCTTCTACCACCATACCCTATGATATTTTACAAGCTAGTTTTTATGGGTGATTCTCTCAGGTGTCATATCTCTCCATTTGGAAAGGAAATAAAATGACTGTTGGCTAATATCATTCCTAGAATTTACTCTTTCTGGTGACTGATTCAACTTCCTTAGAAAATAGCAAATTATGTTCTTTTATCTGTATCTCAATAATTTTCATTATGGATTTTGAAAAATATTTATCAGGAACATTATAATATAAAATGATTATCACTTTAAAGTAAATAACTTTAAATTATATATATATATATATATATTTACCCTAGGATTTAGGTGAACAATGAAATCAACTTTCCTAATCCTTTTTTTCTGCTTCTCCAAGGAAGACTTTTTGACATTTAATGACAAGTGCAACTTCATTTTGTCTTTTGATTAAAAAAAATTATAAGAATCTCAACTTTGATATGATCTAGTTCCTTAAATAATATGTCCACTCCTTTGTCATTTGACAAGGTACTTAGATTTAAATTGTTAATGGTTATAAATAATCTTTAAAAACTGCTATTTATAGCAACATTTTCCAGCACTCTGCCTACCATTGATGGACAATTGAAGGTGAACTCTACAGGACTCAAGGCCATCTATTTATGAAAGAGCATACATGACTGTGGCCAAAATTTTTTTTCCACAAATTTTTCAGACTACCAACTGGTGATGAACCTCTTTGTATACTTAAATAAAATTCTTCCAAAACAGTCATAGCCTATTGCTAAGATCATACTTGAAGGCTGTGATTATGGTAGAAACTGCTTGACTTTGTCCTTCACAGACATAACCATTGAAAAACACTGATTGAGCATTATTTAAAAATTGGTTTTATGTCAGTGGCCAGTTTGAGATTATTTCATCCTTCTAAGTGCTTAACAGCTTCTCAAATCCAAACAACCCACTTGCCTGCTATTCAGGCTTTGTCTCAGATTATTGTTGATCTCCAGTACTTATTCAAGGTATAGGTCCAGGAGGGCTAACTCAATAGGCTATTGATCTAAATGTATGTCACAAATTTGGGAAAAATATATTTTCATCCATTCTTAAATTATTTGAATAATTTAAGAACTGACAATTTCATGAGATGGTCACTGATGCAAAACACAGTTTACCATAGTAAATGGTCATCTTTAAAATATGCATTACTTTGCTACCAAACTATTAATGAATATTCCCAGGAAATGATTCCTTAAAACATTGTCTGTTGACAGGTTCATTTTGCACATGACAACTGCATTACTTTTCCCAGCATGGAGCTCTGATGCCATTTTCAGTCTGTCAGTGTATATGTCTCTTCCTTGTTCAAAATTCATTATCTACTTTGCTAAATAAAGCCCATACCACACAATCTGGCATTCAAGGTTTCCTGCACTGTAAGGATTAGCTTCTTCTCAGCCTTATTCTCTGATACTTCTCTGTGTGTACCTCTGTTTCAGGGGAATTATATTGCTCACCACTAATAAAACATTACATAATTTCTTACCTTTACAGATTCGCTCACACCATTCCTCATGCCAGGAATTCCATACCCATTCCAAGCACAAGTACCATGTATAAATTCTACTTATCCTTCCAGGAAGAGTTAAAATATTAACTTCTCCATAAATCCTTCCCTGTTAACCTTAGTTAGAAGTCATCTTTCACTCAGTACTAAATATCTCTTCATATATCCCTTATGGCATGTGTTAGTTTATATCTTGCATTTTAGTTACATACCTGTTTTTTTCCCCTTAACTACAAATTCTTTGAGTGCAAATGTTTAGCATCCTACTCGTGGCCTTGCACAAAGGAGATGCTCAATAAATATTTATTAAAAATAGTTTGGGGGGACTTCCACTTCTGGGAGCCAAGATGGCAGAGTAAAAACGTAGTTGCTCTCACCCTCCCCTATCAACCTCTGAAAACCCAGAAAATATCACCCCAGAAAAAACCCTGGAACAGTTGAACCAGAAGAAAGATGGGGTGCAGCAGTGCAATAACCCAGGTAGCTAGACAGATTAATGGGAAAGGCCCCTCTTACCCTGGGGGAAGGGGAGCAGTACATAACGGGAGTCACCCAGCCAGCTAGTGGAAAGACTCACTTTAGCACACCAGGAGATTCTGGTGCCTCAGCATTCTGCAGCAAATGGGTCTCCCAGTGCCTAAGGGAAACAGCACTACAAAGGGCCCCAGTCAGATAAGCACCTGGCAGCATTCATCTGAAAGGAGCTGAAGAAAGCAACCTAGAGTTGCCTAAAAGTTCCAGCCTTGTTGATTCCAGCCCAACACCAGGTAAGCTGTCAGAACCCTACAGCCTCCAACTGCCAATCAGGAGGAGATCCTGAAGCCCAGGTGCTCAAGCAGGCAAACACCAATAGCTGTACCTCTGAGTGCCTCAGTGAGGGTGGGGTAACAGGTGAAAACCAGTTCAGAAAACCACCAGGTGCCTCAGCATTCTACAGCAAAGAAGTCTCCCAGTGCCTCAACATAAATAAGGGAGGCAGCACTGCAAGTGGCCCCAGGCAGATAAACACCTGGCAGCACTTATCTAAAAGGAGCTAAACAAAGCTAAAGGAAAGGAGAAGCAGGCAACCCAGATTTGCCTGAAAGTCCCAGCCTTGCTGATTTCAGCCCAACACCAGATAAGCTGCCAGAACCCTACAGCCTCCAATTGCTAACATAAGAGGACCCAGCACAGAAAGCCAGTGACCAAGACCTAGGCTCCCAACACAAGAAGCTTGGGTCAGTGCCCTCTGCTCCCCAGCAGGAGAGCTTAATCTTGTTAAAAGTCAGGGAACAAAGAAACACCATGAGTAAAAAAGAAACATACCATAGACTCATATGAGAAGAGTGAAGATCAAGACAGAAATTCTGAAGAGGACAACACTGTCATCAAACCCACAACTGCAGCATCAAAAGGGAATATGAACTGGTCTGAAGCCTAAAAAGCCTTCTTAGAAGAACTCAAGAAGGACTTTAAAAATCAAAAGAAAGAGGTAGAGGAGTCCTTTAAAAGTACAATTGACCAATTGGAAAAAAAAAGCACACTGAAGAAAACAAGTCCCTAAAAAACACAATTGGCCAACTGGAAAAAAACTACACTGAAGAAAACAAATCCCTTAAAAATACAATTAGCCAACTGGAGAAGAAAGTACAAAATCTAACAGAAGAAAACAATATGTTAAAAATTAGAATTGAAGAAATGGAAATTAATGACTCTATGAGAAAACAAGAATCAGTCAAACAGAAACAAAAAAAACGAAAAATTAGATGGAAATGTAAAATATCTCACAGGTAAAACAACTGACCCAGAAAATTGGTTCAGGAGAGACAATTTAAAAATTATAGGCCTACCTGAAAATCATGATGAATAAAAGAGCCTGGACAATATCCTTCAGGAAATCATAAAGGAAAACTGTCCTGAAGTCCTAGAACCAGAAGGCAAAATAACTATAGAAAAAATCCACCACTCCCTGCCTGAAAGAGATCCCAGATTAAAAATGTCAAGGAATATAATAGCTAAATTCCAAAATTACCAGATTAAAGAGAAATTACTGCAAGCAGCCAGAAAGAAACAATTTAAATATCATGGAACCACAGTCAGTATTACACAGGACCTTGCATCCTCTACATTAAAAGACCGTAGGGCGTGGAGCATGATATTCCTTAAGGCAAAGAAGCTTGGAATGCAGCCAAGGATTAACTACATGGTGAAATTGAGCATGATTTTTCAGGGAAAGAGATGGATATTCAACAAAATAGGGGACTTCCAAACCTTCCTGATAAAAAGACCAGAGCTCAACAAAAAATTTGATCTTCAAGTACAAGATTCAAGAGAGACATAAAAAGGTAAATGGGACAGAAAGATACAATATATTGTTAATAAGGGCAAAATGTTTACATGCCTACAAGGGAAGATGACACATGCAACTCTAGAGAACTGTATTGTTATTATACCATGTTAAAGGAGTATACATAAAGGGGGTGGATATAAGTTGACTTTGATGTAATGATAAAAAAAATTAATCAAGTGGGTTAAATGGATCCAAGTAAGTGGATTAGTCTGAGCTAAGAAAATGTACTGAGAATGGAGGAGGCAGACAAGAGTAAATTACATTACAGGAAAACACACAAAAACCTATTAGAGCAGAGGTAAAGAAGGGAGGGGGATGAGCATTGTTTGAACCTTACTCTCATCAGATTTGGCTCAAAAAGGGAATAACATAATCAGTTAGGTATAGAAATCTAACTTGCACTATAAGCAGTAGGAGGGAAAAGGGGAAAGAAAAGGGAGGGGGATAGAAGGGAGGGAAGAAGCAGTAAGGGTAAAGGGGAAGAAAATGGAAAGGGATAATAGAAAGGAGGTGGGACTGAAGGAGGCAGTGGTCAAAAGCAAAACACTTGTGGAGGGGGAAAGGAGAAAGGAGGAAGAAAAGCATAAATGGGGGGAAAGGATGGAGAAAAAGACACAGATAGTAATCATAACTGTGAATGTGAATGGGATGAGCTCTCCCATAAAATGGAAGCATATAGCAGAGTGGATTAAAAACCATAATCCTACAATATGTTGTTTACAGGAAACACATTTGAAAAAGAGTGACACACACAGGATAAAGGTAAAAGTCTGGAGCAAAATATATTATGCTTCAGCTGAAGTAAAAAAAGCAGGGATAGCAATCCTGATCTCAGACAAATCAAAAGCAAAAATAGATCTTATCAAAAGAGATAAGGAACATCCTGCCAAAGGGCACCATAGACAATGAAATAATATCATTACTAAACATATATGCACCAAATGGTATAGCATCCAAATTCTTAGAGGAGAAGTTCAGGGAGTTACAGGAAGAAATAGACAGCAAAACTATACTTGTGGGGGACCTCAACCACTCCCTCTCTGAACTAGATAAATCTAACCACAAAATAAACAAGAAAGAAGTTAAAGAGGTGAATAGAACATTAGAAAAGTTAGGTATGATAAACCTCTGGCAAAAACTGAATGGGGATAGAAAGAAATATACTTTTTTCTTGGCAGTATATGGCACATACACAAAAAGGGCATGAAAACCTCACAATCCAATGAAGAAAGGCTGAAATATTAAATGCATCCTTTTCAGATCATGATGCAATAAAAATTATATGTAATAAAGGGCCATGGAAAGATAGACTAAAAATAATTGGAAACTAAATAATCTAATCCTAAAAAATGATTGGGTCAAAGAACAAATCATAGAAACAATCAATAATTTCATTCAAGAGAATGACAATAATGAGACAACATACCAAAACTTATGGGATGCAGCAAAAGCAGTTCTTAGGGGAAGTTTTATATCTCTAAATTCTTACATAAATAAAATAGAAAAAGAGATCAATGAATTAGGCATACAACTAAAAAGACTAGAAAAAGAACAAATTAAAAATCCTCAATTAAACACCAAATTAGAAATATTGAAAACTAAAGGTAAATTAAGAAAATTGAAATTAAGAAAAGTATTGAACTAATAAATAAAACTAAGAGCTGGTTTTATGAAAAAACCAATAAAATAGATAAACCTTTGGTTAATCTAATTAAAAAAAAGAAAGAAGAAAACCAAATTACTAGTATCAAGAATGAAAAGGGTGAAGCTACCACCAAGGAAGAGGAAATTGAAACAACAATTTGGACTTATTTTGTCCAGCTATATGCCAACAAATTTGACAATCTTAGTGAAGTGGATACATATTTACAAAAATATAAATTGTCCAGATTAACAGAAGAGGAAGTAAAATAGTTAAATAACCCCATCTCAGAAAAAGAAATTGAACGAGCCATTGACAAACTCCCTAGGAAAAAATCTCCAGGGCCAGATGGATTTACGTGTGAATTCTATCAAACATTTAAAGAACAATTAATTCCAATACTATATAGAATATTTGGTAAAATAGGTGAAGAAGGAATCTTACCAAATTCTTTTTATGATACAAATATGGTGCTGATACCTAAGCCAGGAAGAGTCGAGACAGAGAAAGAAAATTATATATCAATTTCTGTAATGAATATAGATGTAAAAATTTTAAACAAAATATTAGCAAATAGATTACAGCAACTTATCGCAAGAATAATACACTATGACCAGGTAAGATTTATACCAGGAATGCAGGGCTGGTTCAATATAAGGAAAACTATCAGCATAATTCATCATATCAACATCAAAACTAACAGAAACCACATGATCATCTCAATATATGTGGAAAAAGCTTTTGACAAAATACAACACCCATTCCTATTAAAAACACTAGAGAGCATAGATATAAATGGAACCTTCTTGAAAATAATAAATGGCATCTATCTAAAACCTTCAGCAAGCATAATATGTAATGCAGACAAGCTAGAAGCATTTCCAATAAGATCAGGGCTGAAACAAGGATGTCCATTATCACCACTGGTTTTCAACATAGTACTGAAAATGTTAGCTTTAGCAATAAGAGAAGAAAAAGACATTGAAGGTATTAGAATAGGCAAAGAAGAAACAGAGCTATCACTCTTTGTGGATGACATGATGCTATATTTAGAAAATCCCAGAGAATTAAGTAAAAAATTTCTTGAAATAATAAAAAACTTTAGCAAAGTTGCAGGCTATAAAATAAATCCACATAAATCATCGGCATTTCTGTATATTACCAACAAAGCCCAACAGCAAAAGATAGAGAAATTCCATTTAAACTTACTGTAGACATTATAAAATATTTAGGAGTCTACCTCCTGAAACAAACCCAGGAACTCTATGAACACAATTACAAAATACTTTTCATGCAAATAAAGTCAGATCTAAATAATTGGAAAAACATCAGTTGCTCATGGGTAGGTCGAGCTAATAGAATAAAAATGACAATGCTATCTAAGCTAATTTACTTATTCAGTGCCATACCAAACTACCAAAAAATTGTTTTATAGAGTTAGAAAAAATAATAACGAGATTCATTTGGAAGAACAAAAGGTCCAGAATATCAAGAGAACTAATGAAAAGAAATGCAGGGGAAAGTGGCCTAGACATTCCAGATCTTAAATTATATTATAAAGCAGCAATCATCAAAACTGCTTGGTACTGGCTAAGAAATAGAGTGGTGAATCAGTGGAATAGGTTAAGTATGCAAGATACAGTAGTCAATGAATATAGTAATCTATTAGTTGATAAACCCAAAGACCCTAGCTTCTGGGATAAGAACCCACTTTTTGAAAAAAACTGCTGGAAAGCTGTAAAAGAGTGTGGCAGAAACTAGGCATAGACCAAAATCTCACACCATATACCAAAATAAAGTCAAAATGTGTTCATGATTTAGATAGAAAGGCTGATACTATAAGCAAACTGGGAGAGCAAGGAATAGTTTACCTGTCAGATCTATGGAGAACAGAAGAATTCATGACCAAACAGAAGATAGAGAACATTACAAAAAGCAAAATAGATAATTTTGATTACATTAAATTGAAAAGTTTTTACACAAACAAAGTCAATGTAACTAAGATTAGAAGGAAGATAGAAAATTGGGAAAGAATTTTTACAACCAGTCTCTCTGATAAGGGCCTCATTTCTAAAATATATAGAGAATTAAGTCTAATTTATAAGAATACAAGCCATTCCCCAATTGACAAATGGTCAAAGGATATGAACAGACATTTCTCAGATGAAGAAATTAAAGCCACTTATACTCATATGAAAAAATGCTTTAAATCACTATTGATTAGAGAAATGCAAATAAAAACAACTCTGAGGTACCACATCACACCTATCAGAATGGCAACATAACAAAACAGGAAAATGATAAATGGTGGAGAAGATGTGGGAAAATTGGAACACTAATGCATTGTTGGTGGAGTTGTGAAATGATCCAATCATTTTGGAGAGCAATTTGGAACTATGCCCAAAGGGCTATAAAAATGTGCATATCCTTTGACCCAGCAATAGCACTTCTAGGGCTATATCCCAAAGAGATCACACAAATGGGAAAAGGATCCACATGTACAAAAATATTTAAGGCAGCTCTTTTTGTGGTGGCAAAGAATTGGAAATTGAGAGGATGCCCATCATTTGGGGAATGGTTGAGCACGTTGTGGTATATGAATGTGATGGAATACTATTGTGCCTTAAGAAATGATGAACAGGCTGACTTCAGAAAAACCTGGAAAGACTCATCTGGTCTGATGCTGGGTGAAGTGAGCAGAACCAAGAGAATGTTGTACACAATAACAGCCACATTGTGTGATGACTAATATTGATAAACTTAACCCTTCCTGGCAGTACAAGGATCTAAGACATCTCCAGAGGCCTTGTGATGGAAAATGTTATCCACATCCAAAGAAAGAACTATGGAAGTCAAATTGCTATTTTTTTCTCTTCTGTTGAGTTTAGTTTCCTCTTTCTGATGGTTCCTCCTACTGGTTTTAATTTTTACTTACATCACTAATGTGAAAATGTGTTTAATATGAATGTAAATGTATAGCCTCTATCAGATTGTGCACCATTTTGGGGAGGGTGGTAGGGAGGAAGGGGGAGAAAAATTTTAATCTCAAAAACATATGGAAGTGATTATTAATAAATCAAAATAAATTAATAAACAAATAAATAAATAAATAGTTTGAATTGGGGGACAGAGCCAAGTTGGCAGAGAAAAGACAGAGACTCACCTGAACTTTTCCAAATTCCCTTCCATATACCTTTAAAATAATAACTAAAAACAAATTTTGGAGTGGCAGAACCCACAAAAGGTCAGAGTGAAACAATTTTCCAGACCAGGACAACTTATATGGTTGGCAGGAAAGGTCTGTTACAATGGGATGAGAGGAGTTCAGTCCAGTACAGGCTGAACCAGAGCAGACCACGATGCAGCAAAATAGGAACAAGCCTTAGGAGTGACTGAATCAGTAACAGCAGTGACTGCTTCCAGAGCTCTCCCCCACAAACATTAAGGAGGTTGCACGAATGGTCAGAAGGAGATTACAGGGATCACTTTGCTGGCACTAGGGACAGGACTCTATTCCTTTGCCTATACTCAGATCCAAGTCACAGTCCTATGTGGCAGTTCCAGGGTGAGGAGAAGCAGTAGCACACTAGAGATTCATGGCTGCAGGGGAGTGGAGAGATGCTGATCACAGTTCCAGGGCAGAAAAAAATACTTGTGGTCACTCACAAACCAGAGCACAGACCAGGAGAATAAAAAACACACCTCTCCTTAGGTCTTACCACCTTGGAAGAACTGATAACTGTTAACTGTTAACTGATAACAGGTCCCAAGAAGTATTGCTGAAAACAGCTACACAAAACCCCTGAAGCTTGAGAGAGTGCCCCTTTATCCTGGAAGAAAAGCCCCACTTCAGGAAAGAGTTAAAAGTAAAAATGGGGAAAAACAATGAGCAAACAATAGAAAAAATTCTGAGTATAAAAAGTTATGATGGTGAAAAGGAAGATCAAAACACACACTCAAAAGCAGACAACAAAGTCAAAACACCTACATCCAAAGCCTTAAATTTAAAAATAAAATAAGAGAGGTGGAGGAAAAAATGAAGAAGAGAAATAAGAATGATGCAAGAAAATTATGAAAAAAAATAGGAATGTAGGGAAAAAAACTACTGAAGAAACTAACACCTTAAAAAAGAGAATGGTCCAAATGATAAAAGAGGCACAAAAATCCAGTGACAGAAGAATGCCTTGAAAACAGAATTTGCCAAATGAAAAAGATGCACAAAAATTCACTGAAGAAAACAACTCCATAAAAAGTAAAATTGGCCAAATGGAAAAGGAGGTAAAAAAGGTCTTTGAAGAATATAATTCCTTCAAAATTAGAATTGAGTAAGTGGAAGCTAATGCCACTATGAAACATCAGGAAACAATAAAACAGAAGCAAAAGAATAAAAAATGGAAGACAATGTGAAGTATATCATTAGAAAAACAACTGACTTGGAAAATACATACAGGAGACATAATTTAAATATTACTGGACTACCTGAAAGCCATGATTAAAAAAAAAATGAGCCTAGACATCATCTTTCAAGAAATTGTCAAGGAAAACTGCTCTGATATTCTAGAACCAGAGAGCAAAGTAGAAATTAAAAAATCGCTTCCTGAAAGGGATCCCAAACTGAAAACTCCCAGCAATATTTTAGCCAAATTCCAGAACTGCAACATCAAGGAGAAAATATTGCAAGCAGCCAGAAAGAAACAATTTGAGTAACATGGAGCCAGAGGCATAATAACACAAGATTTAACAGTTTCTGCATTACATGATCAGAGGGCTTAGAATATGATATTCTGGAGGGCAAAGGAGGTAAGGTTACAACTAATAATCATCTATCCAGCAAAACTAAATATAATCCTTCAGGGGGAAAAATGGATATTCAATGACAGAGGACTTTCAAGCATTCTTGATGAAAAGATCAGAGCTGAATAAAAAATATGACTTTCAAATATAAAGCTTAAGAGCACTATGAAAAGGTAAATGGGAAAGGGACTTAACAGAGTTAAACTGTTTGCATTCCTACATGACAAGATTATACTTGCATCTCATAAGAACTTTCTAATTATTAGGGCAGTTATAAAGAATATAAATAGAGGGCACAAAAATGAGTTGAATATGATGAGGTGACATCTAAAAAAGTAAAATTAAGGGGTGAGAAAGAAGAATGCACTGGGAGAATGTGAAAGGGAGAAATATGAATGGGATAAATCATTTCACATAGAAGAGATAAGAAATACTTTTTACAGTGAAAGGGAAGATGGGGGATAGGGCAAGGAATTCTTGAAACTTACTGTAAATGGAGTTGGTTCAAAGAGGGAATTACACACTCAACTGAGTATAAAAACCTATATTAACCTACAGGTAAGTGGGAGGGGAAGGGGATAAGAGAAGGAAGGTGGAGCTGATAGAAAGAAGGGAAGTTTGGGAGATGCAGTAGTCAGAAACAAAACACTTTTGAGGGACAAGGTGAAAGGAGAGAGAGAATAAAAGGGTGGGAAGGGTTAAATGAAATGCAGTCAGTAATCATAAATATGAAAAAAAATGAAGGGCTCATTTTTCAAACATATAGAGAACTGAGTCAAATTTATAAAAGTAAGAGACATTCCCCAATTGATAAATGATCAAAAGATATGATCAGTTTTCAGATGAAGTACTCAAACCTATCTGTAACCATATGTTAAATGAACAAAATTGTTTTTTTTATGTAATTAGGGAAAAATAAAATACTAAATAATAAAAAAAGAAATAGTTCAAATTTATATAACACTATAATCTATTAAAAATGTTTTCTTAACAACCCTGTACATCGGTAGCACAAGTTTTATTATCCTCATTTCCCAAATGAATAGTACTTTTAGTAAATGTCCACAGTGGGATTCAAAACCAAATTTTCCAATGTCAAAGCCAAATCTCTGTCCATTACACCAAGATGTGCTTATAAAATGTGCTGAATTAATGAGCAGATAGATATAAGCATTTTTTTTCTGAGAATTAGCACCTTACCTAATTCAGTATTATTTGTAAAACTAGACGAGAAAATTGTCTTGTATATCAATCAGATCATCCACATAGATATTAAGTAAAATAGACGTCAGAGCTGATTTTTGTGTATAACTGTCTTTTTCCACCAATCTGTTTGCACTGTTCCTAACTAGGCCAGACACAATTGCAGAGCTAATTTGTCAATCACTCAAAGTCCTTCATACTTTCTTATCTTATCAATGAAAATGACATATGAGACAAATCCAAAACTTTTGTGAAATCAAGAGACATCTCCACTATTGTTTTGTCCTTGTGTATACATTTTTGTTGTCACATCCTCATATGCTTATATGCTCTATGACATAATAAATCTAGATAAGAATTCAAATATCATAAGACAGTGAAAAGAAAGTTAACAGAAAATACTTTTCTTTCATTTATCTTTATTTGCTAATTTGTTGTGAGTCTTCTAGTTTTTTCACTGTAACATTTCATGTTGAAATTCTTTATTTAAATGTAAATGTGAAACTAAACAAAAAATATGCAGAGATAGAGATATCATGTTTACAAAATATTAATGATATATATGAAGTAGTTATGATAGCAGATGTAGTGCATGAAGGAGGTATTATGTGATAGGCCATGTGACTCAGTGGTAAGATAAAAGGCCACAAAGTCAAGAAGGTCAGGTTTCAAATCCTTCCCCTAACAAATACTGTTATATATGATACTGGTAAAGTGAATTAACCTCTCTCAGTGTCCTAGGCAACTCTCTATGACCGTAAATAATAAAGAAAGGGCTGATCTGCAATAGTAGAGGGAATTCCTAACCAAAAACTTCCTAGATTGCTGAAAAAAAATAAAGATTAAGTTGGATATAAGTAATCTAACATATTGCCCAGTTAAATTCCACCAATGAAGCTCATAGTGGGAAAGGTTTATGATAGTATGTTCTCTCCAACAAAGGGGAGGCTTCTGACAAAAATGGCTTTTTTCCAACAAAACAAGGTAGTACATATGTATATAAAACTATTCTCCTTAGTATATTGTCTGTTTGAAGGTGACAAGAGGAGAGAAGGCAAGTACACATGCATTAAGTGCCCTTTATGTGCCCACCATTAGGCTAAGTACTTTACAAATCTGACCCTCAAAACAACTCAGTGAAGTACCTGTTATCATAGCCAAATTTTGCAATTGAGGAAATGAGACCTGACAAAAGTTGAATGACTTGCCTGTAGTCACATAACTAATAAATGTTTGAGAATGAATTTGAACTCAGGTTTTTCTGACTCCAGGCTCAGTGCTCTATACCCACAATTGTTCCACATAGCTACCACTGAGAGACAATTGATGTAGAGAAAACTTCTCACCCTAAATACTCTTAGATGTAACTTAGAGGAATCAAGGATTACTTTTCCTTGATATCTTAACTGAAACATTTTGATGAACAGAGAGCTTCAGAATGTGGCATTGGACAATATGACTACCTGAATTATTTCCTTAGATGGGTGGGGTGTGATATTTTAGTTAAAGTAATAAAAACAAAGGTTCAGACGTAAGGAAATGTAGAAAATATTTGGAGAATATCGAACAGTTCAATTCATCTGACTGACCTAAAGTCTCCATATCAAATTTCAATGTCTGGTTTCTCAGAAGATATCTTTATTGAATGCATCCTGGGGTATGAATGTAACAAATTCTTCAGCAGCAGAACCTTCAAATAGACAGAGTGAGGCAAATTTCTAGCCCAATACAACTTGGAAGATAGGCAGGAAAGGTCTGCTGTACCTGCCGAGAGAAGATTGGCCACTGCCCTGCCCCAGCCAAGTCAGAGTAGGCCTCAGGGGACTGAAATACTGGCAGCACAGATGGTTTCCAGTATTCTCAGCCCACGGACCCCAGAGACAAATTAGAAGGTCAGTGGGAGGGGTCTATTGGAACTGGGTGAGTGAAAAGCACAGTCCAGCTAAGGGCTGTAGGGCATTGTGAGGGACTGTCTGATGTTGGCAGCTACCAGGTTGGGTGCTGTGGCAAGGGTAGGGTAGGATCTGGGTATTTTGGAAGTCGAGGCAGGGGCTGTGGTAGGCAGAGTCGTGTGTACTGGGATGGGCTGGATACGGAGAAGCCCTGAGGCAATTGGGCAGTGCTCTGTGACATAAGCTGGGTACAAGGAAGTAGTCGGAGCCTGAGCTCCTGAGGCAAGGGGCGGTGCCACGTGGGAGTGGGATGGCAGAGGACTGAGTTCCCTCTGCTTAGTCCCCTCCCTATATGCAAGGTCATCCCCAGATGCCTCTTGTGACTTTCCTGACTTCCTGGGTCCCTTTGTGCAGCACTGACCCAGTCCCCTCCTGAGCCTGACTTCCTAGGTCACGTACTCTTGTCTATGCGTCAATCCCAGATGCCTCCTTCCTGTATCCAATCCTAGCCTCCTACGTCACTCCCTCCCCCTTGGTGTGCTAAACTCAGACAGCCCCTTCCGGTATCTGACCCTACAATCATTGGCTAGTAGAGGGCTGGGGAGGATGGGCTAGGTAGGTACTTAGGAACAAGCGTGGTCAGATCACACGTGCGCTCTCCCCTGGCTCCTGCCCTGTTGCTCTGGCCTTGCTGCTTGGGCTTGCTATGATGGTTTGCTGTGTTGGCCTCTGAATAAAGCTCTGGTGTTGGCGCCTCCCGATGGCTCGTCTCTGTGTGGTGATCCGGCTCAGAACTGAAGATCCAGGTGTGGGTAAGACTCTGGTAGTGTGCTTCTTATAAGAGAAGTAGGTACTGGTGCACGGCTGGCAGAAGGTCGGCGTGCGGCCAGTACAGGGCATGTCAATACATGTCAACCTCAGCAAACCAGGAGCAGGCCTTGGGAATGACTGAATCTGCAGCAGCACAGCCAGTAATGGCAGTGGCTACTCCTGGAGCTATTGGTCCATAAATTGAATGTTTGAAAGTCACCTAATTCATTTTCTGGGAGTCAAGATGGTGAAGTAAACAGTAATGTGCTCTCACCCTCCCTTACTGACCTTGAAAAACCCAGAAAAAACCCAGAGAAAAACCTTGAAAAGCCCAGGAAAAATCCTGAAATCATAGAGTCAGCAGAAAGACTAGATACAGCAGTCTTTTAGCTCATAAGGCTAGGGGGATTGTCAGCAAAGGCACCTCTCGCTTCTACTGAAAGGGAACCATTACAGGAAGAGAGGCATCCCAGCAAGCCAGTGGCAACCCCACCTCAGAAAACCAGTAACCAGGTCCCAAGACCCCAGTGAAAGAAGTCTGGGACAGTGGCCCCTGTGCCACAGAAGTAGAGATTAACTTTAAAAGCCAGAAAAAAAAGGCAAACAACATGAGCAAACAGCAATATAGAAAAACAGTGACCAATGATCAATGTCCCTTGGTGACATGGAAGATCAAAACACAAATTCAGAAGAGGATAACATTATCAATATACCCATATATGAAACCTCTGAGGGGATTATGAACTGGTCTCAAACCCAAAAAGCTATCTAGGAAGAGCTGAAGAAGGATTTTACAAGTCAAATAAATGTCAAAGAAAAATTGAAGAATTCTTTTAAAATGTTAATGACTGTATGAGACATCAAGAATCAGTCAAGCAAAATTAAAAGGATGAAAAAAATAGAAGAACATGTAAAATACTTCATTGGAAAAACAAATGACCTGGAAAACAATTCCAGGAAAGATAACTTAAACCATTGATGAGAAAAAAAAAGATCCTGGACAGTATCTTTCAGGAGATCATCAAGGAAAACTACTCTGAGTCTCTAGAACCAGAGGGTAAAATAGTCATTGAAAGAATCCATCAATCACCTCCTGAAAGTGATCCCAAATTGAAAATGTCAAAGAATATTGTAGCCAAATTCCAGAATTATCAGGTCAAGGAGAAAATCCTGCAAGCAGCCAGAAAGAAACAATTCAAATATCATGGAACCACAGTCAGAATTACACAGGATCTTGTAGCTTCTACATTAAAAGATTGGAGGGGTCAGAATGTGACATTCTGTAAAGCATAGCAACCTGGATTACAACCAAGGATCAACTACCCTGCAAAATTGAGCATTACCTTTCAAGAGAAGAGATGGATATTCAATAAAATAGGGGACTTCAAGACTACCAGAGCTCAATGGAAAATTTGATCTTTAAATACAAAACTCAACAGAAGCATACAAAGGTAAACAGGAAAGGGAGAAAAAGTGTTATTCATTAAGGTTAAACTGTTTACAGATATGAGAAGATGATACTTATAACTCTTAGGAACAGTATCTTTATTATGACACAGAAAGAGGCAGTGAGTCTAAGTTGACTTTGATGTTTTGATAAAAAAACCTAATGAAGTAGTGAAAAGGAACTGTAATGGGAGAAGAAGAAAGGAGGAGGCAGAAATGGGTAAATTATATCACATGAAGAGACACAGAGGCATATTACAGTAGAGGGAAAGAAGGGAGGGAGATAAGAATCAGATTTGGCTCAAAAAGGGAACATACTTAGGTATAAAAACCTATAGAGGCAGTAGGAGTGGAAAGGGGAATAAAAAGGGAAAGGAAAACAGAAGGGAGGGAAGAAGTAGTAAGATAAAAGTGAAAGAAAAGTGAGGCACCTGATGGAAGAGAGAGCAGATTGAGGGAGGGAGTGGTCAAAAGCAAAATTCTAGTGAGGAGAGAAAGGGAGAAAAGGAGAGAGAAAAACATAAACAGGGAGGGGGGATAGGATGGAAAGAAAGACATAGATAGTAATCATAACTATGAATGTGAATGGGATGAACTCTCCCATAAAATGGAAGTGAACAGCAGAATGGACTAAAAACCCAAATCCTACAATATGTTGTTTACAAGAAACACATTTGAAACAAAGGGATACACAGAGGATAAAAAGAAAGGGTAGCAATCCTGATCTGAGAAAAACCAAAAGCAAAAATAGATCTTATTAAAAGAGATAAGGAAGGAAACTACATCCTTCCTGCTAAAAGGGACCATAAGCAATGAAATAATATCATACTAAACATATGTGCACCACATGGTATAGCATCAAGATTCATAGAGGAAAAGTTCAGGGAGTTATAGGAAGAAATAGACAGCAAAATTATGCTAGTGGGGAACCTCCCCCTCCCCCTCTCTGAACTAGATAAATCTAACCACAAAATAAATAAGAAAGAAGTTAAAGTGGTGAATAGAATTCTAGAGAAGTTAGATATGATAGACTTCTGGAGAAAATTGAGTAGGGATAGAAAGGAATATATTTTTTCTTATTGGTACACGGCACCTATACAAAAATTGACCATGTACAAGGATGAAAAATTTCTCAATCTGATGCAGAAAGGCAGAAATATTAAATTCATCCTTTTCAGATCATGATGCAATAAAAATTATATGTAATAAAGGGCCATGAAAAGACATTGACTACATAATCTAATCCTAAATGCCACTCATTTATGGGTCAAACAAAAAAAAATCATAGAAAGAATAAATAACTTCATCCAAGAGAATTAATAATGAGACAACATACCAAATCTTATGGCATGCCACAAAAGCAGTTATTAGGGGAAGTTTTATATCTATAAATGCTTACATGAATAAAATAGAGAAAGAGGAGAACAATGAATTGGGTCTGCAACTTAAAAAGCCAGAAAAAGAACAAATAAAAATCCCCAATTAAATATCAAATTAGAAATACTGAAAACTAAGGGAGAGATTAATAAAATTGAAATTGAGAAAACTATTGAACTAATAAATAAAACTAAGAACTAGCCTTATGAAAAAGAAAAACAATAATAAACCATTGTTTGATTAAAAACAAAGAAAACCAAATTACCAGTATAAAAAATGAAAAGGATGAATTCAACACCAGTGAAGGGGAAATTAAAACAATAATTAGGAAATATTTTGCTCAACTGTATGACAACTAATTTGACAATCTTAGTGAAATGGATGAATATTGACAAAAAATATAAATTGCCCAGATTAACAGAAGACAAAGTGAAATACTTAAATAACCTCATCTCAGAAAAAGAAATTGAACAAGCCATCAATGACCTCCCTAAGAAAAAATCTCCAGGGCCAGATGGCTTTACAAATGAATTCTATCAAACATTTAAAGAAAAATTAATTCCAATACCAAGTAGACTATTTGGGAAAATAGGTGAAGAATGAGTCCTATCAAATTCTTTTTATGATACAAATATGGTACTGATACCTAAACTGGGAAGAGTCAAAACAGAAAAAGAAAATTAGAGACCAATTTCCCTAATGAATATAGGCACAAAAATGTTAAATAAAATATTAGCAAAAAGATTACATCAACTTATCACAAAAATAATGCATTATGACCAAGTAGAATTTATACCAGGAAAGCAGAGCTAGTTTAATATTAGGAAAACTATTAGCATAATTGGTCACATCAACAACAAAAACAACAGAAACTACATGATTATTGCAATAGATGCAGAAAGAGCTTTTCACAAAATATAACACCCATTCCTATTGAAAACACTAGAAAGCTCAGGAATAAATGGAGTCTTCCTTAAAATATAATAAGTATTATCTACCTAAAACCTTCAGCAAGCATTATATGTAATGGGGACAAGCTAGAAGCATTTCCAATAAGATTGGGGTAAAATAAGGTTTTCCATTATCACCATTGTTCTTCAATATGGTAGTAGAAATGTTAGTTTTAAGAGCAGAAAAAGAAATTGAAGGTATTAGAATAGGCAAAGAAGAAACAAAGTTATCTCTCTTTGCAGATGATATGATGATATATTTAGAGAATCCTAGAGAATCAAGTAAAAAATTCCTTGAAATAATAAATAGCTTTAGCAAAGTTGCAGGTTATAAAATAAGCCCACATAAATTATTGGCATTTCTATATATTACTAACAAAGCCCAACAGCAAGAGATGGAAAGAGAAATTCCATTTAATGTTACTGTTGATGTTATACAATATTTGAGAGTCTACTTGCTGAAATGAACCCAGGAACTATATGAATATAATTACAAAACACTTTTCATACAAATAAAATCAGATATAAATGATCGAAAAACATAAGTTGCTCATGTATAGGCTGAACTAATGTAATAATAATGACAATTTTACCTAAATTCATTTATTTATTTGGTGCCATAACAATCAAACTATCAAAAAATATTTTATAGAGCTAAAAAAAATAAGAAGATTCATCTGGAAGAACAAAAGGTCCAGGATATCAAGGGAACTAATGAAAAGAAATGCTAGGGAAGGTGGCCTGGCCATACCAGATCTTTGATTGTACTATAAAGCAGCAATCAACAAGACTACTAGGTACTGACTAATAAATAGAGTGATGGATCAGTGGAATAGATTAGGTACACAAGACACAGTAGTCAGTGACTATAGTAATCTACTGTTTAATAAACCCAAAGTCTCCAATTTCTGGGGGAAAAAATTCCCTATTTGACAAAAACTGCTGGGAAAACTGAAAACTTGTGTGGCAGAAACTAGGCATAGTCCAACACCACATACCAAAATAAAGCCAAAATGGGTACACAATTTAGATATAAAGGCCAATATTATCAGCAAATTGGGAGAGCAAGATATAATTTACCTGTCAGATTTATAGAGAATGGAAAAATTTATGAACAAGAGATAGAAACATAATGGAATGAAAAATGAATGATTGTGATTATATTAAATTGATTTTTTTTCACAAAGTCAATGCAACCAAGATTAAGAGGGAAGTAGAAAACTGGAAAGAATTTTTATAACAGTGTCTCTGCTAAGGGCTCATTTCTAAAATATATAGAAAACCGAGTCAAATTTATAAGAATACAAGTCATTTGCCAATTGATAAATGGTCAAATGATATAAACTGGAAGTTTTCAGATAAAGAAATTAAAGCCATATATAGTCATATGAAAAAATGCTCTAAATCACTATTGATTAGAGAAATGCAAATCAAAACAACTTTGAGGTACCACATCATACCTATCAGATTGGCCAACATGTCAAAACAGGAAAGTGATAAGTGTTGGAGGAGATGTGGGAAAATTGGAACATTAATTCATTGTCAGTGGAGTTGTGAAATGATCTAACCATTTCGGAGAGTAATTTGGAACTGTGCCCAAAGGGCTATAAAAAGGTGCATATTTTTTGACTCAGCAATACCACTTCCAGGGCTGTATCCCAAAGGGATCATGAAAATGGGAAAAGGACCCACATGTACAAAAATATTTATCACAGCTCTTTCTGTGGTGGCAAAGAGTTGGAAATTGAGGGGCTGCCTATCTAGTAGTGAATGGCTGAACAAGTTGTGGTATATGAATGTATTGGCATACTATTGTACTATATGAAATTACGAGCAAGAGGACTTCAGAAAAACCTTGAAAGACTTGTATGGACTGATGCTGAGTGAAGTGCAGAACCAGGAGATCATTGTACACATTAACAGCCACATTGTGTGATGACTAATTTTGATAGATTTAGCTTTTCTCAGCAATGCAAGGATCTAAGACATCTCCACAAGTCTCATGATGGAAAATGCTATCCACATCCAGACAAAGAACTATGGAATCTGAATGCAGATAGAAGCACAGTATTTGCTCTTTTTTTCCTTCTGTTTTGTTTCTTCTTTTTTGTGGTTCCTCCTATTGGTTCTAATTCTTCTTTACAACATGACTAATATGAAATGTTTAATAGGTATGTATATATAGAGCTTATGTCAGATTTTATTCTGTCTTGGGGAGTGAGGCAGGGAGGGAGGGTGAGAAAATTTAAAACTCCAAAAGGTTATGGAAGAGAATGTTGAAAACTAAATATAAATTAATTAACAAAAAAAAAGCAAAAGGCATTACTATGGAAACTTTTAGCACTGGAATACCTGTACATAGGAAGACAAATATTTACAAAGTTTAACTTGACACTTCAAAGGAGGGAAATCATGCTAGAGGGACTGGAGACAGAGGTTGATTACCCCTTGGATTGTCCAACTAATAAGTTGAGTTGACCAATGTCCATCATTTGGTTGGTGAAATCCACTGTAAATCATGAAGCAAAGGCATGGAACAAGAATAGAGGGAGGAAAAGCAAGCAGAAAATAACATAAGTGTTAGTGGAGAAAACAGAATGGGGAAGAGCTAAAGAAATGGACATATCTGAGCCCTAACATCTTTTCCCCCCTTTCTTTCCTTAATTGGGCAGGTAGCTTACTTACTATCTGAATTAATCCTGCCTGCTGATGGTTTTAGATAGATACTATTTATTTTAAGGAAAGCTCCATTTATTCTTTTACACTCTAGTGTTTTTAACAAGAATTGATGCAGTATTTTATCAAAAGCTTTTTCTGCATCTATTGAAATAATTAAATGCTTTTTGTTGTTTTTGTTATAGAAATGGTCAATTACACTAATAGTTTTCCTAATATTGAACCAGCCTTGCATTCCTGGTATAAATCCAACTTAGTTATAGTGTATTATGCTCATGATACATTGTTCTAATCTCTTCACTAATATTTTATTTGAACAATGTGCATCAATATTCATTAGAAAAATTGATCTATAATGTTCTTGCTCTATTTTTGCTCTTCCTGTTTCAGGTATCAGCAGCATATCTGTTTTATAAAAGGAATTTGGAAGGACTCATTTTTTTTGCCTATTTTGCCAAATAGTTTATATATTATAGGAATTAATTGTTCCTTAAATGTTCGGTAGAATTCACATGTACATCCAAATGGCCCTGGAGATTTTTTCTTAGGGGGGTGGGTCATTGATGGCTTATTCAATTTATTTTTCTAAAATAGGCTTATATAAATATTTTATTTCCTCTTCTATTAATCTGGGCAATTTATATTTTTATAAATATTCATCCATTTCATTTAGATTGTCAGAATTATTGGCATACAATTGAGCAAAATAGCATCTAATTATTGTTTTAATTTCTTCTTCATTTGTGGTAACTTCACCCTTTTCATTTTTGATAATGGTTATTTGGTTTTCTTCTTTCTTTTTTTAATCACATTAACCAAAGGTTTACCTATTTTATTGTTTTTTATTGGTTACATATATGTGTTAACTTAGTTTTCTTCATTGCTTCAATATTAGTCCTTTCAATTTTATTAATCACTTCTTTGATTTTCTGAATTTCTGCTTTGGTATTTAAATGAGGGTTTTTAACTTGTTCTTTTTCTAGGTTTTTAAATTCCATGACCAATTTATTGATCTGTTTTTCATCTATTTTATTCATGTAAGTACTTAGAGATATAAAATTTCCCCTAAATACTGCTTTGGCTGCATCCCATAAATTTTGGTATATTGTCTCATAATTTTCTTCTCTTTAATGAAATTTTTTGTAGTTCCTATGATTTGTTGTTGGACCTGCTCCTTCTTTAGGATTAGATTTTTTTAGTTTCTAATGAAAATTAATTTCTAATCTATCTTTCCATGGTGCTTTATTACATGTCATTTTTGTTGCATCATGATATGAAAATGATGTATTTAATATTTCTGCCTTTCTGTATTTGATTGTTAGGTTTTTGTGTCCCAATATAGTCAATTTTTGCATTGGTGCCATGTACTGCTGAGAAAAAGGAATATTCCTTTAAATCCCCATTCAATTTCCTCCAGATTTCTATCATATCCAACTTTTCTTAAAAATGTATTCATTTTCTTAACTTCTTTCTTATTTTGTGGTTAGATATATCTAATTCTGAGAAGGGGAAGTTGAAGTCCCCCACTAGTATAGCTTTTCTAATTCTTCCTGTACCTTGCTTAGCTTTTCCTCTAAGAATTTGGATGCAATACCACTTGGTGCATATATATTTTGTATTGAAATTACTTTATTTTCTATGGTATTCTTTTAGCAAGCTGTTTTTTTTTAAATTAGATCTTTTTATTTTTAATCTTCTTAATTAAATCTATTTTTTTTGCTTTGTCTGAGATCAGTATTGCTACCCTTTTTTTTTTCTTCTTTTTCAGGAGAAGAATAAGATTCTGCTCCAGCCTTTTACCTTTACTTTGTGTGTATCTTTCACCTTCAAATGTGTTTCTTGTAAATAACAAATTGGAGGATTCTGGTTTTTATATTTATAAAATATAATATATAAATATATAAAATAAAATATATAATAGTATATATTTATACTATTTATAGGAGATTTATCCCATTCACATTCATAGTTATGATTACTGTGTATTTCCTTCCATGTTATTTTACCCCCTTTTTATAATTTTCTCTCTCTTCACACTGTCCCTCATCAGTTTTACTTCTGATCACCACCTCCCCAATGTGCCCTCCCTTCTATAAGCCCACCTTTCCTTTTTCTTTCACTTTTACTCTCCTACTTCTCTATAGGGTAAGGTAGATATCTCTACCCAACTGAATATTCCCTCATTGAGCCAAATAAAATGAAAGTAAAGTTCAAACAATGCTCACCCACTCCCTTCATTCCTTCTTTTTTAATAGGTCTTTCTTGCCTCTTCATGTGATGTAATTTGCCCCATTCTGCCTCTGCCAGTACAATCCTTTTTTTCACCCATTAAGTAATGATTTTATCATCACATCAATATCAACTTATACCTACACCCTCTGCTTCATATTCTCCTTCTAACAGCCCTAATAGAGACAGTTATTTCTATTTAGTATTTTATTTCCCCCAGTTACATGTAAAAACAATTGTAATATTCACTTTTAAAACTTTGAGTTCCACATTCTTTCCTTTCCTGCCTCCCTATCCCCCCATTAAGAAGGCAAACAATTTGATATGTTATACATATATAGTCATGCAGAACACTTCCAAAAGTCATGTTGTGAAAGAAAACATAATATTTTGTTGCTTCCAAGTACCCCCTACCCCAATCTGCCCTCCCTTCTCCTGTTTTATTGTGGCTGGGCCTGTGCTGGTGGGACCTGTGTTAGACTGCACTCCATTCTCAATCAGGTGTGAAGACCTTTCCTGCTGACCTTCAAAGTTGTCTTTGGCATCGGGGGCTGAGAGGTCTGTAAATCACCACTGCTTCCAGTGGTTCAGTTACCTCAAGACCTGCACCAAGTTGCTGGGGCTGGGTCTACACTGGTGCAGCCTGTGCTGCATAAGACTGTTCTTCTTTCTCACCCTGGTACACCCTGCCAACCTTCCAAATTGTCTTGGGCTGGAAATTTGTTTCACTCCATCTTTGTGTTGGTTGTGCTGCTCTAGAATTTCCTTAGAGTCATTTTTAAAAGGTATTTGGAGGGGTTTGGGAGAGAGTTTAGGTGAGTCCCTGCCTTTACTCTGCCATCTTGGTTCTGCTTCCCAAGATATAGCTCTTAAAAGTTACATCTTCTCATGTAGGGATGTAAATAAGTTTAACCTTATTGAATACCATGTTTTTTTTTTCTTTCCTGTTTAACGTTTTATGCTTCTCTTGAGTCTTGTATTTGAAGATAAAATTATCTTTTCAGCTCTGGCCTTTTCATCAGAAAAGTTTGAAAGTCCCCTATTTCTTTGAATTTCTATCTTTTCCCTGAAAAATTATGCTCAATTTTGCTGGGAAGTTGATTCTTGGTTGTAATCCATGCCCTTTTGCCTCCTGGAATATGACATTCTATGCCCTTATAACCTTTAATATAGAAGCTGCTAAGTCCTGTGTAATCCTAACTGTGGCTCCTTGATATTTGAATTGTTTCTTTCTGGTTGCTTGAAATATTTTCTCCTTGACCTGATAGTCCTGGAATTTGGCTACAATATTCCTTGGAGTTTTCATTTTGGGATATCTTTCAGGAGGTGATCAATGGATTCTTTAAATGTCTGTTACCCTCTAGTTCTGTGATATCAGGGCAGTTTTCCTTGCTAATTTCTTGAATGATCTTGTCCAGACTTTTTTTTTCTTCATGGCTTTCAAGTAATCCAATGATTCTCAAATTATCTCTCCTTGATCTGTTTTCCAGGTAAATTGTTTTTCCAATGAAGTATTTTACATTTTCTTCTATTTTTTCCATTCTTTTGATTTTGTTTGACTGATTCTTGATGTCTTATAAAGTCATTAGCTTCCACTTACCCACTTCTAATTTTTAAGGAATCATTTTCTTCAGTTAGCTTTGTAGCACCGTTTCCATTTGGCCAATTCTACTTTTTAAGGAGTTTTTTCTTCCATCAGTTTTTGTTCTTTCTTTTCCAAGCTGGTGACTGTTATTTTTTTTTTTATAATTCTCTTACATAACTCATTTATTTTTCTAATTTTTCTTCTATATCTCTTACTTGATTTTTGAAATTCTTTTTGATCTCTTCCTTCCAAGTGGACTTTTGTTCTTGAGACCAATTCATCTTCCCCTTTGAGGCTTTGCATGTAAGTATTTTGACATTGAAAAGCTTACTCAAAAGAGGTAAACAATCTTCTGACACCTTCTAGTAGCTTTATATGGTATGGGCTCTTTTCTGTTTTTTGCTCATTTTAACCTATTTCTTGACTTTTAAAGTAGTGCTCTGCCCCAGGTGTGCAGGAGTTACTGTTCCAAGCTTCTTGTACTGGAGTCCAGGGATCTGGTCACTGGCTTTCTATTTCAGAGCCTCTAGGGCTGATGACTTGCTTCCTGGACTTGTGTAGCTTGACGCAGTCACGCCTGTTGTGTCCTGGGTTCTGGGGTTGGCTAGTTCCATTGCCTGCTGTGCTGGGGCTGGAGGCCTCACAATTGGCCTACTGTATCACTGGCCAACTTAGACAGAACCATGGGGCTTCATTTGCTGATCTGTACTGTGTCTATGAGCCTCCTGCTAACTTGCCTGTCACCATGTGCACTGCACTATGCTCGCCTTTTTTCCAAATGAGACAGACCTTTCCTGAAGTCCTTCTAAGTTATCTTAAGCTGGAAAATTGTTTCCCTCCCTCTTTTTATGGATTCTGTCATTCCATAATTCCTTTAGAGGCTTGATTTAACATTGTTTCTGAGAGAAACTGGAGAGAGTTCAGGCAACTTCCTGGCTTCCCTCTGCCATCTTGGCTCCATCTG
This sequence comes from Vombatus ursinus, assembly GCF_900497805.2. Classification (NCBI taxonomy): domain Eukaryota; kingdom Metazoa; phylum Chordata; class Mammalia; order Diprotodontia; family Vombatidae; genus Vombatus; species Vombatus ursinus. The sequence continues at coordinate 8,767,797 of NW_020954583.1, forward strand.
CAACTGTTAAACATTTACCAGTGTGCTCTGTTAGCATCCTCTTAGCTCAGCAGGAGTGTAGAAGAAGGCTCAGGGAATGAAATCACACTGAGTCCTGGTAATTGTAGACTAATAATAATAATGCCACCAATTATATTAATAATAACTACTATGGTATATATAATTCTATAAAGTTTGCAAAGTGTTATGCAAACATTACTTCATTTGAGCCTCACAGCACCATAAGGAAAACTCCCTAAAACAACCCACACATGGTCAGTGTGATCTAGTGAGATTTTGGCAGTACCAGAATTGACCTATTAGCCTTAGGGATGTAAAAAGCTGAGATAACCTGCTCCCACTAGATTTTTTTTTTTAGACAAGCAAAACTTCATTGAAGCAGCTGCATCCATACTTCAGGTAATCAGCATTTATTTAGACTACAGTTGAAAGCTAATGTATAACTACTTTACCATGCTGTTTGAACTTAAGAAATTTCCTTCAGCCCAAGGTAGCCAGGCATCCAATCAGAGCTGATTGGTAAATTTCCTTCAGGAATCAAGGTTAGACCTCCTAAAGTATTCCCTTTACATTATTTGTGCCCAGCTCTCTTCTCCATCGCCATAAAGGTAAGTGAACAATAAATTTAAAGAATTAAGTTTAGAATGAATTATCAATTTGTCTAGATAATAGTTTCTTTAAGAGGATCTCAAAAGAAGCAGATTGGTAGCTCAGTCAAGAGAGTGTTATATCTGTAGTCAGGAAGACCAGAGAGCAAATCTGGCCTCAGATACTTAGCTATGAGACCTTGGGCAAGTCACTTAACTTCTACTTGTCTCAGTAAAATAAGATTAATAGCTGAATCTATCTTTGAGGGTCATTGTGAGGATCAAATAAGATAATATTTGCAAAAAGTGCCAGCACAGTAATTGGCACATACTTGGTACTATATAAATGCTTATTACCTTTTCCTCAACATGTAATACTTATGTGTGTGTGTGTGTGTGTGTGTGTAAGTAATGAAATACATAACCAGATTCATGGCTATACTCATATAAAGATGAAACTATAGCAATGATTTTGTGTTCTGTCATTCATGTAGTATCAACTATATGTCATTCTTTTAGCCTACTAAGTATATCTTTAAGGTCATTTAAAAGTCCATGAGCTATTATTTAAGAAAGATTAACATTTTCAAAGATGATTAAACATTTTGATTTGAAAATGAAATTGAAATCAAATATCAAAGGGAAACCTAAGGAAATGATAGAAATCAATTCTATAAAACATCTCTGGATGTACAGCAAATGGAAAATTAGTGCATAGAAATCATCTTAATGATAGTTTTTAGTTGAAATAATTGTTGCTTAGCTTCTTTTTTGTTGTTGTTGTTGTTGTTCCATGAGGGATTTGCTTTATGCCTGTAGTCACTGATCTTTACTCTTGTATTTTCTTTATAATTTCCACCTTGATATACTAAAAGCACTTCTTCAAGACCATTAATTAATAAAAAACATTCATAAAAAACATTGTGCTTTACAAATGTGTTTGGGGAAGCAAGTGGATTTTTTCCATTTTATTTTGTTTGTATGGGTTCTTTATTTTTCTTTTCCATTTTAGTGGTTAACCTTCTACATCTATATGTATTTTTTCAATCATCATATATATATATATTTAAATATATATATATTTAAAAGAAAGTTTTAAAAGTGTTCACAAAAGCAAAGAAGTTCTTAATGTTTTATATTTTTAAAACTGGTAGTTGAATTCCTGTGTTTTGGACTTCAGAAAAACAATTTTATTGCCTCTCTAAACAATTTTCTATGCAACAGAACATAGTAGCAAGTAATACCAATGAGTATTAAGAATTGAATATTAAGGACAGATTTTAGTTCCTCACATTGGTGCTGTTTTCTAAGAAATATTATCAACAACTTGAAACGTGTTACCACTGAATTTTCATTTTCATTTTTTTTAATCTATTAAAAAAAAGAAAAAACATCTGGTATTCTTTCAGTATTGCATGAGCTCTCTGAGACTAACAATATAGTTTTTTTCCCTACTGATTATACTATTTACTTCTTTAAGCAGCTTCTTTGCTCAGTTGTTCCATCTTGTTGCAATGTTTAACAGTGATGATGTTAAAAAAAAACTATTAAAAATCTTTCATTTTTGCCTGTGTGTCAAAATGAAGGTCAAAAATCTGTCCATTTACAGCATATGTACTCTTAATGAGGCAGTCTTTCTTTCACTTTGGCCCCTTCAGGCATACTGCTTATTCCTCATGAGTGTCTTCTGTCACAAAAAAATACCCAGGTTCAAAAATACTTGAAATAAGGGGTTTGGTAGTTTAGTTAATAACACTTCTGACCCTTAACCCTCGTGAACAGGGCTTAAATTAAAACCATCAGAGAAATTTATACTTTTAGGGCTATTCTCAATATTCTAGAACAGAGAAAAAAGAAGTTTAAACTTTTTTGAAACTCTACCAATCCCTAGAAGAGGTGGCTACAGAGTTCGAATCTGTCTATTGTATAATCCATGAATTGCTTATTCTATTTTAATCCTGTGAACCTTGGAGCCTTATTGCTTTTTATAACATTTGTCAAAAACTCAAAATTTTTGAAAAAAGAAGTGAATGCTATTTATATTTCTCGACAGGATATTTCTTCAAATAATAAAATTCTATTTTCTCTTCTTCCAGTCTCCCCACACCAAAAAAATAAAAAAGAGGAGGGGAGAAAAATAACCAACTACTGCTTAAGAAATACACACACACACACACACACACATACAAGCAAACACATACACATGCATATAAAATTAATAAAAAAATAAATTCCCACTTTTGGTCATGTCCATAAAATATAAGACCTAATCTGCATCTTGAGTTCATCATCTCTGTATTAGGAGGTGGGAAGTAGTACTCATCATTGGTCCACTGAAATCATGGTTGGGAATTCTGGCAATCAGTATTTTTAAGACTTGCAAATTATTCCATCTCACATTGTTTTACTGGAATAATTGTTTTTCAAGTTCTACTCATTTCACTTTGTATCAATACCTACAAAAGTTCTCAGTTATTTTTTCTGAAACTACCTCTTTCATAATTTCTTACCACAAAATAGTATTTCATTAAATTTGTATACCATGATTTTTTCAGTTATTCTTCTATTGATATTCTTTAGTTTCCAGTTCTTTGCTACCACAAAAAAGTTACCAATATTTTTGTACATATGGGTGTTTCCCCTCTTACACTGATAAAGGCTATGCATAGTTTAGTAATTTTTAGTCATAGAAAAAAATTGCTTTCCAGAATGTTTAGATTAATTCATAGCTCCAAAGACAATGATCTGTTTTCCTCCACCCTCTCCAATATTTGCCATTTCCCTCTTTCATAAACTTTGTAACTTGAAAACAGAATTTGAGTTGCTTTTATTCATATTTTTTTAAGTAGTTTGGAGAAGTTATTCATACAACTATAGTTTGAATTTCTTCCCTTGAGAACCACTTGTTATTATCTTTTGACAACTTCTCAGTTAGAGAATGATTTGTGTAAAAAAGTGTTTCCTCAAACTTTATGTAGCCAAAACTATACATTTTAACTACAATGAAACCGCTTATCTCTTTTTTAGTTCTTATTTGGTCTATATTCCTCTATCCATAGGTATGAAAAATAATTTCTTCCTTATTTATTTGATTTATGTTGCCACTCTTCATTTTCAATTCATGTATGCATATGGAGGCAATATTGGTATGTAGTATGAGATGTGGACCTTTACCTAGTTTTTGACAAACTGCTTTGCGCTTTTCCCAGTACTTGTTGTTCAACTGGAGTTATTATGTCAGTAGCTAAGATCTTTGGATTTTTCAAACAGTACACTGGTATGTTATGTACCTAATCTGTCCTATATATTGACAACTCTATTTCTTAACCAAATCAATATGATGATTTATGTGGATTTATTTTAGATCCTGCAAGTTTGCTGGAGTTAATTGTTTCAATTAATGTTGATATTGATGCTCTAGGGCCCTCTAAGTAAACTTTCATATCATATGCCTATATCAATAATTTTGATTTTTTTTTTGCCTATTATTTTCCCTTTGTTTGTCTTATTTTCAGTTAGTATTCCTAGCACTATATCAAATAGTTTTGGAGATAATGTCTTATCTTACTCCTAATACTATTAGAAAAGCCTCTAGTTTATTGTTATTACATATAATGCTAGATTTTAGATATGTACAATTATCATATTAATTTAAGGTTCATTTATTCCTATATTTTTTAGTATTTTTAATGGAAATATGTGTTGTATCTTGCCAAAACTCCCCTCCTCCCAACATAGATATAATCTTACAATGTTTATTGTCCTTGTTACTAATATAATCTTTTATGGTGATTTTTTTTTCTACTCTTGGACCGACATTGTATTCCTGAGTCATAGTGTCTACTCTTTGTGACATTTCTAGCCCCTTTATTACTATTTTATATAAAATATTTATATCTGTTAATTTGAGATATTGGCATATAGTTTTCATTTTGCTTTGATTCTGTTTCATTTATGTTTCAAGACTGTATTTATATAGGAAAAATGATAATCTTTTTTTCCTATTTTTCAGTTTATGAAATATGATAATTATTCTTTGAGTGTTAATAAACTTTATAAATTCATTTGGTCTAGGAGTTTTTTGTTTTTCTTCTGGGAGTTCATATATGGCTTATTTTACTTCTTTTTTCTAGGATTTTCTATTTCTAGTTTTCTATTTCTCATTCTATTAATTTAGGCATTTTAGGTTTGCATATATTTACACAGAGACAAATTTATTAATTACATTTTATATTGTCTTTGTTGTTATGTAGCTGGGCAAACTATTTTCCAATCATATCCATCATTGCCCTGTTCATTTATATGAATTCTCCTTTTCCATTTTTTTGATGCTGACAATTTGGTTTTATTCTTTCTAATTTTCAAATCAAATTACCTAATAGTTGATATATTATATTTTAAAATAGTTCCCAGTTTTATTATTTTTTAATTTAATTCAATGTAGTTTTTGCTTTTAATTTTGTTAATCTGTTCTATGATTTTGGGGATTCCTAGTTTAGCTTTTTTTTTAAATTGTTGGTTTTCTAATTTTTTAGTTAGCTAATTCATTGATCTGTTTTTTTCTTTCATTTCTTGATGGAAATGTTTGCTACTAAAAAGTTTTCAGAGACTTCAATTTTCCCCTAAGGACTTCTTTATGACCCCAAAATTTTGGTATGTTATCTCATTGTTGTCTGTGAAAAAATAATTCATTTGAACCCCTATTTTATTTCAATCATTATTAATCAATTTGATATGATTCTATGGGGTAGTGATGATAAGTTATGTATATTAGGCCCTTAAGCTGTGAGCTGCAGACTGTTAAGTTCCCTTATTTAATTACAGGAAGCTAACTAGAGGACCTCTACCCTTGTTTTTCCTTGTCATGGTTATGAAGCCCAGTGTGGCAGAGGTGATTCAACTACATGGGAAGTCCTCCAATTTATTTTGTACTTCTAGACCATTCTTTCTTGTCCAATACAAGCAGGTAACCATCTCATGACCATGTTATGATCACTTAGTCAGTGCAGATGCCCCATGCTTTACCTGAACTGTGATGTCCCCTCCACCCACCCCCCAACTGATGACAGTTTTTGGCCCTCAAGAGCAAGGTCTATCAACCAATGCAACTGTATATTTCACCATGCTTCTTTTGCATATTTGGGTACCAAACTTTATAAATATAATGCCGTGGAAGAAGGAGGTATCTCAGATAGTGAGGAAGATCTGAGGTCCACTTCATTAGAGGGGACCAAGGACCCTTTAATAATTGACTATTGGCTCAGAGCTCTACCTGAGTATCTTTTATTGTATTGGACAATTTTAATCCCTACATGTCACTGACTTTAATGAAAATATCTATTTTTCTATGAGTTGTTCTTTTACCCTTTTGATTTTTAGGATAAATTATTTATTTTCCAATTAGTTTTAATTTTTAGTGACCTTTTATGGAATACATGAAATAATTTTTGTTGTATTATAATCAATAAAAGCTGACTTTTGGTTTTCTGCATTTGCTTGTGATATTTATGAGACCAAATATATAGTCAATTTTTGTAAAGATTCCACATAGAGCTGAGATTAAGCATATTGTTTCTATTCCCAATAAATAATTGCCAGAGGTATAGCATATTTTTCTTAAAAACTGCTTTAAATTTATCATGATGTTAAAAGGAATAATCACTCATCTTTTATTAGTGAATTAGTTGTAAATCTCTAGAATGACAGATCTCTTATTCAACCTTAAAGCAAAAATAAGTCTTTAAAATTGGAATTTATCAAGACTGAGTTAGTGTAAAATGTCTTTAAGTAACATAACTAAATTCCCAAAGTACCATAAAATCAAAATAAATAATCACCACAAAATTTCTAGTTGCCACCTATCTTTAGTCAAAAAGTATGTACAAAGGGGAGGAGATTAAGTTTTTCTAAGCCAAAAAACAATACTATATCCAATTAAGTTAGTCTTATCACAATAACAAAGTTTACCAGTCCTTAAAAAAATTTACTCAGAATCTTTTTCTTCCTTTTATCTTTAATTACATACACACATCTCCTTAGATAAGCAGGCTTGAAAAATCACATCCTCATTCCCTCATTTCCTGCAAGGATTCCATTTATTCAGTAGGAATTCCACAACACAGAAAACTTTCCTAGGCTTGATAAGAATTTATGATACATGGTTCTAAGAATCCTTGTAGATTTACAAATGAGATTTTACAAGGTTTTTTTTTTTGTATAATTACCAATTTTCCTTTGAAAATACCTATGTAAATACTTGATTAAAACAATAACTCTAAATAGCTTAGTTAATAATATCATAATTTACAAAAGTGATAGTCAAATAACTTTAGATGAACTTCCTCTTAAATAGAGACAATACTTCCAAGTTCTTAAATAACAGTACTTCAGAATATTACCAACACAAGGTCAACAGGGCTGACAGAATTACCTAACAGCTTCCATAACCCATTCATTTATTAAACAGTACAATTCTTAATCTAACAACATCTAGATTATAAGAGAAATTGCTTTTCTAATAAAATAGCAGATACAATTATTTACCAGATTACACAATAAGAAAATTTAGAAATGATACCCTAAACAATATTATATTTAAAACATGAAACAAAACCCATTACCAATCAAGTGAACTTAATTTACTTGAATATGCTTCTAAATTACCTTACAAAAGAAATCATTCATCCCATTCATATTGGCATTGTATACTAATCACATGTAAAAAAAAATAAAGTCATCAAGTATGAAGCAATTACATCTAATTAAAGAGATAACGTTCATATAGTACTAGCCCTATGCCAACCTCTGTGCCAAGCACTTTGCAGTCATGCGGTCCTCATAATAGTCCTGGGTGGTGGGGTTTCTATTACTATCCCTTTACAGAACAGTAAACTGAGGTAAATAGAATTTTCTTGTGACCAGAGAGGTAGTAAGTTCTTAATTCAAAATAACAAATGTCTTTTACATTAGGTTCTGATTTTTCATAATTATCCTGATAGGAGAACACTCTCAGACCTTATTTCCTTCAGGACAGATTTTGACTTAAATCAAATCAAATACAGATTTATGGTTGCTAATGGTAACATTTTAATTTCTAAGACTCAATACTCTTAGCACTTTAAAAGAAAAAGATTATATATAAATCCATATAAAGTTTTACAAAACAGTTTAAATTCATACTTGTCATCATCAGATTAACTTAAAATATGCTGGGCTAAACTATCCTAAGAGTCTTAAGTTGACCTGCTGCTTTTAGCCCAGGCAAAGACACCTAAAGTATTTGAGTTAATGTTGGCAGGACATGATCAGTTTCTTGGGGGCAGAAACCTCTAGAGCTTTCACAATGACTTAAATAATAAATAATTGAACAGCACAAAGAAACATTTAAGATTTTATACAATAATCACAAATCACAATAACCAATATCTTTACCATATCCAATAGTTATGTAGTGTTAGATTTAGTAAGGTCTTCCTACAGATTTATCCTGAAAGGTGGGTGTGAAGAAGTTTACCTACAATTCCCAGAAAAACCTTAAAACTTTTAGATTCCTAGTAAACTCACTTATCTCTCTTTGACAAAAAGAACCTGGCTTCAGTTTTGTTTACCCGTCCCAGGAAATCCTTAAAGTTTTAGAAACTGCCTTATTTCCCTTTGAAAGCAAACTTCCCCTTCCAGCTCCCTTCATTATCTATTCTCATTGTCTGTTCAAATCACTCAGACATTCCACATGGAAATTCTCACCTGGACCCTTTTCCAAATGGTCCACCTCCCCCATCAACTGGCTTTCCCATTGTTTGGCCTTCCTGGCCATTCCCACCCTTAATCCTAGCTAGGCCAGTGTTCCTTTCACCCCAGCTTGCTGGCCACCCCCATCCAGATCTCCCTAGACCCCTCCTCCCCTCACCCCAAAGTGCTTGGCCACTCCTTGGACCCCTCCTCCCATCACTCCAAACTGGATGGCCCCTCCGTCTGTACTCAAGGCTCACCTTTCCCCCATTCTGATGCTGAGCTGTTCTCAAGCTTAGAAGCTGAGGCCTCTCATGCCCGCCCATCAGCTCATCACCTGGCCTATCCACCCTAGCCCCGACTCAGACACTGAGCTTTCTAGACTGCCTTACTGCTGCTCATCCTTGTGAGCATCACCTGACCACATTGAACCCTATTTAGATCACTGATGTTTGGGTTCCTTTGAAGTCTGGTCTATATGCTTATCTTTAATAAACCTTTTCTCTGGCTGGAAGAAGATCTGAGTTGAATTCATTCAGGCAGATCCATGTCGTGATTTGGGCTTTTTCCCCGAGATCTTGGGGTGCCTCTGTGCATCTAAGAGCACTCCAAAGCCCCCCTCTCTTCAGGTGGACAGGATTAACTGGATGATTATCTATCCTTATCCTTATAAGTAAGGATATATAGAATATAGCTGATTAAAGAGTGATTTCTAAAAATCATTTCCTTTGCAATTTCTAGTTCTTAAAGTCAAATCACTACACTTTAAATATTTAAGCATGGGGCTAGATCTTGAAACCTTAAAACACTGACATCCCAACTCAGTTACTAATCTACTACTGATTATTATTTTATTTACATCAATCTCCTAACAGTTAAATCCATAACCCTAAATAATTAAAAAATTCACATTTCTATCTTTTTAATAGAGTAAATCATCAAATTTATATTGGCATTATCTTTATAGATATTACATATCACATAATTGGGGTAACTTGGCTTAAAACCACTCAGCTAACAAGTTTCCTGATTTAGTATTATCACAAACAAACAAATTTCACTTAAAATGAGACCACAATAAATTCAATTACACCTGGTACTATTTTCCAAATACTACCATATAGAAATTGCTTTTATTTAGTATTATATTTTACACAAGGCTTATTTATTTCAAGTATTTTATATTGTGGGATTCACTATTTTCAGCTCATCTACTACCAAAGATTTTAAAGTGACAGTATATAACAAAAAGGGCTTGAAACACATGGTGTCCTCTATTTCAATTCCCCCTAGCCCTCTATGACTTTGTCTATTGACTTTCACATCAAACTTCAAAATTTTCATTCTCAATATTTCTACTTAAAGTCAAACTTCCTCACACCCTCCCAACACACTTAAACCATATGAAGCTGGTACAAGAGCACCCAGAACAACTATCCACCAACAGGAGGAGCTTGGAACATGTGGGCTTGCTGCTGCCCTCCTGCTTTTTAAGCAGGGTATGTCCCCAATTTGTCCCCAGACCTTCTTATCTGCCTTCCATATTTTCACTCACACCTTCATTTCTCTTTCTAAATCTTTCAAACCCATTATTCAATTTTTCCAACTTTCCTTTATATTTCAAACACGTCCCAGACTGCACTACTATTGTTAAATCAATGTTTTATTAAAACCCTAATTTCCCAAGCTGTGGACTTAATTTCAACCCAGGGGATTCTCATCATTCATCTTCATATCACAAAATTCAGATGTTCTCAAGATCAAAGAGTTCCAAATCTCTCATTCTGCCAAAAGGAAATAGGAACCTGCATTGTCTATCCTAATATAGGAAGAAGTTTGTGGGACAAATCCTTAAAAAAAATTCTTTTAAGACATTCTTCATGATTGCAAACACTTTTAGGAGATATGCAGTGGCTTATGTTCCTGTTGAAACATAAGAGTAGTGGTCCTGGCTTTTCCCAAACCCTGTTAACAGATTACAAAAGGCTTGACCACCTAATCAACAGTTTTCCAAATTAAAAATCATACCCCCACTCCTTTTTGTCCTGCTTCCCTTCACCTTTTAGAATCAGGAGAGGGTTAACAATAATTTACAAATCAAGAGGTGTTATTTCTCTCACACCCTTCACCAACATTACCTATTTTTAAAAAAAGCAGCTTTTAAAATGTTACTATACGTTTTAAACAAATTACTGAAATCCTAAAGTGATTATCTTCAAGGCTATGACATAAAAACCCTAATCAAAGTGTCTTCCAAGACAAAAAAACCTGATTTTTTTGCAGTTTTAAACACATTTCCCTGAGGTCAAACTTTTTGAGAGGGCACATAGTTCTCCAGATTTAAACATAATTTACAAACTTTAGCTTTGGGACTTAATTAAACCTGAATCATCTAATTTAGGAATAGCAAAAATCTTAGCTTTCACTCATCAGGTCTTGCTATCTTCAGACCTCTCTGTCTAGATCTTTATCAGTGGAAAGCTGCTGCTAGAGCTTAATCTCCCTCCCCCCCCAGAAAAAAACAACTTGGCTTTTTTATTCAGAGAGAGAAATCCCTTCTCTGATTACACCTCCCAAAACTCGGAGAGTCTCACCCTAATTTTTCAGTTCCCTTACTTAACAAGCTAATCTTAGAAAACCTCACACAAATGGACATATAGACAAATGGAACAGAGCCTTAGTGACCCAGAAAGTGAAAAGTTAAGATTAAAAACTACTTTCTTTTCTTGCTTTAATATCTCACTTAGTTTACTCATTTTACCTGACAGCAAGTATCCTTTTGACATACCTCTGCCTGAAAACATTAAGAATAGGGCCTCTTAAGGCCCTCTTGGGCAGTTTTACATACCTCTACCCTTTAATTCCTTCCACACACACAGCTTAATTTAAATGTAACCCCAAAAGCTTGAAAGTAAGGATTATAGCTTCAGAGATTCTCTCACAGAGTACTGGTCTGCTGTATCTCTCCTTTTGAAACCCTGGCCCTGCAAGAAATTTGGACTATATTGTTGGGACTTTGGCAGCTTACCAAGCAACTGGCTACATAAGCTGAATATCCATTATGCCCCAAATTACTTCAGGTGGCCCTTTAACTGTGTACACAGGTTTTCTCTCTCATCCCCGTATAGCTTCCTTCAGAGGATCTTTTTTCAAGTAGAAGCAACTACCTGATGATTGCCTCTCTGTGAAAATGAAAATTAGAGAGAAAAACAAGCTGCAGAACAAACACTAAAAAAAAAGATATATAGACAAATATATGCTTATCTAGATAAAATTTACTTACTGATATAAGGGAGAGTCACACCATGGTCTGAGTCCAAACACAGAACTCTTCTTGTAGAGGAACTCCATATGGGCCCAATTGAGGGGAGCTCCTAGTTAAGAATCTAGAGTGGAAGGCTCTAATCCCTTCATGGTTAGTGATAACTGTCACATTTTAAAAGTTTCAAGAGACAGTTCCTGGGTAATTTAATCATTTTATCAATAAATCCACCAGGTCATTAATAAAAGAATAGTCTTTTGGTGATCTATCTCAGACCAAAGATAATCCTGGCTGAGTGGCTGAGGGACTTGCAGTTTACACCACCTTTAAAAGAGTAGGTGGTTCATCAAACAGCAATCAAATCTAATTGATTAAAGTGAATGGAGCTGGGCTATATTAAAATGAAGGACTGAAAAGCTCTTTGAGAAATTATCTCTCTATCAGACCAACCATAGCTTTAGGCTATCAGTTCAAAGAATGTATAAAGCACCCAAGTCAGAACAGAATAGAATAGCTTCTACCAGAGTGGGGCCTTGAATAAGAAAGTGAACCCAATCTCATCATCAGCATTGTCCTTAAGAACTGAATTTAAAGTCAGGATAAGTACTGACTTTAAAAGAAGAAGGGCAGGGGAGCTCTGAATCTCCCCAAACTATTGGTTATTAATAATCATCTCTCACAATACAAATATTTTTTTCTTTTTTTTCCTTTTTTTTCCCCCATAAGCTGTCATTTACTATTTAAGTTGAAGAACAGGTTATGAAGGGGGTGGAGGGCACATTCATAACAGAGAGTTTAAGGTGGAGCCCCCAGGAAGAGGGAAGAAGGGAGGAGACAGGGAGATGACAGGATCTCCTCTGTGTCTCCTCTAGATGGGATTGATCCTGATTTCTAAGCCTTGGTCTAGGGCACACAATGAAGCACATGATAAGATTGATGTTCTAGGGGCTATAGGTTTAGGAAACTTCAAGGGGTGGCCAACATTACACATCCAAACAGAGGTGGGGGCTGGGATTTTCCTTGCCTCAGCAACCCTGCTTCCTTTTAGGAACTGAAGTATAGTGATAAGTTCCATCCCACTTATTTCAGCTCTTATGAAACATTCTTTTAGTTAAAGTCTTAGAGCTAAAGAATTCTTTCATGACCTGTCTAACTTCTTCTACTTTAATTCTATTTTCTTTGAATATGCATACTACTTGTAAGCTGCCTGCCTAAGAGCTGCTACTTGCTCCTCAATTAAAGTGATCTGATCCAGATAAGGCTGAAGTGCTGCATATTTCTGGCTTAAGTCCTTTAGATTTCCACTTATGTTTACTGCAATATCTTTCATTTCTAGATACTCCAAGTTAGTCAGTTTGTTCATATTTTCCAGAAGTTTATAGTCTTCATTGGTAGCTATCAGCTTGCCTGTCAGGTAGTTGGCCATTTTGGAGAATATGTCCTGGCACAGCCTCATGATGTCAGCTTCATCGGGCTCCCTGGTCCCCTTGGCTGTCTCCATCATTGCATCATCTAGGCTGGGGAAGTAGAAAAAAAAGAGAAAGAATGGAAGGAAGGATGGGAATGAGGGAGAATGGGGTAAGGAGGGGAAGAAAGAGGGGAGAGGAAGAGAGGGAAGGGGAGAAAAAGGGAAAGGTGAAGAGTCAGAGAAGGAGGTAAGGAGAGGCTACAAATGATTTTTTCTAGGTTCATTCAGTGTGCTAGATTCTCTCTGAATCCAATGCTCTTTCCACTATGAAAAAGAGAGGGAGACCCACTTAGTTTTCAACTCCCTCTGGAGGAATAACAATCTACTTACTTCTGTTTTTTACTTATTTTACTTCTCCTCCTCTGGAGAAGTAAGAGAAGTGGATTCTTACAGGAGTCAAAAAATTCAATCTAAGAATGATAAACAAAGTTGACTGGCCCACTCAGAAAAATAACATAATAAAGTGAAACATGTTGAGGCTTCTACTTCAGAAATCTGGGACTGCTGATCAACTTTTCTCTAGAGAAAAATGCACATATTTACCCTTCTTAGAATTATGGAAGCATTCTATGGCTGTTGCTTCTAGTGCCTTCAAACATCTTCTAAAATCAAAGAATTAAAGAATCTTAGAAATGGAAGAAAACTCAAAGTTCCAAGCTATTTCTAACCAAAAATTATCTTCTATAATATTCTTTCTAACCCCTTGTCTAACAGTGTTTGTTTAACCTTCCTTTGAAGACCTCAAATGATGGGAAGATTACATCCTTTAAAAGCATTCAATTCAACTGTAACCACTCTAAGTATTGAGATCTGTCCTGGTTTAAACTAATGTTTAAGGTTCTAGTTTCTGATAAGATGCTAGAAGTGATAGGTCTGGTGTCTGTGCATTCATTGATTATGTAGGTCCAAAGACCTCTCCCTTGATATCATCAGGATACAAATAGAATGCGTAGATTATGCACTGGTAATTTTTTGTTCTTACCGCACATTCAGCTCATCTTCTGTTTCAACAATACATTTCTTTGGTGATATCCTTTGTTCTACTTTTTCTTTGATGTTCCATCTTTCTTATGTGTTGCATCCTGATGATATGTATCTCTCCATTGCTTTCTGAGTAATAATAATTTTTAATTCTTCAGAGACTGTTGTGTCATGCTTCATGTTCAGACAAGCCTGAATCTAGATCTAAGCCACTTTCAACCTCTGCTTTCAATTCTGCCCTCTGGGGTAAATGGAACAAGTATATTCCCTCTCCACATGACAGTCTTTAAGATAATCCAAATGTTCCCTTTATAATAAAGAACTTCCCCAGATGAACCCCAGTTGGAGTCTTTACTCTGTACTCAAACTTTACAACTAGCCCCCAAAAATGTCCTTCCAGAAATAGAAGGTGTTCATAAAAATCCTTTGATAAATAAAGAATTCAATTTTAACTTTGGCATTTTTAAACATTCAGTGAGTTTCTACTGTTTTTTTAAACTTTTTTTTCTTTTTAGTTCAATATTCTGAGGAATTCTGAAGTTAAAACTTCAGATTCCACAAAGAGTGATAAAAAGTTCAACTATTCATTGAAGTACTTAAAATCCCAAAGGCCTTTAAGAACTGTAATTTAAATATTGATAATTTGTAGTCTGTAGCCTAGTATTTAAAGTGTGACACTGAAATGCAAAAGGAAATCATGGTGCACTATGCACAGAAGCTTTGGGGTTTATTACATAATCTAATATTCAATTTTTTCTTGATTGTCCTAATATTATTGACTGTTATGCATTTTTAAAAATTCAGAATGTAGCCAATTAGTACTTAAATAGATGTATAAAATATTATAGAAGCAATATGATACAGTGGATAGTGTATTTTTGGAGTTATGAATAGACAAATTCAATTTAATCCTTTATATTCTGTGACCCTAATACCTATTATTATTTCTGAGTCTCAAGTAATCACTTAAAACTTGTATACCAAGATTGTACTGGTGGAGGAGTGTCCCACACTCATGAAATCAAAATCTTTACATATTCACATTTTGAATATCATCATTCAATAAGTTTCTCCTCCCAAGTCTCTTCTTTGTGTGGAGAGTTTGAAGGCTATACCAACAAGGCACAAACTCTGACAAGTCTTAGCAAACTGGAAAAGTCTGAAGATATACTATCTATCTGTCACCTGAAGATCAGCCTAACTAACTTTGAAATGTTTCTTGACTGGTTACCAAATGATGATATTTTCAGACATTCAGAAATACCTGGATGCAATATACTAATGTATACAAGAGGTATGATTTCTATTGATGGAGGGTACACTCATATCATTGAAATCAATGATGTAGAAAAAAATATATGTGGAAGAAATTATCATTTCCATATGTATGAAAGCCCCAGATGATATTCAACTGAATTTATGGGAGCGAATTCAAATTAGAAATGAAACCCACAATGCTAATATGAAATATTACTGAATGGTCATTTCTCTTGGTAATTTTGGACCAAAAAGCATGGCAAATACTAATGATCATCAAAATTCATTTTATTGATGGAATAAATGTTCTCTCTTATAATATCATTCGCTAGAAACAAAGTATTTTACATATATGTGAACTATATGGTGTGTTTGTGTGTGAGTGTGTGTGTGTGTGTGTGTGTGTGTGATGCCATATCTACATTTCCACAAAGACTATGGGAGGCTAACTATAGAATCTTCTTTACAGAAATAAAAAAGACCTAAATAATTGCAGAAAAACTAATTGCTTGAGGATGGGTTGAGACCAATATAATAAAAATCAAAATATCACCTAAACTGACTTAGTATTGTACCAATCAGACTTTCAAAAGATCACTTTATAGACATAAAATGACAGTGAAATTCATATGCAGGAGCAAAAAAAGTCAAGAATCTCAAGCATAATTTTTTTAATGGTAATGAAAGAGAGTCTATCAGTAACATGTCTTAAAGCAGTACTCATTAAAATCATGATACTTAAAGAAATCAATCAGTGGAACAGATTAAAAACACAACCTATGAAAGCAAACAAATACACTAGCATGCTGTTTGATAAATCTAAGGACCTCAATTATTTGGGGAAAGACTAATTTATTGAGAAAAAATTCAATAGGAAACTTAGAAAGCAATTTGTTACAAATTTGGAGGAATATTAAAAGACCTAAGCAGAGCACCTCTATTATGTTGAGTAGTTACTCTACAAGGAATTTGTGTCAGAATATAGATAAAAATCACTTAAGATGAGATGTGTATGAGTGAGGATTCACACCATTGGAAAGAGAAGACATTGATAAGATGACAGATGAATTGCTGAATTGTGCATGACAAATTCTGGATTGAAACTCAGGAGACCTTTGTTCTAGACCACTATTATCTTCTCTGGGACTCAGCTGCCTCATTTGAAAAATAATGTAGTTGGATGAGATGACCACTAAGATTCCCTCCAGTTCTAGCATTATGCCATGCCATAAAAATCTGAATATTTGAAGTATAGTCAAAAGATATTCAAAGTATAGTCAAAAGATGTTCAAGCTAGTTCTGACGTTTATAAGTTATGACCATGGTATCATTTAACTGCTCTGAGATTCAGTTTCTTAAACTGTAAAAGTAAAAAAAAAATCCTGTTCTGGTTATCTCACAGGACATTTATGAGGATACAAAGATAATATATGGGAAAACTCATTCCAGTTTACAAAGTGCTATACAAATTTAACTAGTGTTGCTTGATTAGCCAATTAAATGAACAATTATTTAATTTTCATATCATTAGTAACAACCTACTCCAGCAATCTAACTACTCAAGGGAAAAATACCTAAATGAAAAGTGGACAGGTTAGATTTAGAGAATTATAAAACAGACCCCAGAAGTCATCTAATTGTATCTCTAAATTATCTCTTACAAGTAGTCAATAAACCCTTGCCTGAAGATTTCTAGGGAAGGAGAACTCACTATCTCAAAGGAAATTAATTCCATATGTATGTATCTATGATTATTAGGAAGGGTTATCTTCCTTTATACTGAAATATATTTATCTCCTTTTAACTTCTAGCAGAATCTTTAGAATGTTATTTTTGTTTTTGTGACCAAGAATTCCTTAAATTTCTTTCATATAAAACTTCTCAAATATTTAAAGACAGTCCCCATGTACCTCAAGTAGAATACTTTGAAATATTTTCGCTTCAGATAGTTAAGGGGAATGTAGATGTGGTAATAACATAGAGCAGGTGGAAGTTTTGTCGTAGTTGTCATTATGCTGGGAAAGATGGAAACCCGAAGACTTTGATCCTTGATCTCATGGGGCATTTGGGTAGTAGAAGGGTATAACAGCAGCAGATCCTTGGGGTAGCAGTTTAGTGGTGATTGTGGTGGAGTGCTCAGAAAGGACCATCATATTCAGGAATTATTATTCCACAGGGCACATTCCATCCTGGGAAGGAAGTCCTGAAAGATTATTGCAGTCTCACAAACATAACTATCCTGATATGAAGAAACTCAGTGTTAAGTTATGTGTCTTTGTACCCTTTAAATCTTACTGTCCCAGGCTAAATATCCTCAGACCAAACAACCTATGTTCACATAAAATGGATTCACAATCCTAGTCCTGTGCACTTCAGAATGTTTCAGATTGTCACTGCTCTTCCCAGAATGTAACACCTAGAATTGAACATATTAGTGTAGGTATGGTCTGAATAAAATTGAGTGTTATGGGATTATCAGTCATCTCTCTCATTCTTTATTCTATTCCTCTATTGATCGAACTTTGAATGTGAGAATGATGTGCAACAGATGGAAAGCCAGATAGCATCGATTACTCATAAAATGTTAGGAGATTTAAAAGAGGAATGGATACCCTATGGAGAATATTGTGAAGATACTAACAAGAGTCAAGCAGAACGACAAGTCATGGATGGGTTACCATTAGTAATACTGGAGAAAATACCCATATCAATGAGCTTGCAGTTGTTGAAGTATTGAAGAAGGATTTCATCAGTTTTTCCATATGCCACATTATGCTTGACACTCATATTGAGTTTATAATCCATGAAAAGACCAGGGTCTTTGATTTTGCTTTGCATGACCTATTTTTTTTAACTGAGTGTAAGGCATTATCACTTACTGTTATGAAATATCATTTGATTAAATAAAACTTATGATTCCACTCAGAGTAGAGTATTTTGGATCCTCATATTATCCAATTTGTTACATCTCTCTTAGAATTTTGCTATCTGAAAATAATTGTATCATTCTTTTCTTTATCTGAGTCATTAATAAAAATGTTGAGCAGAGCATGGCCAAGAAGAGGTCTTCTTGGTAACATCCCACTGAGACCTTTCTCTAAATTGGTATTTATATGTTAATCAAAACCCATTGTATCTGGATGTTCAACCAGGTCTGATTACATTTTCATCTGTTCTATTATCCAGTCCAAATCTCTCCATTTGGCCCATGGGAATAATAACAGAAATTTTGGCAAATGTCTTGAGGACATCAAGGTATACTCTGTCTATTTCACTTCCCTTATTTCCAATCAATTAGTCCTATCAAAACAAGAAATGGGGTTAGTTTGGCAATAATCATTAAATTTTAACCTGTAAACATCGATCTGGAATTATAGTTTATATTTATTACCTATAAAGAACTATATCTAAAAAAATCTATTAATATGAATTGTATAGTCTGCTTTATGTATTAAGGCTAAACAACTACATTCTTAATTCTTCAGAATATTATATTTGAGATCTATTTTAAAATATGTACAAAATAAGTAGGGGAAATAGTAATATAATAGAATTTTAATAGAATTTACAAGGAATATATCATATTGGAAATATGTAACAACAAAAGAGGAAATGATAAGAGGGATTTTTTGTAAAAAAACAACTTTCCTAGCATTTACCAGAAAATAATGAAAACTTACCCCATTACAAACATGGAATTGTTTCCTATAAAAATAATTATCCCCTTCATAGGTAATAGAGTACCCATAAATATGTTCTGCTCTTTTTTTTTTTTACTTTTTATACATTCTTGAATTTTATTTCATTTTAGCATCTATATATTGTTGTTTTTCTTCCTAGGGAAGCTGTGCCTTTGAGGATATATGAAGATAAGTTTTATTTTTTTTAAATGAATAACTTAAAGATTTCTTTGTAACAATAATTAGTAGCCAATGTTAAGTCCTGCCTCTAATATATATGGGGTGTGTGACCATGGGAAAATCATTTAGCCTGTCAGTGCTCTAGGCCAGAGATATCAAACTCAGAACCCACTTGGGGTATATATCTTGAAAAACTCCTACATGCTCCCAAACCAGATTAAATTGGGAAGTGTTTAGTAAAATATTTAATACAACAAAATAGAGATAATGTCAATTTGTGGTTTTCTAAGTCAGTATGGTGCCTGAAGGGATATATTTCTGTGTGTTTGACACTACTTTTCTAGGCAACTCTCTAAGAATATGAGTTTCAGGGGCAGCTAGGTGGTGCAGTGGATAGAGCAGTAGCCCTGGAGTCAGGAGGACATGAGTTCAAATCCAGCCTCAGGCACTTTACACTTACTAGCTGTGTTACCCAGGGCAAGTCACTTAACCCCATTGCCTAGCCAAAAAAAAAAAAAAAAAGGTTTCAGAGAAACTACCAACCTGTATTGTTTGGTAAGAAGGAATTTATATCTCTGGAAGTTCCATATGCCCTAGGCTAACAATTACTTGGATGAAGACAGATGGCATTTTGATGAATGTGAAGATAACTGAAAGGTAGAATGGAGTTCTAACTTGTCCTAAAAGATTCAAAGAGTCTAGAATATTGATTTGTATCTTTTAAAAAAGACAAAATTTAATAAAGCACAGATGTAGCCACAGTCTTATCCAAATGAGTTTGACAGTCCCAGAAGGATAGACCTTTTCTTTGCTGCTTGTATGTGTTTAACTGAGATCATGTTAGTCCAAACTTGTAGGGAAATGACTACCTGTTGGCACAAACATTTCATAAGGATAAGCAGTAGAGAATAATGAAGCAATGAAAGAAGAGGCAAGGAATTTGAATGGTAAACAGAAGACCCTGAGAGCATAAACATTTGGGTAGGAACTGGTACCCCATTATGTCTCTTGATTCCCTAATCTGCACAACTAATAATTGTTAAGAGTAGACCAATAAAGTAAGACCATTCTCTCATAGAGCTGAGATTTCTTCTCTTTCTCTGGTAGCGGAACTCTCCCTTATATTTGTGGATTTTGTCACCTAAACTAATATGCACACACTATTGATTATTGTTTTACATCTTGCTTTGGCAATCATGTTAGCTCAATACCTCTGATTTTCTTTTATGTACTACACATTTGGAGGAAAAGGAACTCAAAATTCTGATTTAAAACTCAACTATTACCTTTCCAAGTCTGGGGCAGGACTATTCCTCACCTCTATTAGAGAAAGTGGTTTTCATCTTTAACACCCTCCCCCAAAGAGAATCTTACCTTGAGAGTGCAAATATTTGATTTGTAGTAGATAGATATGAATTTAGTCAAATGACTCTCTTGAAGACAGGTGAGTGAAATGATCCTACTCTCCACAAAAATAGAATTGCAGTTTCCCTGAAAAATGGGCTGGAACAGTTTATATTTATCAACAAATAGCCGTCATTCATGGGCTTGCACTTCTGGTCACTGTTACAAATGTACATAGGTTCAAAAGAAGAACTTTATGAGTTGGGGTATCATGGATGGACAGAAAGGTTACTGAAAAAGACTTGGGGATTTTAGTGGACTGAAAATCCAATAGGATTCTATAGGGAAACATGACAGCTAAGCTTATACTTTCTTAGGCTAGGTTACCCAAAGAAACCAAAATCCTGGATTTTAGAGGATGTATAAGTGAAAGGGACCTGGAAATTAGAAATGATATAGGTTAATCTTCTCACTTTATGGATGAAGATGCTAAAGCTAAGTGACAAGTTAAGTGACTTATTTCCCATCATCCAGGTTGTAAGGATGGCTTCACACCTAAGTCCTCTGACTCCAGAGTCAGATTTCTATTCACTATACCTTTTACTTTAGTACGTCTTGGTCATGCTTGGTTTGGACTATTGTGTTTAGTTGTTGGTCTCCCAAGGAAGGACTACTAGGAAACCAAGGTGACTTGAGAACATCTCACCTGAAGGTCAATGGAAGGATCCAGGCATACATAGCCCAAAGAGAAGTATTATATTGGAGAATATAGCTGTTTTCAATTATCTGAAGCACTGGAATTTAAAAAACAAAAGATTTAACTTGTGCTGCATGGCTATAGAGGACAAAACCAGGAACAGTTAAGTGAAAATTCCATAAATTGGGTTTAATTTAATAAAAAAACTTCCTAATTAGAACTATATCTAAGTGGAAATGGTACCCACAAGACATAATGATATGTCTTAATTTTAAGTCTTTAAATAAAGGCTACAGTGATATTGCTGGTGATATGGGACAAGGAGTTCAGGCTCAGGTTCTGAATTGCAATAAATGTATTTTGACATTCTTTCCAATTCCTCTTTCTCTCTCTGTCTGCCCCTGTCTCTGTGGGTGCATGTGTCTCTGTATCTCTCTGTCTTTCTGTCTCTATCTCTGTCTCCATCTTTCTCTCTCTCTCTCCCTCTCTGTGTGTATATATATATATATATATATATACACACACACATATATATACCACACTAAATACATATATATTTATATACATATACACATATACATGATAATGACATATGTATATATGTGATTCTGTGACTGAATTCACTGCTCTAAAATTTATTAACCAACTACTAAATTTACAGTACTCTGGGAGCTTTGGAGAATGAAAACCTGAAAAATGACACAGTCCCTGCCTAAAATAACTTGCATTTGGATGAGGAGTATCTTGTACACAAAAAATAACTATGGTAAGCTTAGAGGAGAGATACAACAGAGATGGATTGAAAGTTAGAGGACAGAAGAAGAGATTGAGTGGTTGAGGAATGGGATTTCACTGTAAAGTTAGAGCCTGATCATGAATTTAGAGGAACAAGTAAAATAAATACAAACAAAGCAAAGAAATGGAGGCTATGTGTTCCAGGCATAGAAATACTCCATGGAACTAAGAAATGGAAGAAAAAAATTGTAAAATGGCTAGTAATCTGGTTTGTTTAAAATAAAAGCATATGAAATGTAGGAGTATGAAATAAGACTGAAAAAGTAGAATAAAATCCAACTCTTAAAGGCTTAGAGTGTCAGGGTAAAGAGTTTTCATATTATATACATGTAAAATATAATACAATATAATAACATAATATATGATATTATGAAATATAATTAATATAATAAACAAGATACCATTATATACAATAATATAAAATTTATTTTATGTTATACATATACAATGTCTTTTATATAAACATACAAATATATGTGCATATATGTATATATATATATATTTCAGTTTCTACATCATTAACTGATGTAATGTTTTCATTCATAGGGTCAATCAATTCTTACAAATTTCATAAAAGTTTAATATGATAAATATGCTATGCATTTGTAACCCTTAAAGTAATACATAAATTTGATTGTTATTATTATTATTACTATATAAAATATCATATCCTAAACCATCAAACAGGTGTCTTATCTGAGTTGTTGCATCAAGGCAGGGTTTCAAGCCATCTTATCTCTTGCCATTTCCCTCATCCTCCCTCACCTCCCTCTCCTTCTCTTATTTATCATCATTTCTTCTATCACCATGGTAAGAAGTTCATCAGTTCATCACTCTTTGAGATTGAACCCCAAATTGGCAGGCATCAAACTCTCTCTTACTAGCAATCAAAACATGATGTATTCAGTAAAAAAACCAAAACCCCTTAATTTTTGCATTTTATTTTGTAGGAGAGATAATTGGCTGGTTTAAAGAATAAGGCAGAATAAAGAGGGAAAGGAAAGCTACTGGTGGAACACTAAACTTGTGTGTGTGCTATTACTGGGAAAATTTGCAAAGGCCTTGCTTTTCTATTTTCATCTTCAAAAAGCTAATTTTTTTTCACTTGAATTTACCCATCTTATGATCTCTGGCAATTTCCATGTTTGTAACAAGCATAACTCAAAGAGCACACAAATTCCAAGTTGCTTTCTTAGTATAATTACACTTTGAATTTCAAAATTAATAGAATCACCAACTGTATACTAATGCTGTGACTTTCCACATTCCATCAAACATTGAACACTTCCATATTTTGTCAGCTTTGCCATTTTTTCTGGGTGTAATGTAAACCTTCAAAATTGTTGTGGTTTTCATTTTGCTTATTATTATTATTTAGGAAGTTTTACATATGCTTATTAATAGTTTGTAGCTCTTATTTTAAAACTATTTTTCAAAGTCTTTGACATTTGGGAGATACGTATTGAGAAATACTTCTTGATTATATACATTTGTGTTAATTCCTCATATATTCCCTTTTTAATTGCCACAATCCACCCTCCCCTCATGCCTGGAAATGGCTTAATCCTAGCTATCACTTTTTAAATTATGTTTGATTTATTGTTCAGCTTATTTGCCACCACTTATGGGAATGATAGTGCAGTGGATAGTACACGGACCTGAAATCAAGAAGATCTGAATTCAAATTTGACCTCAAATACTTAATAGTGGTGTGACCCTAAGCAAGTTACTTTGCCTCTATCTGCCTCAGTTTTCTTATGTGTAAAGTGGAGATAATAATACCTATAACCCAAGGTTGTTGTGAGAATGAAATGAAATTATATTTGTAAAGTGCTTTGTAAACCTTAAAGCACTTTGTAAATAATAGTCTGTTGTGATTATGATGATTTCTTTCCTTTCTCAAATGATCAGTGCCCTATATGGGTAATTTCTGTAATTTGCATAATTAAATATTCACAAGTGTCATTCTGAGTCTTTACAAGTCCAGATTTTTGGTCTTTTGTGCATAAAGACACTTAAAATAGTAGCTTACAAATGATGCCTATTGCATTAAATTTCAATAATCACTTAGTTGGCACAATTAGCTCAAAGTAAAGCCAAAGTAAGATAGAACAGTAATAATAGTAGGGACAAAACATTTCCCCATACAGTTTTCCCATAATCTTCTACAATAGATCTAGCATCATGGGGAAAAGTAGAGAAAATACAAAGATACAAAAATACAAACAGGAACAGATTTAGTTGAAGCAACTAACAGGTCTAGCACTATAGAGCCTCAATGTCCCTTTTGTTCTCATAAATTACTCATTCCTCCAATTTTGACACAGTATCTTTTCTGGGTAAATCATTCAACTAAACTCTCTAGATCTGCTCCTCTCTGTGCCTCAACTCCTGATAACCAAGGCTAATTTTCTTTTCCATCCATAGCTGGATCCTTTCTCTACTACTAGGGGTCAGAGCTGCCCTCACTCAATGATTCTGAGTGTGTTGTCTGCTATCAAGCAAGTAGATATACTGAAATTTGCCAATCTTGTTGGGTTAGAAGAGAGAAAATTCCCTTCCTTCCCTGATGCACTCTGGTGGAGGAACAAGGGTAAAAGAAAAGAACAGTTCCTTCTGCATTCTCCCTCCATAGTTGTCTCCTTTCTCTGTTACCTTTGGCTATACCTTTTGAATCTTTTACTGCCTCAACTGTAATTTCATCAATTGAGCATGAATGCTCTAGTAAACTTCTCCCCCACATCCAGTACATACATTTATCATGCATATGTTGTGCCCCTCTCCCCAAATTTGAGCTCCTTGAAATGAGGAATATTTTGGATTTGTCTTTGTATCCCTATCACTTTGCACAGTGTCTTATACATATTAAGTGATTTATAAATACTAGATGGCTACAATTGGTAAAATAATAAAATGTAGTAGATCATTTTTAAATAAATTTCATGTGAAAATGTCTCAATAAACGTATGATCTATATTATTATTATTTCTTCTGTGAGACTGCAGCACAGTTTACAATTTACAACTTCCATTTGATCACAGTCCTTTTCTAATGAGAAGCTTATTGCATCTGTTTAACACTGCTAGTATTTTGGTGTGAAAGATTTTATGTATCAATTAATTATAGTAATATCCCTAAGCAAACTGGAATGGTTGAAGATGATGGAAATTGGCTGATGAATGTATTGGTCACTTCAGAAATATGTTGAAATCTATCTTCCAGATGTCCTAATGAATATGAAAGACTGCCCAGTATGTGATTGGATTTTAATGACTACAAGGTCAGAGACTTTCTAAGGTACAAATATGCTTCCAAGGTAACTAGTGACAAATGGAACATGCATATGAAAATAAATAAGGAACCATAATGGATATTATTTTACTGGGCAGGGGGAAGAAGAGATGGATAAAGAACTGGAAAAGCCCATGAAATGAAAAGCTTAACAGGTAATTTCATTGTGACTGGTTTTGGAACTTAAAATTATCTCTAAAGCTATATGCATCATCTATTTTACATTGCATGAAGATTAGACAAATCATAGTTATTTAAAATGCATGAAATATTTGATTGTAAATAGGATCTTGGTTTATAAAAAAAAAAACCCTGCATTTACCACTATATAAACTGGTCTATCAAAGCAATATATGCTCATACAAGGAGTGTCTTGGGAGAAATAGGGGTAATTACCTGATCTAAAGTGCCTGTGGGCATGAAAAATATACCTGCTACTGACAGATAAGGCAATATATGCATAACTCACCAAAATCAAGGCATATGTTCACTACTTAAATTAATTTGCTGCTGCTTCAATACCACAGATTGAAGAAAACAAAGAAATGTTAAGGAATATTAGAAAAGTGTGCCACTTGTAAAAGGACCTTTGACTTTTTATCCAGTTATAAAGGAGGGGATAGGTGAATAAGGTAGAATGCATACCATTTAAATGGAATTGGAGGAGTTGAAGAAATACATGATTTTGATTTTTTAAAAAATTAGGAACAACATACTCAATGAGAATTATTTGCTATAGAAGTTGTGCTTTTTAGTCTTGATACAATGTACTAATGTATTTGAGAAGTAGCCTAGCTTTGTGAATAAAGCACAGGACTTAGAAAAAGAAAAACCTTGTTAGAGTGAATAGAGCAGAGTGAGATGAAACATTTTTCCTTAGCTCTCTCAATATACTTCCTCTGCAACATACTAGAGAACACAGCAGTCTAGATTCTGATTGAGAAAGGCTTAAAAAAGTCACAGTGAGTTATTTTTTTCCCAGCTCAGGGCAGCATAGAAAGAGAGTGAGATTGGCTTAGGGTCTTGCCAGGAGTACAGTGTGCAGTGTAGTGGTAGCTGTACTGGGGACCAGAATTAATTCCAGTGCCTAGCAATGAAAAGGTGACTGATATAGAACATCAGGGCAGGAACAACCAGGATACAAAGAGGCCTCAAGAGATCCCTGAACTACCACTGGGGTACAAGTACCACCTTGTACCTCTGTCACCAATTACTGGTTCCAGGGGGCTGAACCAGAGTGTAGACAAATGACTATCACCCAGTATCACCCTGACTGTCACCCCTCATTTAGCACAAAACAAATTATAGAAAATATAATATACTATTATATATATCTATATATCTATATATCTATCTATATATATATATATAAACCGTAAGAGAACAGCAACTATATTCTAACCTTTATTTCAACACATGCATCTGTAGTGTAAAAATGAAGGTATAAGATGAAGGTCAAAGGGGAGTTGGCAGAACAATTACTCTGACTCTGCAGAACCTCTCAGCGAGCTAACGACTGAGACCAGCAACAGTCTACTGAAACTCAAATACAAATAAGCACCAGATTCAAATCTAGTTAAAAAATTTGCAGGGTTCAGACTGCTGTGGGAAAGAGGTCAACAGACTTCTGTCCAGATCACAATACTTTTGAAAAACTGAAAACTTAAAGGCCAGGATTAAGCATTGATTGAACACAGCCAAAGCTTAAGACAGATATCGCCCACCAGAAGTGAGCAGAACTCAATGCTAAATCAGTTCCAAAGTCCAAAAGTAGGATGGAAGAATGAGCTAACAAAAAAAAGAACCTAAAGAACATAAAAGATTACTATAATGACAGAGAAAGAAGGTAAAGACACAAATATAGGAGACTACATCTTGGAAATATCTATGAACAAAGTTTCAAAAAATGTAAAATAGAAATGAGTCCAACAAGTATTTATAGAAGAGTTAAAGCAAGAAATGAAGAGATAAAAAGGATTAAAAGCCAAATAAGAGTTGTAGAAGAAAAAATGAAAAAGAAAGATAAAAGAAATGAGTTATCCAAAAAACATTATGAAAAGAGAATTGTTTGGTAAAAGAGATATAAAACCTTTCTGAAGAAATAAAAATTGGCCAAATGGAAGTTAATCACTGCATGAGACATCAAGAAATAATAACAATATAGTCAAAAGATAAAAAAATAAAAAAGTGATATTGGACAGAAAATCTAAAAAACAACTGATCTTGGAAATAGATCAGGGAGAGACAATTTAAGAATTATTCGTCTATATGAAAACCATGTACAACAACTAAAAAAAGGGCTAGCCATTGTATTTCAAGAAATTATGAAGAAAAACTGTCTAGTTATTTTAAATAGAGAAGGCAAAGCAGAAATATAAAGAATTCACTGTTCACCACCTGAAACAAAGACCAAAATGAAAATTCTCAGAAAAATTGTAGCCAAAATTCAAAGCTCTTAGTTCAAGGAGAAAATATTACAAGCAGCCAGGAAGAAATAGAACAAATACAATAGAATCACAGTTAGGGACATAGAAGGTTTAGAAGCTACCATTATAAATTAATGTAAGGCTTGGAGTATATTATTCCAAAGTCATAGAAGCTAGAATTACAGGAAGAATAATCTATCCTGCAAAACTGAGTATAATACCATAGGAAAGGGAAAAGAAACATATTTAATGAAATAGAGGACTTTCAAACATTCCTGATTTAAAAAAACAAAGAGATGAATAGACAATTTAACATTCAAACATTGAAGTTAAGAAAAGCATAATTAGATACATAAGTAGTAATCAGAATGGACCAAAGAAGGGTGAATTATTTACATTCTTACATGGGGATATGTAACCACTCAGAATTTTTTCTTCACAATGGTTCTTAGAGATATTGTAATTAGACAGAGAACCTAGGTGTGATTTTATTTTGTTGGAATGAACCCAATAGAAGAATGGAAAATTGAGGAAGAAGAATATAGTAGGAAAGGTGTGATAGGAGAAAAAGAGTTAGGGAAAAAAATCTCAATAAATAGGGTATGGAAGGAACCATTTATAAAATGGAAAGGGTGGTCAGGGAGGTGGGGGAGGTAACACTCAAAACTCACCTTCATTTGAATTGGTTCAAATGGGAAGAATACAAATACACACATTTGGTTACTATTTTTTTTTATTTAAGAGAGAAGTAGGGGGGAAAGGGGTTAAGAGAAAAGGAGGAGAAGATTCAGAGTGAGACTAGATTGAGGGAGGAAGTGGTCAGAAGCAA
Organism: Vombatus ursinus; assembly: GCF_900497805.2. Classification (NCBI taxonomy): domain Eukaryota; kingdom Metazoa; phylum Chordata; class Mammalia; order Diprotodontia; family Vombatidae; genus Vombatus; species Vombatus ursinus. Next base: position 8,796,322 of record NW_020954583.1, read on the forward strand.
ACCAGACTCTTAAAGATAGGGCAGAGTGAAAAAGAAAAGAAAAGGACAATTAGAACATGATGGAGGGGATTATACAGTTAGTGATTGTGATGGTGAATGTGAGTGGGATGAACTAAGAAGAGGATAGCAGAAAGATTATAAATCAGAATCTAACAATATGTTGTTTAAAAGAAACACACACAAATCAGAAAGATACATATAAAGTATTTAACGGCATTGAGAAGAATCTCTTATGCTTCAGCTTTAAAAAAATAAATGTAAGTGAAACACACGATTTCAGGCAAAGCAAAATAAAAAAAACAGAAGTAATTAAAAGAGATAAACAGGGAAACTACATTTTACTAAAATGCATAGACAATAAATTAACATAACTACTGAACATATGTGAACTGACCATAATGACATAGCATCTGAACTCAAAGGAAAAGTTAAATATTACAGAGGGAAAGTAAAAGTATAATAGAGGGAGACCTTAATTGGTCTCTCTTAGATGAGAATAAACCTATATATAAAATAAACAAGAAATAAACTAAAAAGATTAATTGAATTTTAGAAAGATTAGATAAAATAAACCTCTGTAGAATATTGAATGGTAATAGAAAGGAATATAGCTATTTTTTTTTAGCTGTGCAAGGCACCTTCACAAAAAATTGACCATCTATTAAGTCATAGACTTCTCACAAACAAATGCAGAAAAGCAGAAAAATTAAATACATGATGAAATAAAATTTGCTTTCAATAAATACTCTTTAAAGTATAGATTAAAAATTAATTGGACACTAAACAAAATTAATTTTACAGAATAGATGGGTCTCAAAACAAATCATCGAAACCACCAAAAACTTCATTAAAGTTAATGGCAACAATGAAACAACATAACCAAAATTTGTGGGATACAATCAAAGTAATACTTAGGGGACAATTTGTATCTTTAAAAACTTATGTGGATAAAAGAAAGAAAAAAGAATAGATCAATAGATCAATGAATTTGTCATGCAACTAAGAAAGTTAGAAAAACCACAAATTACCACCCCCTAATTAAGCACCTAAATAGAAATCCTGAAAATCAAAGGAGACATTTTTAAAATTGAAATAAAAAATAAATGAAACTAAGAGCTGTTTTTAACCCCATAATTTTGATAACTTATTGGCTAACAGTTAAAAAAAATAAGAAAACCAAATTGTCAATATCAAAAATTTTTTAATGTAAATTCACAACCAATGTGTGTGGTGAAATAAAAATGCTCTTTGGAACTGTTTTGTCCAATTATATTCCAATAAAACTGACAAAGTACAAAAACTAAGTCTAAGAGCAATTCATGAATATTAACAAAATATAAATTCCCCAGATTAAAATAATAGGAAATAGAATATTTAAATAATCCCACCAAAGTAATTGAACACACTTTAAATGAACTCCCTAAAAGAAAACCCCGAACCAAATAGGTTTACAAGTGAAATCCATACGAACATTTAAAGAAGGTAAGGAAGGAATACTACCAAATTCCTTCTATGACACAAATATGGAAGAGTCAAAAACTGAAAAGAAAAATTATACATTAATTTCTCTAACAAATATTGATGTAAAAAATTTAAATAAAACACAAGCAAAGAGATTACAGAAATATATCAGAATAATCATACACCATGACGAAGCTGGATTTATGCCAGAAATGCAGAGCAGATTCCATATTAGGAAAATTATAAGTGTAATTAGAAGTATTAACAACAAACCTTACAAAATGATATTATTATTTCAATAGATGCCCCCAAAATTTTTAGAACAAGAATGAAGAAGAAGGAGAAAGTATTGAAATAAAAGGAGCTTTTAATAAGATAAGTAGTACATATCTTTAACCAAGAAAAATAATTATCTGCAATGAGATTATGCTAGAAACCTTTCTAATAAGATCAGGGTGGAGAATGAATGTCCATTAATACCATTACATTTCAATATTATACTAGAAATCCTAGCTATTATAATGACAAAAAATGAATAAATAAACAAAACCTATGAGAAAGCAAAACTATCACTTTTTGTAAATAATATGATGTTTTATTAAGTGAAACCTAATGAATCAACTAAAAAATAATTGAAACAATAAGCAAACTAAGCAAAGTTTCTGGATATAAAATAAATCTACACAAATTGACAGTATTTCTGTATGTTACCAACAAAACCCAACAGGAAGAGCTAGAGAATTTTCATTTAAAATAACTGCAGATACTATGAAATAGTTGGGAGTCTACCTGCCAAGACACACAGGAGATTTATAAAACAATTCCAAAAATACTCTTCACAGAAATAGAGATCTAAATAATTGGATAAATGTTAATTGCTCATGGGTAGGCCATGCCAATATAATAATATCTAAATTAATTTACTTATTTAATGCCATTCCCATAAAACTACCAAATGATTACTTTATAGAAGTAGAAATAATTATAACAAAATTCATCTGAATGAAGAAACAGTTAAGAATATCAAGGGAATCAATTAAATAAAAACAAGAAGGAAGAGGGAATAATAGTAGCAAAATTCTAATCATCAAATCAATTTGGTACTGTGTAAGAAACAGAGAGATCTATCAGTGGAACAAATTAGGCACGCACTATATAGAAGTAAAGGAGTACAGTAATCTAGTATATGATAAACTAAAGGATACCAAACATTGGTGTAAAAACACAGTATTTGACAAATTTTTTTTGGGGGGGGGACTGGAATGTAGTCTGACAGAAACTAGATTAAACCAACATGTTACACCCTATATTAAGGTAAGCTTAAAATAGTTATGTGATTTTTAAATAGTGACATTATAAGCAAATTAGAGGAGCATGGAAGAAATCACCTGTTTGATCTATGGATAGGGAAAGAGTTTGTGACCGAACATAAGATATAGAGCTTGACAAGAAGTACAATGAATAATTTTGATTAGATAAAACTAATATGTTTTTGGACAAATAATACCAATGCAGTTTAAATTAGAAGAAATGTAGTAAACTGAGGGCAGGGAGCAATCTTGCAGCAAGCTGAGAAAGGTGTCATTACTAAATCATATAGTGAACTGAGGATATAAAGAGCATTTTTCAGAAAAAGAAATGAAGCTATCAATAGTCACATAAAATGTTGTAAGTCACTAATAATTAGTGAAATGCAAATCAAAACAACTCTGAGGTTCTAAACTACTACTATCAAATTGGATAAGAAATTAACAAATGAGAACAATCGATACTGGAGAGAACATGGGGAAACAGGTACATTACTACACAGCTGGTTGACTAGTGAACTAGTCCAACTATTCTGGAAAGAAATTTGTAACAATGTCTAAAAAACTATTAAACTGTACATTACTTTTACTAGGTCTATAATTACTAGGTCTATAAAGATCAAACAAATAGCAAAAGGGTTACATGTAAAAAATAGTATCAGAAAATTGAAAATTGAGTGCAGATCAGTTGGGGAATGACTGAACAAGTTATGGTATATAAATGTGACATAATATTATTGTGTTGTAAGAAATGATGAAAGGGATGGTATCAAAAAAAACTGGAAATACATGTAAGTGATGCAATGTGAAAAGAGCAGATTTGGGAGAACATTTTACAGCAATAGCAATATTGTAAAGATAATCAACTTTTAAAGACTTAGTAAGTCTAATCAATGCAATGATCAACAATAATTCCAAAGTTTCATGATCCAATCTACCTCCAAAAAGAGACCTGATAGGCTCAGAGTGCAGATCAAAGCACATTTTCTCCTATTCCTTTTTCTTGATTTTTTGGGGGGATATATGGCTAATATGGATATTTGTTTTACATATCTACATCTATTTATAATGGTTTTATTTTTGCTTACCTTTTTAGTGGATAAGAAAGAAAAATGAGAGGGATAGAATTTGGAACTTAAAATAAATTTAGTTTAATTAAAAAAAAAGAAAAAAGGAAAGACCTGGGTTCAAATCCTTACTCAGAACTTTACTATATGACTTTCATTAAGTCAATTCACTTCCTAGTGTCTTTTTTTCTTATTAATAAAATTAGGTTGTTATATTAAATGGCCTCTAAAATCTTTCAACCTGTAAACCTATGATAGTATAAATAATTTCTGTATCTTTTATCTTCATTAGACTATTTAACTTATGCAAGTTATTAGGGAGAAAAATAAGTAACAAGAATAAAAATAAGATCATAGGTTGATAGGAGTATTTTTTTTAACAGATAAGGATTTTCTCAGGGAAATTAAGCCATTTCCCTAAAAAATATACATGCTATGACATAAAAAATTAACAGAATATACCGTGTACTATGACTGTAAACAGTCTCCAATTACATTCCAAAAATCTTTTGGAAATTAGAGCAAAAAGAATGGTGAGCATGCTCACAGAGAAACAACCAAACACACACACACACACACACACACACACACACACACACACACAAAACAATTTAATGTAGAAAAAAGTGTACAGTATAGCTTTTATCACTATTAAAACTGCTCTCTCCAATATTAGTAATGTCACCTTTATCATCATGTACAATAATGTTTTTAGTCTCATTTGTTCTTTTTGGAATCTATCACATTTAGTCATTTTACTCCATTGTCATATCTCCTCTTTTTATAGGTTTTGTGACTCTGAACTCTCATAGGTTTCCTTCCTACTTTTTCAAATGTTGCTGTTTCTTTTGTTGACTTCTAATTCTTCTTCCATCTCCTAAACATGATTATCCACCTAAGTTCTCTCCTATCTCTTCACTTTTCTCCTTGTTCTCTTCCATTTTGTGATGTCACCTATTCTTGTGATTTTAATTGCCACTATGCTGGTGAGGCTTAAAATGTCTTTCCTTGGAAAGGGAGGAGAGATGGGCAGAGCGAAGATGGTGGAGTAAAAGCAGTGACTAGCTTGAGTTCTCCTCTAAACCCCTCCAAATACCTGTAAAAAATGGCTCTAAACAAATTCCAAAGCAGCAGAACCCACAAAAAGGTAGAGTGAAAGAAATTCCTAGCCCAAGACTACCTGGATGGTTGATCAGAAAGGTATATCATGCTGGGCTGGGAGAGGAGCGTGATTTGGCATGGGCATGCAGGCCACAGAGAACCTGGAGCAGGCCTCATACGACTGAATCATGGGCAACTGTGGAGGATTCCAGGCTTCTCAAACCATGAATGCTAAAGACAACTTAGAAGTCAGTAGGAAAAGTCTTTTTCTATGGTGGTGAGAGAGAAGCTTGGTGGGGCCCCAGCCCCAGTCCCTGAGCATGGTCCCAAAGCAGCAGCTGCTTCTGGAGCTTCTGGCCCACAGACTGAAGGGGAATCAAGTGGCTGATCAGAGGAGGATTGCAGGGATCTCTCTGATGGTGCAGGATTCTCTTGCTTTACCCGTGCTTGGATCTGGGTAACAGTTCTGAGTGGTGGTCCTGGGGTGAGGAGGAACACTGGCATGGTAGAGCTTGTAGTGATGGTGGAGAAGAAATCCTCCTCCCAGTTCCAAGGCAGAAAATAGTGCTTGTGGTCACTTATAGACCAGAGCACAGACCAGGAAAGGAGTTAAACACCTCACACTTGATCATACCACCTTGGAAGAACTGAAAATTTTCAGGTCCCTAGAAGTATCTCTGAAAACAGCTGTGCAAAACCCCCAAATATTGAGAAAGTACATTCTCCACACAGGAAGCAGACTCCTACCTTAGCAAAGAGTTTATAACTCAAGTAATTGGCTGACATCATGAGGAAGCAGTGAAAAAAAGCATAGAATCTTTCTTTGGTAACAAAGAAGATCAAAACATACAACCAGAAGATGACAACACAGTCAAAGCTCCTACATCCAAAGCCTCCAAGAAAAAATATGAATTGGTCCCAGGCCATGGAAGAGCTCAAAAAAGATTTTGAGAAGCAAGTAAGGGAAGTAGAGGAAAAACTGAGAGTGATGCAAGAAAATCATGAAAAACAAGTTAACAGTTTGCTAAAGGAGACTCAAAAAAATACTGAAGAAAATAACACCTTAAAAAATAGCCTAACCCAAATGGCAAAAGAGGTCCAAAAAACCAATGAGGAGAAGAATGCCTTT
>NW_020954583.1:8802486-8976670 GCF_900497805.2 Vombatus ursinus
TTGCTAAAGGAGACTCAAAAAAATACTGAAGAAAATAACACCTTAAAAAATAGCCTAACCCAAATGGCAAAAGAGGTCCAAAAAACCAATGAGGAGAAGAATGCCTTCAAAGGCAAAATTGGCCAAATGGAAAAAGGAGTCCAAAAGCTTACTGAAGAAAACACTTCCTTAAAAATTAGAATGGAGCAGTAGGAAGCTAGTGACTTTATGAGAAATCAAGACACTGTAAAACAAATCCAAAAGAATGAAAAAATAGAAGAGAATGTGAAATATCTCATTGACCTGGAAAATAGATCCAGGTGAGAGAATTTAAAAATTATTGGACTATCTGAAAGCCATGATCAAAAAAAGAACCTAGACATCATCTTTCAAGAAATTGTCAAGGAAAACTGCACTGATAGTTTAGAACCAGAGGGCAAAATAGAAATGGAAAGAATCCACTAATCACCTCCTGAAAGAGATCCCCAAAGGAAAACTCCTAAGAATATTGTAGCCAAATTCCAGAGTTCCCACATCAAGGAGAAAATATTGCAAACAGCCAGAAAGAAACAATTTAAGTGCTGTGGAAACACAATCAGGATAACACAAGATTTAGCAGCTTCTACCTCAAGGAACCACAGAGCTTGGAATGTAATATTTTAGAAAGCAAAGGAGACAGGATTACAACCAAGAATCACCTACCCAGCAAAACTGAGTATAATCCTTCAGGGGAAAAATGGACATTCAGTGAAATAGAGAACTTTCAAGCATTCTTGATGAAAAGACCAGAGCTGAACAGAAAATTTGACTTTCAGATACAAGACTCAAGAGAAACATAAAGAGGTAAACTAGGAGAAAGAAATTATAAGAGACTTATTAAGGTTGAACTGATAAAGGGGAGGGCAGGTTGGGAGAGGGGGCAATCAGAAGCAAACACTTGTGAGGAGTGACAGGGTCAAAAGAGAGAATAGAATAAATTGGGGGCAGGATAGGATGAAGGGAAATATACTTAGTTTTTCACAACATGACTACTATGAAAATGTTTTGCATGACTGTACATGTATAACCTGTATCAAATTGCTTTCCTTCTCAATGAGGGTGGGTGGAGAGGGAGGAAGGGAGAAAATTTGGAATTCAAAATTTTAGAAACAAAAGTTAAAAAAAATATTTTCATGTGAAACTGGGAAATATGATATACAGGAAATGGGGTATAGAAATCTATCCTGCCCTACAGGAAAATTGAAGGGGAAGGGGATGAAAAAAGGGTGGGGGGAAGATATAGAAGGGAGGGCAGATTAGTGGTGTTCAGAATGCATGCCATTTTGGGGTGGGGGGAGGGATGAGATGGGGAAAATTTGGAACTCAAAATCTTGTGGAAGTGAATGTTGAAAACTAAAAATAAATTAATTAATTTAAATAAAAATGTCTTTCCTCTCCATTTGTGCCCTGTCTAATTCTGCTTCTATCATTAACAAATTTCACTTCTACTCAATCATTCCTTTTCATGTGTTTTCCATGCTACTGTGCTCTCTAAAACATAGGTCCTTCTATTCCATCAGAAACCCAACTACTGCATCCCTGACCACCAATTGCATTGCTAGTTGTTCTATCTCCTTCCATTTCCATATACCTCACTGGGATAGGAGAATGGGGAGTCAGAATATTCTTTGCTATTTCTACTTCCAGCTCCTCTCTTTTTTATCATCATTTAGCAATCTCATATTTTAATGGTCTTTATCCTTTTATATAATTTTTCAAATTTCTTATTGCTATGATCTTCAGATGTTCAGTTCCCTTTCCATTCTTTTTTAAAGAAGTTCATACATTACTAACAAGCTTCCTCTATTCCACAACTGCTATGCTGATACTTGGTGATTTCAAGGTGTGATGCATGTTTATGCTTTATAATATTTTGTCCTCCCAATTAGTCAATGTTCTTAACTTCTTTTTCTGTCTTTACTACATATCAGCTACACATAGTATATCCCACATAGATACACATTACATCCCACCATTCATTCAATAAATACTTATTAAAAGCTTTTTATGTGCCACACAAAGTGACAAGCACTAAGTAAACAAAGAAAAATAGATCAACAACATTTTGGACTCTGAAATTTCCAAGTCTAATAATAATTTCTTTTCACTTTACTCTTCCTTAATTTTTTTAAATTTTTCTCACCACAATCTTTTTCTTATTTCTTCCAATATATTCACCATCCCTACTCTGCCATCAAAATCCTCCTATGACATAATTTCATAATTAGCCATGTCAAATAAACATTATTCTACAACCATGCTAGTTTTATCTACTTATTTCTCTATGGCACAGGCCATGCCAATCCTTAATGTTATCCATGCCATCTGCCTTCTCTATTACTACAATGTACTTATCTAGTTCACTAGAAAATTATGTCATAACTCAATTTTATTCCTTTTGGATTGCTTCTCCTTTCTTTAAATGTGCCAAAATGCTAAATCTGATGTCCTTTATCTTTTTGAGTCATCATTCAACTGGACCTCAATGTAGTTATTTTTTTAATGTCCCCATCCTTCTAAGCACTCTTTCCTTCCTTGGCAAGAAAGGCACTTTTTCTGCTCTGATTTAATAGCCTCCTTTGATGGATTCTCATCCATATTTCTCCCTGAATTTATCCTGGCTCCATCTTACACTCTATTTTCTACACTACTCTCTTCCATTATTGATCTCATTTACTAAGAATCATAAAATCACATAAATGAATAGATACCAGGAAACTCAGAGATCATGATCACAATTCATTATCTTCATTCCAAAAAAAAATGTTTGAAATTCTAAAAATTCATTAATGCTTATTGACAAACACTTAACAATGAAAAACTAAGCCACAATAACTATGATACTTTCTGAGGAGGTTGATACTTAATATGTTTAAACATGAAACACTTTTGTGTGTGTGGAACTAAAAGCAACCTAAGCTCTACACTGTGTAAGCAGTTTCCTTCACTTCTGTATTTTCTGGCTGGTGGGGACATGAATTAGGCTTATTTTAAAGGTGGTCATTTTTTCCCAAGAGTTGCAGAAAACTCTTCTTTCATACCCAAATGAAGAAATACAGGAACTCTTGACCTCTCAAAATACATGAAGTTATTTTCAAAACTGAAAATGCCCACCTCAGGATCACTGTTCTATCATGTATGTTCAGAGGGGCAAACAAAGAAACAAACAAATAAACAAACAAGTTGAAGAAGTTTCAATGGCCTGAGATCTGGTCTCAGGATTGCTTAGGCAGCATATTTGCAAATTGTTGTGTATGAGTAACTACCATAGTTACCAAAAAGAAAAGGGCACCATCCTTCCTTTCACAGGATTTTTTTTCCAACAGAGAGCCTCTACAGAGTATGCACAATGTTAGCAGACCAGGGACTGGAAGAAAAGATCAGAGGGTGGAATCACTCTTTTAAAATTCTTGACCAATTCTCTTTTATACAGCCTCTTGTCCCTGCTGTAATAACCAAAGCATTGTTGTCATCTCAAAACACATCCTTACCCTTTATTCAACAAAATTCATTTGCTTCCTGTTGCCCACAGGAGCAAATACAAAATACTCTGTCTGGCACTCAAAGACCTTCATAACCTATTCCTCTCCTATCATTCTAGTCTTCTTATACCTTACTCCCTGACATATACTCTTAAATAAAGTAATTCTGGTCTCCTGGTTGTTTACACACATTTCTGGTCTGGGCATTTGCTTTGGCCATCTTTAATTCCTGGAATATTTTCCCTTCTCTACTCTATCACCATCTATGGCTTTTTTTAAAGTAACAACTAAAATTCTACCTTCTACAGGAATCTTATCCCAACCTCTCATAAATCAAGTGCCTTCCCTTAGTTAATTATTTCCTATTTATTCTGCTTATACCTTACTTTGCATATATTTCTTTGAATGTTGTCCCTGTCATTAGATTGTAAGTTCTTTGAGAGCAGAGATCACTTTTTTTTGCCTCCTTTTGTATGTTCAGTGTTTAGAATAGTGCCTGGCACATAATAGGAACTTAATTAATGTTTATTGATTGAATGATTCTATGTGCAAGCTTATATAGGATTTATCACTTTATTTTCTAGTTGTCAAAAGAATATGAAGAGACATTTCCTGAAATGTTAAAAACTTTGGATAATAAAATAAATTAAAATTAAAACATTTCTGAGATTACACAATAAGCCCATTAATTTGGTTAAAGTAGCAAAAAAAAGCCTCAAAGTTTAATTTTTATGTGATTGTGGTAAAACACTCGCATTAATGTAATTCTGGATGAACTATGATTCAGTAGTTTTAAATGTGAGTAAATAGTAATATCATTTAAGAAGGTAAGTTAGGAAGCCAACCTCACACTATTATTATTTTTTTTTTGGGAAGTGAATAATTTCTTTTTTAAATTTTGTTTATTTGTTTTTAGACTCCAACACTTACTTCTATAAGATTTTGAGCTCTAAATTTTCTCCCCACCTCTCCCTTCCCCTGACCCCAAGACAGCATATAAATTGATATAGGCTCAACATATACATTCATATTAAACCTATTTTCACTTCAGTCATGTTGTAAAGAAAAATTAGAAACAAAGAGAGAAACCACAAGAAAGAAGAAACAGAGAGAGAAAGAGAGAGAGAGAGAGAGAGAGAGAGAGAGAGAGAGAGAGAGAACAAATAACATGATTTCATCTGCATTTAGACCCCCGTTGTTCTTTTTCTGGATGTATTCAGCATTTTCCATCAGGAGTTCTTTGGAGTTGTCTTAGAGCTTTGCATTGCTAAGAACAGATAAGTCTATCAAAGTTAGTCATCACACAATGTGGATGTTACTGTTTACAATGTTCTCCTGGTTCTGCTCACTTCAGTCAGCATGGGTTCATATAAGTCTTTCCACATTTTTCTGAAGTCAACCTGTTCATCTTTTCTAATAGCACAATAGTATTCCATTATATTCATATACCACAACTCTTTCAGCCATTCCCTAAATGATCGGCATCCCCTCAATTTCCAATTCTTTGCCCCACAAAAAGAGCTGCTATAAATATTTTTGTACATGTGGGTCCTTTTCCCGTTTATATTGTCTTTTTGGGATACAGACCTGGTAGTGGTATTGCTGGATCAAAGGGTATACGTGGTTTTATAGTCCTTTGGCCATAGTTCCATATTGCTCTCCTGTATAGTTGAATCAGTTCACAAAACCACCAACAATGCATTAGTGTTCCAATTTTCCCACATCTTTCCCAACATTTATCATTTTCCTGTTTTATCATGTTGCCAATCTTATAGGTGTGATGTGGTACCTCAGAGCTGTTTTGATTTGCACTTCTTTAATCAATAGTGATTTAGAGCATTTTTTCATATGACTATAGATGGCTTTAATTTCTTCATCTGAAAACTACCTGTTGATATCCTTTGACCATTTATCAATTGGGGAATGATTTGTATTCTTATAAATTTGATTTAATTTTGTATATATTTTAGAAATGGGGTCCTTATCAGAGACACTGGTTATTAAAATTCTTTCCCAGTTTTCTACTTCCCTCCTAATCTTGGTTGTATTGGCTTTGTTTGTGCAAAAACTTTTCAATTTAATGTAATCAAAATTATCCATTTTGCATTTCATAATGTTCTCTATCTCCTATTCAGGCCCAAATTCTTCCATTCTCCTTAAATCTGACAGGCAAACTATTCATTTCTTTTCCAATTTGCTTATAGTATCAACCTTTGTATCTAAATTGTGTAGTCATTTTGACTTTATTTTGGTATACAGTGTAAGATGTTGGTCTATCCCTAGTTTCTATTATACTAATTTCCAGTTTTCCCAACAGTTTTTGTCAAATAGTGAGTTCTTTTCCCAAAAGCTGGAGTCTTTGGGCTTATCATACAGTAGATTATTATAGTCATTGACTACTATGTCTTGTGTACCTAATCCATTCCACTGATCCACTACTCTATTTCTTACCCAGTACCAAATAGTTTTGATGATTGCTGCTTTATAATACAATTTAAGATGTGGTATGGCTAGGCCATCCTTTCTCACATTTCTTTTCATTATTTCCCTTCATGTTCTGGATCTTTTGTTCTTCCAAATCAATTTTGTTATTTTTTTTCTACCTCTATAAAATACTTATTTTCATAGTTTTATTTGGATGACACTGAATAAGTAAATTAATTTAGGTAGAATTGTGATTTTTATTATATTACATTGGCCTACCCATGAGCAACTGATGTTTTTCCAATTATTTAGATCTGACTTGATTGTGTGAGAATCCCAAATATGTCTACAATATCCCAAAAATGTCTACAATAACTTTAAATGGAAACTCTCTTTTTATCTCTTGAAATTGGACTTTGTTAGTTATATAAAGAAATTCCAATGATTTTTGTGGGTTTATTTTATATCCTGCAACTTTGCTAGTTGTTCATTATTTCACATGGTTTTCTACTTCATTCTCCAGGATTCTCTAAGCATATCATCGTATCATCTGCAAAAGTGATAACTTTGTTTCTTCTTTACCTATTCTAATTATTTCAATTTCTTTTTCTTCTCTTATTGCTAAAGCTAATGTTTCTAGTACCATATTGAATAACAGTGGTGATAATGTACATCCTTAGTTAACCCCTGATTTTATTGGAAATGCTCCTAGCTTATCCCCATTACATATAATGCTTGCTGATGGTTTTAGGTAAATGCTATTTATCATTTTAAGGAAGACTCCATTTATTCCTATGCTATCTAGTGTTTTAACAGGAATGAGTGTTGTGTTTTGTCATAAGCTTAAAATATCTTAAATTTCTAAGTCCATGATAAACATTTGAAAAGCAATGAATCATCAATCAGCAGTCATTTTATTAAGTACTTCCTATACAACAGGTACTCTATGAGGCTGGGAATACACATGTGAAAACTGAACAAATTTCTATTCAAAAAGACCTTGCATACTAATGAGAGAAACAAACAAGACATTCTTAGGCACACACAGAATGAATATTAAGAGAACAAATACAAATAATTACAAGATAGTTAAATCTAAAGCTGTTCATGAGGGAAGGCACTAATAAGTGGAGGGAATCAGGAAAAACTACACATAGAAGATGTACAGTGAGTGGGAAAACATGAAGATGAGAAAAAAGACTTTTTTGTGAACAACAGAAAGAAAGTCAGGTTGGTTGAGTTGCACAGTAAGAGAGAACTAATTACTAGCCCAGAAAGTCTGGAAAGGTAGGCTAGGGAAAGTTTGTAAAGTGTTTTAAAAACCAAACAGAAGTTTATATTTGATTACAGAGAAATCACTAGAGAAAAACTTATTTAAATATGCTCTTAATTGACATCAATCCATATGTTAAAATGTTTCAGTGATGTTCCTTAGTTTCACAAATGATGTTTGACAAATTTTAAATGAAAAAAAAAAATAAAAGAGAATTTCTTGTTGATGGTGAGGTTTTCCAAATGCTCCTATTTTACAAATAGCATCTTTTTAATTTTATCCAATCTCAAACAATAAAACATCTTAACAAAAATCATAGGAAAACAGTGGATGAAAACTGCATGATATAGCTTATTGCACAGTCTATTGGATTATTTTACATACCTATGAACTCAAACTTGGGCCAACACACACATACCCACACACATCTCTTGAACATAAATAACTATGGACAAGAAATGAGTGGAAAAGGGAGAGAATAATAGATCAGATTTTATAGGTTGTAAGGTCTTTTAAAAACCTTTCCTATAACATCACTACAGATGCTTTCCTTTTTCACATCAACATTTTTCACATGATATATATGTCTACTCATCTTGGACTATGACAATCTAAGAAGAATCTGTAGGGCATGGATAGAGATGAGGGGATTCTTAAATAATATGAGAAGTTATCTTCAAACCTGATTCAGTTACTGAGCATAGGCTATGGTTTGTATGCAACTGAATGGCAGCTCATCAAGAAATAAGAATTTGCCAATGGGTGCTGAATTAATTAGATTTCAGAGCCTGAGGTCACCTTATGATGATTAGCGAACTGAGAATCACTTATTGCTCCCCTGTGGTATATAAAACTGATATTTTTCCTCACTTCAGGACTCATCTTCACTTTGTCCTTGTGACTTTTTTTTTGCCTGAAGTATAGAAAGGGAAATATGAGATATATTTTTTTTCCATTTTTGGAGCAGTTGATGACTTAACAGTAGAAGCAAATGACAGAGGTAAACTAAGGTAGAAGACTTGGGCTTCAGTTCTGACTTTATCATTTATAAGCTGTGTGGTTTGGACTTTTAACTGAACTTCTCTGTACTTCATTTTCCTTATTTCTAATACCTACCTCACAGGATTATTGTGATGATCAAAAGAGATAAATATAACAAGTATCCCACTTTAGCTACACACAGAGATGAACCCTTGATTTTGCCACCAACCACAAGTGTTCCACTATCAAGTTCATGAACTGTTAGATTTCCTATTCTTATCACAAGCTCTTGTCATCCACTTCCCCCTTTCCTTTGCAACATCTGTCTTTTTTTTGCCTTCTTCACCCTTGACAACTCACTCTTATTCTCTCCTCTTCTCCTTACATCACTCAAATGTCTTTCCCTATTATCTCCTCCTTTACCCCTGTCTCACATGAAGAGCTAGACTTTCCCCTTACCCAGAGTAGCTTCTTTTTTGTATACATATATGAAACCATTAATCTCTATTATTTTTAAAGTACAAGTTAAAATTAAGAAGATAGTGATGTCAACACTGCCCTTCTCCTTTATCTCCTCTTCTCAAATCTCTTCTGTCCTCTTCTGGGTATTTTTTTTTACATAGTATTTTTTTTCAATTACATGTAAAGATAGTTTTCGACATTCATTTTTGTAAGATTTTGAATTCCAAATTTTTTCTCCCTCCATCTCCAAGACAAAACAATCTGATATAAGTTATACATGTACAATCATGTTAAACATATTTCTACATTAGTCATGTTGTTAAAGAATAATCAGAATACAAAGGAAAAACCAGTAGAAAAACAAACAAAAAAACAATGAAAAGTAAAAATAGTTGCTTCAATCTGCATTCTTTCTCTGGCCATGGATAGCATTTTCCATCATGAGTCTTTTGGAATTGTCTTGGATCACTGTATTCCTGAGAAGAGCTAAGTCTATCATAGTTGACTATGATACAATGCTGCTGTTACTGTGTACAATATTTTCCTGGTTCTTCTCACTTCACTCAACATTAGTTCTTGTAAGTCTTTTCAGGATTTTTCTGAAATCTACCTATTCATCATTTCTTGTATCTCATAGCATTTCATTACAATCATATGCCACAAGTTGTTAGGCTCTTCCCCAATTGATGGACATTCCTTCTATATTTAATTCTTTGCCAACACATAAAGAGCTGCTATAAATATTTTTATACATGTAGGTACTTTTCTCTTTTTTATGATCTTTTTGGGATATAGACATAGTAGTGGTATTGCTGGATGGAATATAAACCCCTACATGGTTTTATATTCCTTTGGCCATAGTTCCAAATTGCTCTCCTGTATGGTTGGATCAGTTCACAAATCTAACAACAATGCATTAGTGTTCCAATTTCCCCACATCTTCTGCAGCATACATCATTTCCCCTTTCTGTCATATTAGCCAATATGATAGGTTTGAAGTGATACCTCAGAGTCATTTTAATTTGCATTTATCTAATCAATAGTGATTTAGAGCATTTTTTCATATGATTATGGATGGCTTTCATTTCTTCCTCTGAAAGCTGTCTGTTCATTTCTTTTGACCATTTAGCAATTGGGGAAAGATTTTTATTCTTATATCTTTGACTCAGTTCACCATGTATTTTAGAAATGAGGTCTTTATCAGACACATTTTCCATGAGCATTTTTCTCATTTTCTGGTTGCATTAATTTTGTTGTGAAAAAAATATATAATATAATCAAATTTATCTGATTGACATCTTATAATACTCTCTATCTCATTTGGCCACAAATTCTTCCTTTCTCCATAAATCTGATGTGCAAACTATTCCCTGATCTCCTAATTTGTTTAAGGTATCACCCTCTATGTCTAAATCATGTGCCCATTTTGACCTTATCTTGGTATATGGTATAAGATGTTGGTCTGAAAAAAAGAAAGAACATTGCCTATACCTAGTTTCTGCCATGCTGTTTTCCAATTTTCCCAAGAGTTTTTGTCAAATAGTGAGTTCTTATTTCAAAAACTGGGTCTTTGGGTTTACCAACACTAGATAACTATGATCTCTTATTACTATATATTGTTTGCCTAATCTATTCCACTAATCCATCACTGTATTTCTTACCCCGTACCAGATTGTTTTAATGATTATCACTTTATAATACAGTTTGAGATATGGTAGAGCTGGCCACCTTCCTTCACACTTTTTTTTCACTGATTCCTTTGATATTCTTGACCTTTTGTTTTTTCATATGAATTTTGTCATATTTTTCCTAGGTCTATAAAATATTTTTGGTAGTTTGATTGGTATGGCACTAATCTCTCTTCATAAACATGTTTTCACATTCAAACCCTGTTCCACTTAAGAATATTTTCCTCTATCATATCTAGTCTCTCTTTAATCTTCAGACCCTCCCTGTCTATTGCTTCTTTCCATCTAGACAAATTCCTATGTCTTCTTTATCCTCAAAAATAAATAAACCACTTTGATTGATTCATCCATTCCTGCTAGCTGTGACTAAACTCCTTGAGAAGACCATATATATTTTGTGTCTCCTCTTCATTTCATATCACTCACTTCTTAACCTAATATAGTCTAGTTTCTGACTTCATCATTCAAATGAATCTACCCTTTCCAAAGTTGCCATTGATCTCTAAATAGCCAAATCTAATGACCTTTTTTCCTTAATGCTAATCCTTCTTGACCTCTTTGTAACCTCTTATGCTGCAATCAACCTCTTCTTTATATTTTCTCTCTCTATCTCTAGTTTAGATCTGTCTTCAATTTCCTTTGCTGGATGCTCATCCATGGTATGACTATTAATTGTGAATGACACTCTCCTGGGACTTTTTCTTCTATACTATTTCACATGGTCATCCCATCATCTCCCACAGATTGAATTATCATCTCTATGTTGATGATGATTTAAGAACTACATAAGTAGTTCCCAAACTCTCTCTCAACTTCCTGTCTTACATTTCAAACTGCTTACTGGACTTCTGAAACTGAATGTGCCATAGAAATTTTAAACTCAACTTGTCTAAAACTTAATTCATTGTATTCCCTTCTCCTAGAAGCCTTCCCCTCTTAACTTTTCTCAAGGGTACCACCATCTGTCCAGTCACTCAGTCTCTAAATCTAATTGTCTTCCTCAAATCTTCATTCTCTCTCAATTCCTTTTAGCAATCACTTGCTAAATCCTGTTGATCTTACCTTCACAACATTTCTCCCATACATGCCATTCTCTCCTCTGATACTTTAAGCACTGTTGTTCAAGACCTCATAGCTTCATGACTGTACTAGTGCAATAGTCTTCTGATTGGCCTCCTTGACTCAAATCTCTTTCTGCTTCACTAATTTATCTAAATGGTCTTCCTAAAGTATAGGTTTTAGGTTCTCACCTTCCTTTTCACAAAATCCAATGGCTCCCTATTACCTTTAGAATCAAGTATAAAATCATCTGTTTTACATTCAAAGTGCTTCATAATAACCCCCTATTTTACTTTTCCTGTATTGTTACCTCTTGCTTTCTCCCCCTCTCATATACTCTTAAATCCAGTGGGAGTGGCCCCCTTAATGTTCCTAATGCAAGACACTCCATCTCCTGACTCTCAGCATTTTCACTGGCTCTCCCCCATGACTAGAATTCTTTCTTTCCCTCCATCTAAATGTCCTAACTTCCTTCAAGGTTCAGCTAAAATTCCAGGTTGTAAAAAAAAAAAATTCCCAATCCTCATTAATGTTAGGACTTTTCTTCCATGGTTATCTCCAATTTATCCTGTTTTTACATAGTTTTTTGCATGGTTTTTTTTTTTAATTAGACTGTGAGCTCCTTGAAATTACTGATTATGTATTTGTTGTTTTGTTTTGCTTTTATTTGTCACAATACCTAATTACTTGTAGAGAGACAAATTGACTGAATTTCCACACATAAAGGCTTACTTCAGTCATTGCATCATCACTCAATGAAGCCAGTTATTTAGTGCCTTTTTGAATGTACTTTCAGTTCCATTTCAGCAGCCAATCAAAAAAGCATGCAGAAGGTGTAATGCAGGAAAAAAAAAAGAAAAACATTCATAGGATATCTCACATTTTACCATCCATGTTGGCAACTGCACTAAATTGAATATGATATGCATGCTTATATGGGTTGGGTTCTCTTTGTCTAATTCCCCATTACATATATAGATATATTTTCTTTTTGGTAGAGAAAACATATTTTATATTTAATCTTTCTCTTTCTATAGACCCAACAAAGCAATTTGTCCTCGATACTCTCTCCTTCCTGCTCTTCTCTTTTCAAACTCTGTATATCTGGCTCATTTTTGCCTGAGTTTTCAGTCTAGAATATTTCAGTTTTCTGGCAATTTTGCCCACAAGTTGTCTGTTACCACAAAAGTAGGAAATCAATCAGACCTATCTGAAGAGAATGCTTTATTTAACTATGAAGTATTTCATTTCTTTGATCCCTGAGTCCCTCTGAAGTATGAAATGAAGATAGATGACTACAACCAAGAATCACCTACCCAGCAAAACTGAATAATTCTTCAGAGTAAAAAGTGGTCATTCAATGAAATAGGGGACTTTCAAGCATTCCTGTGGAAAAGACTAGAGCTGAATAGAAAATTTGACTTTCAAATACAAGACTCAAATGAAACATGGAAGAGGTAAACAGGAAAGAGAAATCATGAGAGACTTATTAAGGTTTAACTGTTTACATTCCTGAAGGGAAAGATGATATTTGTAGCTCATGAGTCCTTTGTCAGTATTAGGGTAGTTGGAGGGAAAAAAATTATATGTATATGTAGATAGATAGATAGATAGTACAGGGTGAGTTGAAGATGAAGGGGTGATATCTGGAAAATAAAATTAAGGAGTGGAAGAGGATTATACTGGGAGGAGAAAGGAAGAAGTAGAATGGGGCAAATTATCTCACATGAAACAGACAAGAAAAGGCTTTTACAGTGGAGGGGAAATGGGGGAAGGTGAGAGAGAATGAGTGAATCCTATTCTCATAGGATTTGGCTTAAGGAGGGAATAACCTGCACAATGGGGTATGGAAATCTGTCTTACCCTATAGGAAAAAAGGGGGGAAAGGGACAAGAGAGCAGGGGGTTGACAAAGGGGAGGGCAGATGGGGGAGGGGTTAATCAAAAGCAAACACTTCTGAGGAGGGACAGGATCAAAAGAGAGGATAGAATAAATGGGGGGTAGGATAGGATGAAGGGAAATATACTTAGTTTTTCACAACATGACTACTATGGAAGTGTTTTGCATGACTACACATCTATAACCTGTATCGAGATGATTGCCTTTTCAGTGATGGTGGATGGGGAAGGAGGAAGGGAGAAAATTTGAAACCCAAAGTTTTAAAAAAACATGTTAAAAAATTTAAAAAAAGATAAAAAAATAAAGAAATGATGAATAAGCAGACTTCAGATAAACCTGGAAAGACTTGTTTGGTTTGATGCTGAGTGAAGTGAGCAGAACCAGGAGACCATTGTACACAGTAACAATCACATTGAGTGAGAACTGACTTTGATAGACTTAACCCCTCTCACCAATGCAAGGATCTAAGATGTCTCCAAAAGCCTCATGATGGAAAATGTTATCCACATCCAGAGAAAGAACTATGGAGTTTGAATGCAGATCAAAGCATACTATTTGCTATTTTTTTCTTCTGTTGTGTTTTGTTTCCTCTTTCTGGTGGTTCCTCCTATTACTTCCAATTCTTACTTACAACATCACTAATGTGAAAATATGTTTAATAATGTATAGTCTATGTTAGATTGTGCACTGTCTTGGGGAGGGAAGTAGAAAGGGAGAGGGAGAATAATTTAAAACTCAAAAGTTTATGGAAGTGATTGTTGATAAATCAAAATAAATTAATAAAAAAAAGAAAAAATAACAACTCTTCAAATTTTAATCTAAATATTTTCTATGTTTCAGCTTGCCAGAGCATATAACACTTTTAAAAAGAAATCTAATTCCTAAATTGAAATTACTTCTTTTATCCCTTTGAGCATATTTATATATGAATTAGTACTACTTCAATTAAACTGAATAATTCAAATATTAAATGAAAACTGAGTAATATCAACTCATCGAAATGCATGTGTCTGATTATTTACTTTGCATTCTCACATTTCAAAAAATTAGCAGGTAGAGATATTTTAAAGTCGTATTTATTATACATATTTTTTTCCTATAAAATGATAGTCCTATGAACATATCATAAAAATATGCATGTGATAGGGAAAACTTTATTAACATTTGGGAAAATGTGGGTGGGAAAACTTGATATTACTAATAGGATTTTTCCAGTAACAAATATACCATATAGATAAGTACCATTGGATCATCTAGAATGTTCTATAGATTCATACCCACATTCCAACTCATTTGCATAAATAAAATCATTAGGTCTATTTAATCTCATTTTTATTTATGTATGTTGAAAAGTAACTTGGTAAAAAATGGGACAAGTAGCTTTACTAGATCAAGTGTAGTCAGGAGAGATTTGTGCTAAAGCCAAAACAATTTTGAGATCATTGTTGTTCAGTAATTCAATTATGTCCAACTCTCTGTGACCCCATGTACCATACTGTCCATGGGGTTTTCTTTGCAAAGATACTGAAGAAATTTGCCATTTCCTTCCTCAGTGAATTAAGGCAAACAAAAAGTAACTTACTGAGGGTGAGAACTAAGGTCTTCCTTACTCCAGGCTCAGTGCTCTATCCACTGAGCCACCTAGCTGCCTCCATTTGAGGTCACTAACGGTATATAAAAAGGTGAAGGATAACAGGAACTTTTTTGGGGGGGGGCAACTCATACTTTGTTGGTACCAAAAATAAAGTGTCCAAAAGAATATTAAAAATTACCAACACATATGCCTATTTCCTAACTATACAAAAATTTTATCACAGATTCACATATATATAGAATTCTTTATAAAAGAATAGAAAGATAACACATAACATTTAGCAAATTATACTTTAGAGTAGATCACATCTTTATAACCAGATCATTGTCTGAATGATATAGAGAATTCAAGATTGCATTGACTCTACTGTTTCTTAACTATAAAAAAGTAATTTATTTAGTAGAACAAAAAATTGTGTTAAAGGTTCTCTCCAACAAGGTGTTTCCAATGTAATTAACAAAGTCATATAGAACTGTTTAAAGATGTAACAACAGGAATAACATTGTTTTATTGCCCCCTGATTATTGATATCACACATGGCAAAAAGGGAGCAACTATATACTCATTAATGGTGTTTGCTATTGTAAAAAGAAACTGAAAACTTTTCTGGGCAAAGAAACCAACTTTTAATAAGAGAAACCTATGTGGAGTCTAGAGTCCACCCAATATGATCTGAGAACCCAAGATACAAAATTCATTTATTTATAGGTCTCTTGATTCATGTGTGGTGCAAAAAACTCCTCTAGAAATTGATTCATGTACAGAACAAGATTCCATTTTACAGGTCTTTATGTTTTAACTTTGTGTTTTTTGTTGTTTGTTTGTTTTTGTTTTTGTTTATCATTTTTCCCTTTGGCTTCCTAACTTTCTTCTTTCCATGATGTCTCAACCAATACTTTACAGGGCTTTCTTACTTGACAATTTTTAAAGCAAAGATACAAGTATGATTATTACAGTCACATACTTAAGATTCACACTTTATAATGATTAAATTCACACTCTTAAGGTTAACTGACATAGTCATTCACCTGGGACAACATCATAGTTCCAGTTACAGAGGTTTTCACCCAGAACTACACTCTCACTATGAATCCCATAATTACTTCTTATCTTATTAAAATGATTGTATCTGTTAAATGCTTAACAATCAAAGCAATGTAAAACAATCAAGGCATTGATTATTGATCTTTCCTGTTACACTGTTATCATGGAATATTTGTAGCACACACTCCAAATGGAAAAGGGATTCCTGCTGTATAGTGATGAACTCCTGTTTATATTTGGCTGAAATCTTCAAACCTTAGAACATTCCAGAACTTCCTTAAGGAAATATATAACCACTTGCTAGAATTCAACCTAATTACAGACACACACACACACACACACACACACCAGATTGTAGTTTGTCTGGATTATTATGTGTAAATAGATTGACATTGCATGGAAATGGTTAATCCATACATTTATCTTGGACAGACATTGTACAGGTACAATGAGCTGGCTCATCATTGAAAAAAGGAAGGAAAGTGGGCTGTATTTGACTTAGAAAATTATGCAATATTTCAAGTGAACTTAAGCTTGTCCCTGAAATAATGGGTAAAACTTTTAGCATCAACATTCCTTTTAGTAATGCTGCATGACTGTAATTCATGGAATATAACCATCTTTAAAGAATTAAAGTTGTTACTTTTGATTAAAGAAATTCAAATTAAAACAAATCTGAGGTACACCTCATACATATTAGATTGGCTATTATGACAGAAAAGGGAAATGATAAATGATGGAGAAGATGTGGGAAAGTTGGAAGCACAAATGCATTGTTGGTGGAGTTGTGAACTGATCCAACTATTCTGGAGAACAATTTGGAACTATGTTCAATGGACTATAAAACCATACATACCACTACTAGATCTGTATCCAAAAAAGATAATAAAAAAGGGAATAAAACCCATATGCGCAAAAATATTTATAGAAGCTCTTTTTGTGGTGGCAAGGAATTGAAAAAGGAGGGGAAGCCCATCAATTGAGGAATGGCCAAATAAGTTGTGGCATATGAATGTAATGGAATTCTATTGTTTTATAAGAAGTGATGAGCAGGCTGTTTTCAGAAAAAAAAATACTTAGAAAAACTTATATGAACTGATGCTGAGTGAAGTGAGCAGAGGCAGGAGAACATTGTACACAGTAATAGCAGCATTGTGCAATGATTAACTATGATAGCCTTAGCTCTTCTCAGCAATACAATGATCCATGACAATTCGAAGAGACTTGTGATGACAAAAGCTAACCCCATCCAGAAAAAGAATTATGGAGTCTGAATGCAGATCAAAGCATACTATTTTCACTTTGTTGTTGTTTTTTTCTCCTTTCTACTGGCTTTTCCCTTTTGTTGTGATTCTTCTGTCACAACATAATGAATGTGGAAATATATTTAACATGATTGTAAGAATTAAAGTTGCTGGTAACCTATAGTCTTTGAATAATTAAGAGAAAGGCTGTAACATATAACTAATCAAGAATTGTGAAAGAGTACTAAAGGATATCATTAGAAAGATCTATAACTGGAAATGAAGCCAGTCAGTCATGTAGAGACTAAGGGATTATTGTTGGATAGGCTATGTGCTCCATTATAACTCACACAATATTAAGAAATTGAAATAAATTAGGTTACTCCCCCATGAATTTGCCAAAAGTCATGATAATGACTTTCACAGAATGAGGTGACAACCTTTACTATTGGATCGAGTATCCTTATCCACACTAATGAGACTAGAGTTTGATCAAAATATTAAAACATTTGAAAAGCAATTATAAGTATATCTTTTATTTGTGTAGTTTTAAAAATACTTCTCAATTTAACATTTCCATTAATCTGAACAATAATTTTTTGATATAAATGTTGTATATAGTATTGCTCCATCATAGAGATAGGGAAACTATGCCTAATTTTAGTTACTTGACTTTCCAAAGGTCATGTAGTTACTAAATAGGAGAGCCAATATTTAAACTTGGGACTTAAGACTTCAGTAATCCTCTTTGTAGTAACAAAAACCTGGAAACAAAATAGGTACCTGTTTATTAGGATATGGCTGAACCATTTGTGTCATGTAGATATAATATAACATTATTTTGCTTTAAGAAACTGTGAATATGAGGAATTCAGAGAAATGTGAAAATATTTGCATGAAGTGGTACAGAATGAAGAAAGCAGAACCAACAGTGTACATAATGACACCAATACTGTAAATGAAAAAGATATTGAAAGACAGCTGAATATGGATGAATTGGAATAGACAATCTTGGATCTGGAGCAAAGAAGATGAAATAAACATCTCTTTTCTCAATAGAGAGAAGGGGACAAAAGGTGCAAAATATTTTACATGTGATCAAATGTAGTTGCCTTGCCCATCAGTTTTGTTTAACTATTTTACTTTGTTAGAAATGAGTGTTCATTAGGGGAGGTACATCAAGAAATGACTGTCATATAGGAAAAATTCATCAATTAAAAAAAAAAAGAAAGCAACAACCCTCCAGTGCTTACTCTACAACTTTACATTTCAGTGAAAACCTCTATACATTTAGTGTAGTGAATATAAATGGAAGTTTGTGAGAATAAAAAAAAATTCTCTTGATTTTCCATGGCAGCAATACCTACACTGCATAAAAATTGTTCAGCATATAAAGTATACATTTTGATCCCAGGTAGGCTCCCCAAAATCTAGGTCCAAGCTTATCTTTCTAGTCTTATTTTCTCCTTCACATAAGCTATGTTCCAGACAAACTTGATTACTCTCAATTCTCAGATCTTATTCTGTCCCTCTTCGTCTGAGGACTCTCCACACCTACCAATACTCTTCTCTGTCAGCTAAAATCCTTCCACTGAAAATGCAAATCAGATGCTAATTCCTCTCTAAAGTCTTTCTTGCATCTCAATTTAGAAGTGATTTCTACCACTTTGCATTTTTAATAATATTTTGCCAGTAACTTTTCTTTCCATTGAACCCATTTTCTGTTGAATCATAATGAATTAGCCCAGACAAAATTCAGATTTAGTCTTTGGATGTATGAATTTCAAATTCAAATAATGCTAATTGAACTGTTTCTAAAATTATTAAATTATATAAATGATAATGGCAGTTTGTCATGGGGACACATCTCAATGCCAGCAGGCCAGGTGCAAGTCTGTTCTAGGCTGGTCAAAAGAACCATGACTCTTTTGATGATTGCATTTATCAACTATCTGACCACCAATATTCTTGCTATCCTCTTAGCTCTAGGGTTATGTAAAAGATTATACAAATTCCATAACTGCTGGAACTGAATTGGATATCTTAAGCATCCATTTATGTCCTGGTACTACATGGGACTAGAGACAACTAAGGATCCTTCATGTCCTATGTGTTTTACTTTGTTTTATTTTCTTAATGGTTAAATTTCTTTAGCTCCATAGCCCCTGTGATGTATTTTCTCTGTATAAGCTGGGCTTTGAATATTTCCCATCTGTGTAGCCAATTCTTAGTGGGAAAGTCTGGTCAATGCCTCCAACAATTCACTTCTTTGTTTGACTATGGCCTGAAGTAGCCATCTCATAGTCAGACCACTAATGTAATTTCTTAGCAGTTATAACATCCTATCCCTGTCTTTTGGAATAGGAAATACATGATATGATAATGTCTGCAATAATTCCTGTCATTACCAATAAGACTTGAATAATAAACTCCCCAATGTTTCTAACCTCCTTGCTAGCAAGGATCTTATCTGTTATATCCAAGGGAATCAGTTCCATCTCCCTGCAATGTCTGTTGCATGAAGGATGACTAATTTTTCCTATATTATATACACCCCAGTGTTGATTTCCCCAATGTTATTACTATGTAGTAGAAGCAATGTTTTTCTTTATTCTTTAGTGTACATATCTGCTGCTGGGAAACCAGCATCCTGTTTATTACCCACTGGTTCTGGAAAACAGATTAGCCTACATAGTTAATCACAGTCTATATGTTGCCAATTTCCACAGTAGTGGCAGATGCTATCTGTGGTCTTTTCCAGCATAGTCAACCCTATCTGGGGGAAAATATGTAACCGTTTGGTAGATTTTAGTTTCTCTGAATTCCAAAGCTTTTGACTGCAATGAAAGTCTTGTAATGATAGTTTCCTATTATATACTTCAGAAAGCCTAAAGAGCATTTATGTGCTATGGTCCATCTCCTATTTTGATCTTCTTGAGAGCTGGTACTCCTAACATGAACATACCTCTACAGAGTAATTAGTGTGTTTGAATTCATTGCCATAAAGCCAAAAGAAGGCAGGTTGCAGACTTCTAGTAGAACAGTCAAAAGCTCCAATTGCCTTCATGAAGAACTCTGCTCTTTCTCTCATATTTCACTCATAAAAGCAGGAATAGAAGTCCACATACCCTTTGATTACCATTAACAGTTTTAGAAATTTGATTTGACACCATGACAAAACAAATTTTCTTTCTTTGAAGTTCATGTACACCAACTTCTACCAATGATGAAACCTGTTGTTTATTGATTTAAAAAATAAACTCTAATTTCCACTATGAGTTTGGCTTCTTAATCTTCTCCCTCACTCTCAGTGTTAAAAATCAATTGATCTCCTAGCATTTAAGTGCCTAAAATGCATACAATAGTTACTATGCTAATTTCTGGGAGTGCAAAGAAGTCCTTGCTTTCATGGCTCTTACAATGCAAAAAAAATGTACAAATGATATATACAGATATATTATGGGTTAATCTATGATTCCATTTTATCTACCCCCTTTCTGACCAGGCGTATCTTCTACACAACATACAAATAGTTGTTATCCTTCTTCTTTCTGAACATCTCCAGAGATGAGGAACCCATCTCAATTACATATTTAAACAGCTTTAAATTTTAGAAAATTCTTTCTCGTATCAAGCTGAAATCTTGCTCTCTGCATATACTAACTCTTGCTGTAGACAATGAAAGCAAGCTTAATACCTATATGAAGGACCTTAATTATTAAAAAAAAATTATTTCCTTTCCCAACATACCCCATCTTCTCTTCACCAGTTCCATCAACTGATCATTACATGACATGGTTTAAACTTCTTTTAATGTCTTCTAGTATATCTATATCTTTCCCAAAATGA
Organism: Vombatus ursinus; assembly: GCF_900497805.2. Lineage (NCBI taxonomy): Eukaryota > Metazoa > Chordata > Mammalia > Diprotodontia > Vombatidae > Vombatus > Vombatus ursinus. The sequence goes on from NW_020954583.1 coordinate 8,823,504, forward strand.
TGCCCAGAATAGAACACAATAACTCAATTATTACCTAGCCAAGAAAGAGCAAAGGAAATATAATTGCCCTTTTTTGGATACTGGCACTATAAATGCTTTTTCACTGGCTATTTTTCTCCATTTCATGTTGTATGCAGCCAAAAATTATCAATTCAAATATCAAGAATCTACAGTCAGGATTACACAGAAATTAGCAGGTCCTACCTTAAAGGAACCAATGGCTTGGAATATTATATTCCAGAAGGCAAAAGAACATGTACAACCAAAATTAACTACCCAGAAAATTGAGCATAATCTTTCAGGTAAAAACATGGATATTCAATGACATAGGGGACTTTTAGTCATTCTTGATGAAAAGATCAGAGCTGGACAGAAAATTTGATTTTAAAGTACAAGACTCAAGAGAAGCATAAAAAGGGTAAAGAGGAAAGAAAAAATGTTATTCAGTAAGTTTAATCTGTTTACATCCCCACACAAGATGATACTTTTTACTCTTGAGAACTGTAACTTTATTACAACATTTAGAAGGGGTATACATTGACATAGGTTGTGGGAATAAGTTGATTTGGATATGCTGATATAAGACAAATTTAAAGGGTGAAAAAGTGATTGTATGAGGAGAAGAGGAAAGGGAGGATAAGGTAAATTACATTACATGAAGAGGCATTTAAGACCTATTACAGTATAGGGAAAGAAGTAAGGGGAATGAGAATTGTTTGAACCTTAATATGATCAGATTTGGCTCAAAGAGGGAATAACATACACACTCACTTGGCTATAGAAATTTATCTTATCCTATACAGGAGTAGGAGGATAAAGGGGAAAGAAAAGGGAGGGTAATGGATAGAAGCGACGGGAAAAGTGGTAGGGGAAAAGGAAAAAAAATGGAGGGGAGCTGATACAAGGGAGGTAGGACTGAGGGAAGTGATGGTTGGAAGCAAAACACTGGTGAAGAGGGACAAGGTGAAAGAGAGAGAAAAGTATAAATTGGGCAGGGAATAGGATGAAGGCAAATACACAGTAATCATAATTGTGAATATTAATTGGTATGAATTCTCCCATCAAATGGAAGAAGATAGCAAAGTGGATTAAAAAATAGAATCCTACAATATTTTATTTACCAAAAAAGCCACATTTGAAGGAGAAAGATATGTATACAGTAGATGTAAAATGCTAGAGCAGAATATATTATGCTTCAGCTGAAGTTAAAAAGAAAAAATAAAGCGGGGGTAGCAATCCTGATCTCAGAAAAAGCAAAAGGAAAGTTAGATCTGATTAAAAGAGATAAGTAAGCAAACTAAATCCTGCTAAAAGGAACCATAAACAATGAAGTAATATCATTACTAAACATATATGCGCCAAGTAGAATAACATTCAGATTCTTAGAGTAGAAGGTAAATGAGTTGAAGGAAGAAATAGACAGCAAAGCTATACTAATGGGGGACCTCAACCTTCCCTTCTCAGAACTAGACAAATCTAACCGAAAAAATAAATGGGAAAGAGGTTAAGGAAGTGAATAGAATTTTAGAAAAGTTAGGTATGGTAGACCTATGGTGAAAATTGAATGAGAATAGAAAGGAATATACCCTTTTCTCTGTGGTACATGGCACTGACACAAAAATTGACCATGTATTAGGGCATATAAAAGCCTTTACAATCTAGTGCAGAAAGGCAGAAATATTAAATGCATCTTTTTCAGATCATGATGAAATAAAAATTATATGGTATAAAGGGCCATGGAAATATAGACTAAAAATTAACTGGAAACTAAATAATCTAATCCTAAAGAATGAGTAGGTCAAACAAAAAATCAAATAAACAATCAATAATTGCATCAAAGGGAACAACAATAATGAGACAACACACCAAAACTTATCAGATGCATGCAAAGCAGTTCTTAGGGGAAATTTAATATCTCTAAATGCTTACATGAATAAAATAGAGAAAAAGGAGATCAATATGTCCAAAATGCCCATAATGTCCAAAAATTGGACATGTAAATGAAAAAGCTAGAAAATGAACAAATTAAAGATTCCCAATTAAATGCCAAATTAGAAATTCAGAAAATCAAAGGAGAGATGAATAGAATTGAACATAAGGAAACTATTGAACTATTAAATAAAACTAAGAGCTGGTTTTATGAGAAAATCAATACAATATATAAACCTTTCATGGATTTGATTTAAAAAAAAGAAAGAAGAAAACCAAATTACCAGTATCAAAAATGAAAAGAGTGAATTCAACACCAATGAAGAGGAAATTAAAACAATAATTAGGAGCTATTTTGTCCAACTGTATGCCAATAAATCTGACAATCTAAGTGAAATTGATAAATGTTTACAAAAATATAAATTGCCCAGATTAACAGAAGAGCAAACAAAATAAATAGCCCCATTTTAGAAAAATGAATTGAAAAAGTCATCAATGAACTCCCTAAGAAAAAAATCTTCAGGGCCAAATGGGTTTACAGTGAATTCTACCAAAGATTTGAAGAACAATTAATTCCAATACTATAATAACTATGTGGAAAAATAAGCAAAGTAGAAGTCCTAAAAAAATTATTTTTATGTTTCAAATATGGTGCTGATCCCTCAATTAGGAAAAGCCAAAAGAAAGAAAGAAAATTATAGACCAATTTCCCTAATGAATATAGATGCAAAAATTTTAAATATTATTAATGAGATTACAATAATTTATCAGTAAGATAATACACTCTGACCAGGTGGGATTTTTACCAGGAATGTGGTTTTGATTCAATATTAGGAACACTGTCAGCATAACTGGCCATATTAATAACAAAACTAATACAAAAGATGCAGAAAAATATTTTAACAAAATACAGAAACCATTTCTATTAAAAATATTAGAGAGCATAGGAATAAGTGGAGTTTTGCTTAAAATGATAAGTAGTATCTATCTAAAACCATCAAAAACCATTATATGAAATGGGGATAACAATCCTTCACAATAATACCAGAAATGAAGTGCAGATTCCCATTATCACCTCTATTTTTTTAATATTGTACTAGAAATATTAGCTTTAGCAATAAAATAAAAAAAGAAATTCTAGGAATTAGAAAAGTCAACAAGGAAGCAAAACTATCACTCTTTGCAGATATTATGATGGTCCACTTAAAGAACCCTAGAGAATCAATTAAAAAAAACTACTTTAAATATTGAACTTTAGCAAAGTTGCAGGATACAAAATAAACCCACATAAATCATCAACATTTCTCTATACTACCCATAAAGCCTAGCTTCAAAAGATAGAAAGAGAAATTCTATTTAAAATAAATGTAGACAATATAAAATGTTTGGGAGTTTACCTGCAAAGACAAATCCAGGAGCTGAATGAACACAATTACAAAACACTTATCACACAAAGTAATATCTGAATAATTGGAAAAATATCAATTGCTCATGGGAAGTATGAGCTAATATAACAAAAATGATATTTTTTCCTTAATTAATTTACTTATTTGGTGCCATACCAATAAAACTACCAAAATTTATTTTACAGAGCTAGAAAAATTAATAAAAAATATTCTAGAAGAACAAAGGGTAAAAAAATACCAAGGGAATTAATGGAAAAAAATGCAAAGGAAGGTGGCCTAACCATATCAGATCTATAACTATAACATAAAGCAGCAATCATCAAAACTTTTGGTACTTGCTAAGAAAAATAGTGTTGAATCAGTGGAATAGATTAAATATATGAGACACAGTAATCAATGACTATAATAATCTACTGTTTGATAAATACCAAACACTCCAGTTTCTAGGATAAGAACTTGCTATTTGACAAAAACTGCTGGGGAAACTTTAAAATAGCATGACAGAAACTATGCATAGACCAACATTTACACCATATCTCAAGATAAAGTCAAAATGGGTATATGATTTAGACATGAAGAGTGATACAATAGAAAAATTAAGAGAGAAAGAAATAGTTTCCTTATCAGATCTATGGAGAAGGGAAGAATTTCTGACCAAACATGAGATAGAGAACATGAGAAAATGCAATACGGATAATTTTGATTCCATTAAATTAAAATTTTTTTTTACAAAGAAAGTCAATGCAACCATGCTTAGAAGGAAAGCAGAAAGTTGGGAAACAACTTTTATACAAGTGCGTCCAATAAATGCCTAATTTATTTTTGCTTGTTTGTTTATTTTCAGATAATCTTTTTAAAAATTTTATTTACTTATTTATTTTTAATTTTCAACATTCACTTTTATAAGATTGTGAGTTCTAAAATTTCCATCTTCCTTCCTCTCCCCCTCTCCCCTCCTCAAGACAGCATGCAATCTGACATAGGTTATACATGTACAGTCATATTAAACACATTTAAACCTAGGTCATGTTGTGAAAGAAGTATCAGAACAAAAGGGAAATATCAAGAGAAAGAAAAAAAATAAGAGAGAAAGAGAGTGAGCAACAGAGAGAGAGAGAGAGAGAGAGAGAGAGAGAGAGGAAATAGTATACTTCTATCTTCTTTCAGACTCCATAGTTCTTTCTCTGGATGTGGCTTACACTTTCCTTCATGATTCTTTTGGAATTGTCATTGATCATTGTATTGCTGAGAAGAAGTAAGTCTATCAAAGTTGGCCATTGCACAATATTACTGTTATTGTGTATAAGGTTCTTCTGGTTCTTTTTACTTCATTCAATATCTGCTCATGTAAGTCTTTCCAAGTTTTTCTGAAATTATGTACATATATATATTTTATTTATATATACACACATACATATATCTGTATATACAAACATATTTGTATATATACATATGCACACACACATATATGCATGGATATATCTACATATGTGTTAATGAATGTATATGTATATGCATATATAATGTAGAGATAACTGAGTCAAATTTACAGGAAGACAAGTAATTCACTGATTGATAAATGGTCAAAGGATTTGAACAGGCAATTTTAGGCTGAAGCAATTAAAGCTATGTATAGTTACATGAAAAAATGCTCTAAATCACTATTGATTAGAGCAATGTAAATTAAAACAATTCTGAGATACCAACTTACACCTATCAGATTGGCTAACATGACAGAAAAGGAAAATTTTGGGCACTGGAGAAGGTGTAGGAAAATTGGAATACTAATGCATTGTTGGTGGTATTGTGAACTGATTCAAAAATTCTGGAAAGTAATTTGGAACTATGCCCAAAGGGCCATAAAACTGTGCATATCCTTTGATCCAGCAGTGCAACTACTAGGTCTATATCCCAAAGAGATCATTAAAAAGAAAAAAAAGGACCCACATGTACAAAAAATATGTATAATAGCTCTTTTTCTGGTGGCAAAGAATTAGATGGGGAGATACCAGTTACTTGGGCATGGATGAAAAAATTGTGGTATATGAATGTAAGGGAATACTACTGATTCCTAAGAAATGATGAGCAGCCGGATTTCAGAAAAACTGGGAAAGTCATACATGAAATGATGCTGAGTGAAGTGAGCAGAATCATGAGAACATTATACACAATAATAACGTTATTGTGTGATGACCAACTTCGACAGACTTAGCTCTTCTCACCAATGCAATGATCTAAGACAATTCCAAGAGACTTATGATGGAAAATACTATCCATATCCAGAGAAAGAACTATGGAGTTTGAATGTAGATTGAAACTTATAATTTTTTTCTCTTGATTTTTTTCCCTTTTGTTTTGATTCTTCTTTTACAATATGACTAATGTGGAAATATATTTAATATGATTGTACATGCATAACTTATCTCACATTGCATGTCAGCTTGTGGAGGAGGGCAAGGGGATGGGGGAGCAAGGGAAGGGGAAAATATAGAACTCAAAATCTTACAAAAGTGAATATTGAAAACATTCTCTACCTGTAATGGAAAAATACAGTAATATTAGAAAATAAAAGGTTATTCTGACATGATTTGCTTTTTCTGAATCCATGATGGGTCAGAGTCTTTGCAACTTCCTTTGCTAAACTCATCATAATCAGTCCATTCAATAACCCTTTCCATACTTTTATCATAAATCCATACATGGTCATTAGTCAATAATTTGAAGAATATACTTTTTTTTAAATTTAATAGAATATTGTCTATTTCCAGTCCTGCAGCAATTATCTTCTACTGTCACAAGGGTTCAATAATCAGAACCATAAATCTGTTTTCCTTTAGTTTAATAATTAAAACTCTTAGAGATTTGGTAGGCCCTCTTTTAGTATCTCCTCTTTCTTAGGTTTCAATTTCCTGTTAAATATTTTTGTTTAATCTTTTCCAGTACAAAGATCTCCTTACTAGATAAAACAAAAGCAAAACGGGATTTGAATAATTTCATCTCTCTTTTGTCCATATCACTGCCTGGTAGACCTCAAACAGCCTTTTAATCCTTTCTTTGATCTCTGCTTTGTCTTCATTCTTTCTACAAATACTGTTTTTGTTTGTATTTAGCATTCATTGTAAAGTTTAGCTTACTCTGGGATTTAACATTCTTATTAGTATTCCTATAGAACTCTGTCATTTGTTTTTATTCAGTCTCAGTAACTTGTCCTTTATCCAATTTTCTGCGTCTCTTTAAATCTTACTTTATGTATATCCAAAGAGATCTTTTCTGTAGCTCATATTTTTTTCTTCATCATTAGAATCCTTTGTATTTTTATCACCAGAATTTTATTTTTTAATGTCTTCTCATACTTTTGAGGTGACTTCCCTAAATCTTCATAATGAAATTCTAGTTATCCTCTCTCTGAACTAATTGAAATTTCCTGTCCTGGAATCTATGACTATATGTGAAATTTTGCCCAGACTTCCTAAAGTAACCTGACACAAACTTTTACAGTGATGTTGTGGCCTAATCATTTAAATAAATTATTGAGAATTTATTAGTTTTCTGCTATGTGCCAGGTTCTGTGCTAGGTTCAAGAGATAACAATATTTTGAGTGAAAAGATCCCTACTAACAAGGGATTGAGATTTATATTTATATATATGCTTATTGTCTGAACAGCTTGGTGCCATAGTGGAAGAGTGCTAGGTCTGGAGTCAGGAAGACTCACCTTCTTGAGTTCAAATCTGGCCTCAGATGTTTACAAATTCTGTGACCCTGGAAAAGTCACTTAACCCCATTTGCCTCAGTTTCATCATCTGTAAAATGAACTGGAGAAGGAAATGGCAAACCACTTCAGTATCTTTGCCAAGAAAACTACAAGTGGAATTGCAAAGTGTCAGAAATGATTGAAACAACTGAGTAACAGCAGCATGTTTTCTCCCTTGATAGAATACAAGATCTGTGAAGGCAGGGACTATTTAATTATTATTATTGTTTTTGTTGTTGTCATTCCCAGCACTTAATTCAGTGCCTATCACATAGTAAGAAACTGATATTTGTTGAATGACTTATTTATTTAAGATAAGGACTGTTTCATATTTATCTTTGTATTACCAGCACCAAGAATACTTTCTTACATTTGATAGATGATTAATAAATTCTTAGTAAATTGAACTGAAAGAAGACATCTGCCATAAAATATTAATATTAGTTTTTCAATTATGTTCTAGGAATTTAATTATTAAGAAAAGCAAATCAGTATCATGAGAAACATCACAGAATGAAGAAAAGTGGAAAAGACTATAAAACTAATTTCAGCTCTTTTTTTCTATTTAAACTATTAAATTTTTTCATTACAGTCTATTACTATGTTAGCATTATTCACAGACTTGATAGAATGCTGAGTGAAATGGGCAGAATCAGGAGAACATTGTACACAGTAACAGCAACATTGTGTGATGATCAACTATGATTGATTTAACACTTCTCAGCAACACAATGATCCAAGATAATTCTAAAAGACTTATAATGGAAAATGCTAACCACATCCAAAGAAAGAACTATGGAGTCTGATTGCATATTGAAGCATACTATTTTCACTTTGTGGGTGTGTGGGGTGGGGCTTTTCCCTTTTCTTCTGTTTTTTTCTTTCACAACATGACTAATGTGGAAATATGTTTACATGATTGATTGCTCATGTATAACCTACAACAGATTGCTTGTCATCTTGAGAAGGGGGGATGGGAAGGAGGGAAGGAGAATAAATTTGAAATTCAAAATCTTATTGAAAAATGAATGTTGAAAACTATTTTTGCATGTACCTGGGAAATTAAAATACAATTTACAAACATAAAAATAAAAAAGTTTCCAAACTACATGAATTTAACATTCATTTCTGAAAATTTTGAATATCTACCTACAGACCCTTCCCCATATATTGAGAGAAGGCAAGGAATATGATAATTATACATGTGAACATATTCAAAACATATTTTTGTGTTAGCCACTTGGGAAAAGAAAACAAGCATACAAATAAAACAAGATAAAGTAAAAATATGCTTCAATCTGCACTCAGAGTTCATCAATCAGTCTCTCTCTCTCTCTCTCTCTCTCTCTCTCTCTCTCTCTCTCTCTCTGTCTGTCTTTCTCTCCCTCCCCCCCCAGAGTTAGATACCAATTTTCATTGTGATTTTCATTACGGATCTTTTGGAATTGTCTTGCATTTTTGTGTTGAATAGAATAGGTAACTCTTTTATAGTTGATTATTTTTACTATAACTATACAATATTTTCTGAGTTCTACTCACCTCATTTTGCAAGAGTTTTTATAAGTCTTCTCAGGGTTGTTTTTTTCTCCCCCTGCCATCTTGCTTGCCACTTCTTATAGCACAATGGTATTCCATTATAATCACATGCTATGATTTATTCAGCCATTGTACAATTTATGAGCATCCTTTCAGTTTCCAATTCTTTGCCACTACAAAAAAAGCAGCTATAAATATTTCTTTCCACACAAAAGGTCCTTTCCACTTTTCTTTGATCTCCTTGGGATTTAGCCTAGTAATATTCCTGAGAAAAAATGGTATGCATAGCTTTCATAACAGTTTGGGCATAGTTCCAAATTGTTCTCCTGAATGGTTGGATAGGTTCACAACTCCACCCACAGTATGTTAGTGTCCCAATTTTTCCACATCCCTTCCAGTATTTTTTTGTAGTATTAGTCAAGCTCATAGATGTAAGGTGGTTCCTTAGAGTTGTTTTAATTTGCATTTCTCTAATCAATAGTGATTAAAAGCATTTTTATGTGACTATTGATAGTCTTCAATTTTTTTTCCCCTGAAAACAGCCTAGTCAAATCCCTTGACCATTTATCAATTGCGGAATGGCTTTTGTATTTATGAATTTGTTTCTGTTACCTATGTATTTGAGAAATGAGGCCTTTATCAGATAAACTTGTAAAAATTCCACCTCTCCACCCTCAATTTCCTGTTTTCCTTCTAATTTTGACTGCATAAGTTTTATTTGTGAAAAAAATATTTTTAAAAATTATGTAATCAAAATTACCCATTTTACTTCTAGTGATCCTCTCTATCTCTTGTTTGGTCATAAATTCTGCCCTTATCAATAGATCAGACTGATATATTTTCCATGATATCCTAATTTTCTTTTGTATAATTCTATATTTCTTTATGTATAAATCATCTATCCACTTTCACTTTATTTTAACAAATAGCATAAGATGCTTGCATATATCTAGTTTCTGCCAAACCACTTTCTACTTTTTTCCAGTAATTTTGCTCAATTAATGAGTTCTTACCCCCAAGATCTTACGTCTTTGGATTTATCAAACATTAGATTACTATGGTCACTTATTCCTGTGTATTCTGTTCCTAATCTATTCAACTGATCCACTACTCTATTTCTTAGTCAGTATCAGATTAATTCAAAGATTACTACTCTATACTATAGTTTGATATTTGATACTGGTAGGCAGTCTTCCTTCACATTTTTTTCATTGATTTCCTTGATGTTCTTGAACTTTTGCTCTTTCAGATGAATTTTGTTACTGTTTTTTCTACCTGTATAAAATAATTTTTGGTATTTTGATTTTATGGCATTCAAAAAGTAAATTAATAGGTATAATTGTCATCTTTATTGTACTAGTTTGGTCTACCTATGAGCAATGCATATATCTCCAAATGTTTAAATATGTCTTTATGTGGAAGTTCTTTTGTAATTATGTTCATATAGTTCCTGGGTTTTTCTTGGCAAGTAGACTCCCAAGAATTTTATATTGTTTGAAGTTATTTTAAGTGGAATTTCTCTATCCCTTATTGTTGGTTTTTGCTGGTAGCATATAGAAATGCTGGTGTAGGTTTATTTTATATCCTGCAACCTTGCAGAAGTTGTTTATTTTTTTCAACTAGTTTTTTTTAGTTGATTCTCTAGGATTTTTTAATTATAGCCTCATATGAACTGCCAAGAGTGATAGTTTTGTTTCTTCATTGCCTATTTTTATTCCTTCTATTTTTTTCTTATTGCTATAGCTAACATTTATAGTACAGTATTGAATAATAGTGGTAATAATGGAGATGCTTATTAGAAAAACTTCAAGTTTATACTCATTACAGATAATGCTTGCTCTTGGATTAGATAGGTACTATTTTTTTGTTTGAAGAAAGGCTCCATTTATTCTTATTATTAATAGAAATGCATTGTATTTTCTCTAAATGTTTTTTTATACATTTATTTATATAATGATGTGTATTTTGTTGTTTTTACTACTGAAATGGTAAATTATGTTTATAGTTTTCCTAATATTGAATCAGTCCTTCATTCCTACTATAAATCCCACCTGGTATAGCATATGATCTTTATGATATATTACTGAAATTTCCTTGCTAGTATTTTATTCAAAATTTTTGCATCAATATCAATTAAGGAAATTGGCCTACAAATTTCTTTGTTTTTCTCTCTCTCTGGTTTGGTTACAAAAACCATAATTGTGTCATAAAAGGAATTTGGTAGGACTCCTTCTTTACAATTTTTTCCCCAAACAGTTTATATAGCATTAGGAATAATAATCCCTTAAATGTTTGAGAAACTCATCTTGTCCTGGGGATTTTTTAAGATAGAGTTATTGAAGTATTTCCTCTTTGAAATGGGAGATCTGGAATTTGTCAATAATATTCTAGAGAATTTTCATTCTGGGATGTCTTTCAGGAGTGATAGTGGATGCTTTCAACTTCTATTTTACCCTCTAGATCTATGATATGAGGGTAGTTTCCCTTTATAATTTCATGAAAAATGATTTCTTGGCTCTTTGATTATGGCTTTCAGGCAGACCATTAATTTTTGAACTATCTTTACATCACTTATTTTCCAGGTCAATTGTTTATGAGATAGCTCATATTTTTTTAATTTAGTTTTCATTCTTTTGACTTTGTTTCATTGTTTCTTGATTTCTCAAAGAGTCATTTCCCTTTTGCTTTCCTAATTCTAATTATTAGAGCATTATTTTCTCTTTTGAACCCATTTTTGCATTTGATCAATTCTGCTTTTTAAGGAGTTATTTTCATCATTGAAGTATTTTTTTTTGGCAGAACACGCAAAAGGATGGGTGAAACAATTTTCTAGCCCTAGACAACTTAGAAGGTTGGCGGAAAATATTGTCACACCAAGTTGAAAGTGAAATGCAATGCAGTAAAGACTGTACCAGTACAGGATGGGTCCCAGCAAACCAGGAGCAAGCATTGGGAGTGACATAATAGTAGTGGAAGTGGCTGCTTCTGAATCTCTCAGTCCACAGATTGTAAGAGCGTTGGAAAACTGGTCAAAAGGAGATTTTGGGGGTCCCTTTGCTGGGACTGGGAACAGGAATCTTGTATTGCCAATACTGGGATCTGGGTCACAGTCCTGGGTGTCAGTCAGTGAGGAGGAGCACTAGCGCACCAGAGGCTATGGTTTCTTGGGAGTGAAGAACGTGGTCACAATTCCAGGGCAAAAAAGATCGCTTGTGGTCACTCACAGACCAGAGCATAGGCCAGGAGAATATCAAATAAAAATCTCCTTAGATCATATCATCTGGAGGGTATATGGGAAAATTAAGACACTAATAGATTGTAAAGTTGTATACTGATTCAACCAATTTGTTGAACAGTTTGGAACTATGGTCAAAGGGATATAAAAACATGCATACCTTTTGACCAACCAATACCATACAAGGTCTGTATCCCAAAGAGATTAAAAAAATAAAAAGATCATATGAACAAAAATATTTATAGCAATTTGTTTATGGTGGCAAAGAACTGGAAATTGAGGAGTTGTTCATCAATTGGGAAATGACTGAATAAGTTGTGGGATATGATTGTGCTAGAATACTATTGTGCTATAAGAAATGATGAGCAGGATACTTTCAGAAAAAACTGGTGAAACATATAAACTGATGCAAAGTGAAGTGAGCAGAACCAGGAGAACATTATACATAGTAACAGCAACATTGCACAATGATGAACTGTGAATAACTTAGCTACTCTCAGCAATAAAATCATCCAAGACAATTCTGAAAGACTTATGATGAAAAACACTATTCATCTCCAGAGAAAGAACTAATGGAGATTAAATGCAGATTGAAGAACACATTTTCTTTATTTTCTTTATTAATTTTACTTTGATTTATTGACAATCACTTCCATAAGCTTTTGAGTTTTAAATTTTTCTCCCCCTCCTTACCCACCTCCCTCCCCAAGAAGGCATGTAATCTGATATAAGCTATACATATACATTCCTATTAAACATATTTTCATATCAGTTGTGTTGTAAGAAAGAATTAGAACCAATAGGAGGAACCACAAGAAAGAGAAAACAAAACAAAACAGAAGAAAAAAATAGCAAATAGTATGCTTTGATCTGAATTCAAACTCCATAAGTCTCTCTTTGGATGTGGATAGCATTTTCCATCATGAGATCTTTGGAGATGTCTTAGATCCTTGCATTGATGAGAAGGGCTGTCTATCAAGGTTAAGTCATCACACAACATGGCTGTACTTTATTTCTTTTGTTTCTTTTTTTTGTCTGTGTTTTCTTGCACAGCATGACATGTAAAACCTACATCATATTGTTTGTTTTCTCAATGGAGAAGGAGAGAGAAGGGCAACAGAGGGAGAGAATTTGGAAATTAAAATTTTAAAAGAATGTTAAAATTACATTACATGTAATTGGAGTAAACATTAAATCACTCAAAAAATTAAAAAAAAATTACAACAATAAGACAACAGACCAAAATCTGTGCAATGTAGCCAAAGCAAAACTTAAGGGAAAATGTATATCTCTATACACTTACATCAATAAAAGAAAGAGCTGATCAACAAATTGGACATGCAACTAAAAAAAAAAAAACACCTAGAAAGAAAATCTTAAATTACTAATTAGAATTAGGAATACTAAAATAAGAAATTCTGAAAAATCAAAGGAGCAATTAATAAAATGTAAAGTAAAATAAAATTGAACTGCCTAAGAATCAAGTTTAATTGACCTCTGTCTTCTATGAATCACCCTTTAAAATAGAAATGTGCTCATCTTGGTGTAAAGGTTGACTAGTTTATCTCACTAATTTAATAGTACTCTCAAAGACTATGAAGGAAAAAAAATGACTTGTCTGTAAGGTAGAGAAAAAAATGAGAGTAGGAGCAGGAAAAATACATTTGATAATGTAGCAGGCTATCTGGACACAGCATCTGAAAGTCCTGATTACTTCTGGAACTATTTGTTAGACTCATCTTTTTAACTCCTCTTAAGGATCCTCCCCTTCTAATTCCTTCGTAGGAAGGGAAGGAAGCCTTTCTTTCCCCTCCACTTTCCAATATTCTTCAAATGGTGTAGACTGAAATTCATCACCACCTCCTAATCATTTTGGGCTCTTATCCACAGTCTGCTTTAAATCCTAAAAAAGAAGTTCAATCAACATGCTAAAATCTTACTCTTATTATTACATTATTATGATTGGTTCATAGATTTAAAGCTAAAAGGATACAAAGAGGATATTTGCTCCATCTCAACCATCTTGCCAATAAACAAAGTGTTTTGCATACAGTTTAATTAATTTTCCCATTATCACATGACTAATGAACTTCTGAGGCAGCATTTGGACCTAGGTATTCCTAAATATAATTCTAATGGACACAAATTTTCCTGTCCCCATAGCACCTTATTCATTCTTTCCTTTTGCTCCATGCCTAGTCCACTTCTTTTACATATATCAAATAAATTTTATGATCTCAAAATAGACAGGGGAAAATTCTTGTTGGAGGAGAGAAATTAAGTTGCGTTTTTGTGCTCATTGTTTTTTTTATGGTCAATAAATGATTCCCCCTTTTTGGTAGTAATAATGTAAAATATTTCTTTTTCCCATCTTTCAGTATCTTCCTTCCTTGAATATATCTTGAGAATAAATCTTTCCATATCCTCAAAACTGAATCATCTCCAGTATGGCTCTGTTGTGTTTATTTTGGGTCTGGTCCAACTACTTTCCCTGTCTTTAGCCTTTTTAGTGACATTTATATTTTCTCATATGGCACTGTGATATTAGGGTCAAAGTATGGTGATTTCACTGTCTATGACAAAGAAAATAATTTTATACAAACATGTTCTATGAGTGACATTAAAATATAAATAAGGAGAAATCTATATCAGTTTGTTTTTCATTAATGCCAAGGGGTATGTCTCATATAAAATCCAAACATAAGAATTAATTCTCTCTATTGCCAGATTGTCCAAATGTTTTTATTCACAGATTCCATTGAACTAATTGTTCTGAATCCCAGACATGTATAAAGTCTTTTTAGTGAAATCAATAATAATTCAAAGAATATCAGTTAAAACATCTACAATGGAAAAAAGAAAGAAATACATATTGTTCAAGGTATAATGTGCATATAGGCAAATGACTTCACAGAATCTTGGGACTAGAAGAAATTTCAGGTGCTAGGAAATACTAATGTCTCAACCTGAACAGGAATCTCTTTTGGATTACAACTTATCACCTAGACCATATTTGAAGGATCTGAGTACTTGGAAAATGCTTTTTTTTTTCCTGAAGTAGGTACATATGTGTATCTTTGGATATTAGTCTATTTAGCCAAAATCTGCTTCTCTGAAACTCACTTACTGTTTCTAATTCTGATTACTGGAATAACTATAAGAAGACTAACACCTATTCCCTGGTACAGTCTTTTATTTATAGTTATCTACCCTACTGCCACTCAAGTCTTCTTTTATCCCTGGTATATATGCCTGGATGCTTCAAAAGACCCTCATATGACATGACTTCTCATATTTACCTTATCATTTGCTTTTCTTGAACTAACTCCATTTGGAAATGACTTTTAAATATATAGTGTCATCAGTTCTGTAGTTGTTTTGCTATTTCTAGTTGTGTTTGAGTTCTTGGCAGAGATACTGGAGTGGCTTGCCATATCCTTCTCCAGCTCATTTTGCAGATGAGAAAACTGAGGCAAGCAAGGTTAAGTGACTTGTCCAGAGTCACACAACTAGTAAGTATTTGAAGCCAGATTTCAACTCAGGAAGTTGAGTCTTCCTGACTCCAAGTCTAGCACTCTATCCAATGTGCTAACTAGCTGCCGTATAAAATATAGTGCCAAGTTGCAAATAGTAACTAACAAGGACAGGAGACATGAATACTGGCACCTTACTTGCTCTGGAAACTATGTAATCTAAATTTTCAATGGATTTTTTTTCATGCCCTGACACATATTGTTTACAGTTTACTAAAATACCAAGGTATTTTACAGACAAATATTTATTAAGCCATCCCTCACTATCCCACACTTAGGTAGTTAATTTTTTAAGCTAAAAAGTAGGACTTTGCATTTATTTCTACCTCTAAAAGTTCATCATATTCAGTTTGACTTATCATTACAGCCTGCCAAGATATTTTTGGATCCTTATTCTGTTTACCATCAGAATTCTTCTGGGCTAATCTTATTTTCAGATTTTTCAACATGACATTTATGCTTACATCCAGATTATCAATTAAAATGTTGACTGACACAAGGTAAAGTATAGATCCCTAGGTTACTCCATTAAAGAACTTCTTCCTTTCTAAGAATGATTTACTAATAACTCTTATTTATGTCTATTCTTTGAAAAGTTTTAATCTACCTAATAATACTTTGACCTAGTCTATATTTGTCTTTCCTGAAGACAATTATTAGGATGTAGAGGAGACTATATCATGATTTCTAGGTAATTATGGCCTTTTTAAGGCTCTGACAATAGAGTACAAGCTCTGGTAGGTTCTATCAATCTTGAAAGGATTTTAGTAACACCAAATTGTCAGTTTGGACCTACTAACAAAGGTCTAAATACATAGAGGCTCTTCTTCCTTAGTAGTTTGGCTATGAGGTGATGAATTGTCTATGTTGACACACAAATAAAAAGACAAAATTGTTCTTTCTTGTATGTGGTCCCTCATATTTTCCACCTGGAACTATTAAGGAGCTTGGAAATGTTGCAAAAAATTTTACGAAGTACATATTATTTTAGACTCCTATAAATATTACCTTAAATGAGATGTTGAATGACTTACCCAAAGTCTCATAGTCATTATGGCAGAGGCAGGACTTAAACTCAGATCTTTCTGATTCCAAATCCATCTCTTTAAATCAACCATATATTACTCTTCATTGTTATTTTTTTATCTATATTCTGCCACCATAACTAGTGTCAAGGAATTCTTCCAACTAAGGGGAATGAAAACTCTTGGGATAAATACTTCCATTAGCAAATGTTTGATGACTGTGCATTAAAGATAAGAGGCCAAACCAAAAACAAAAAGTTTTATTAGCATTCTAAGGGAATCTTTTTTTTGTTCTTCAGTCAGACATGGCTGACCTGATTTGTGAACAGATTTGGTTTTCTTGGCAAAGATAGTGGAGTAGGTTGCTATTTCCTCCTCTAGCTCATTTTAAAGATGAGGAAACTGAGGCAAACAGGGTTGAATTACCTGCCTAGGGTCACATAGCTAGTAAATATCTGAGGTCAGATTTGAACTCAGATTTTCCTGGCTCCCGGTCCCATACTCCTCCACTGCACCACCTACCTGTCCTAGTTATACTTAGACTCTATGGGACACTCTTGCTCAATAGCAGTTTCAGTATTCTAATCCCATAGATTTTTTTAAACATTCAGACCTCTTAGAGTATGCAGCTTTCCATAGCATCCCATAGCAGCTTAGAAGAAGTAAGTAATAATAGCTAGCTAATACCCATATAGTGCTCTTTATGTGGTAGGCACTGTGCTCCACATTTTATAATGATTATCTCATTTGATATACAATAACATTGTGAGGTTATTGTTATCCTCATTTTGTCATTTCCTTCTCTAGCTCATTTTACAAATTAGGAAACTGAGGCAAACAGTGCTTAAGTGACTTGCCCAGGGTTATATAGCTAGCAATTATCTTAGGCTGGATTTGAACTCTGGTTTTCCTCCTTTCAGGCCAAGTGCTTAATCCACTGCACCAGCTAGCTTCCCCAAAGTAAAGGATTTCATGGGAGAAGAAAAGGTAGAGAATCAGTCAATCAATAAACATTTATTAATATCTGTCTATATGTGAGGCATTGTGTTAAATGTTGATGATATAAAGAAACATAAAAGACAATCCTGGCTTAATGGTCCAGTGAGGGATGGATAAAATCATGTGTACAGGATATATTGGAGATAATCAACAGAGAATGAAGATGGATTGGAAAAGGTTTCCTGTAGAAGGTGGGACTGGAAGAATACCATAAAATTGATGAGGAGATGAGAAGAGAGATTATTCCTGGCAAGGAGGACAGACAGTGAAAATGCCCAGAGTAGGGAAACAAATGTCTTGTTAGAACGTCAGTATGCTAAGGGGAAGAATTCTTTCCTTTTTTTCTAGGCTGGATTATAAGTTACTTCAGAGCAAGAATTATAACTTAAAACTCTGCTTCTCTTAAATTTCTTACCAGTAACAAATATTAAATTCAGAAATTAGAACAAAAAGCCAATATCTAATCTTAGACAGACATGCTCTGTCTGTTTTATTTTTTTCATTTCATTTTTAATTTGGTTTTGGTTTCGGCTAGGTGAGATAACTATGACTAAACAAACAGTAGCTTCCCTTTATCAAGGGGAAGTTTGAGTAACTGTACCTTAACAGATGCAAACCAAGAAGTTTGGATGACTTTGAAGAGATAAGCCTAGAAGATAGGAACAATGTCCAGCGATATTCTCACTATATCACACTGATTCTCATATCCATTGTTCTCCTCTGAGGAGTAAAGAAAATGAAAGATCAAGTGCTGGGACTAAGGCCAAAAAAAATGAGTGGCAGATATAGGACTAAAAACAGGTAGTCTGACTTCAAATTCTATGATCTCTCTAAAATTCTCATAATGTTAAAGCACTCCCTCACCTTCCCCACCCCAAACCCTGAAATAGAGGACTCGTTGGCAATAAGGACATATTAAAAAAAATGTCTGATTGAATCTGTAATTTCTTAAGCATCTACTAAAGTACTCATCACTTTGTTAATAACTGGGGATTAAAAAAAAGAAGTAAGAATCACTGTGAAGGACAATATGTATAGAATTCATAATGGCATATATAAAATATATACACAATGATTGCTGGGTGAAAGGTACTAACAGCTGAGGGTATCAAGGAAGATTTTATGTAAGAATGTGACATTTGCATTGAGTCCTTTTGGGGGGATTATGGAAAAATTGTTTTTAACAGCAATAAAAAATCAATTATCTTCAAAATATTATTTGACAGAATACAATCAAATTCATTGATTAACAACAATTCATAGAATTTTTTTTCTTGAGTTGCAAAAAGTTCACTGTTACAGTGTTTCAAATGACCAAACAATGCTGCTTCAGTTTTTTAAAAAAGGTCACTGGTATATCCATTTGATTGCAAAGAATTTTCCACCACTGCTGGAAAAATCCGCTCCCAAGAAGTATATGTCATACTTCACAAATCATCTTTTCCTAAGTTTTCAAGTTCTCCATCAATGAGATCAATGTCATATTCAATGGGAAGTTCACTATCTTTGCCATCCTAGGGTCTAGTGTCTGCTGTAGAATCTACAGCAGCTAGTTTCACCTTTTCTTTTGTCTGTTCCTTTACTTCTGTGACTACAGCTGCCCATTCTAGTTCTAAGTTTTTGCAGTGTCCACACTAAAGAGCAGAAAATTCCACCAACCAAACATTATCACTGTCAAGCACATTTTTATCAAAAGTATCATCTGTCAGTTCAATCACATCCTTCTTGCCTGAACCTTTGTTTCAACTAGAACTATATCCACCACTTCTTCCACCAAAGTGTTCTTTTACCAGTTGTCATAAAGAATTAAGAGCAGCATCTACAATAGCTTCACCAGTTTTACCACCCTGGTAATCTTCTGTTCTAAATTTTTTGGATCCAAAGATCTTAATAGTGGGAAATCCTTGGACTCCATATTGTCCAACTAGGGACTGATGTTTATCTGCATCAATTGCACCAATTCTCATTATATCTTTTAATGCAGTTGCTGCTTTCTTCCATTCCAGTGCTAACTTTTGGCAATGGACACACCATGGAGCATAAAATTCCTTAAGCTCCAAACTGTTATTTTGAATAATTTCACACTTGAAATTGAAGGATTCTATCCATCATTTACCACATCTATCACATCATCACTGGAGGAAGATAAGCTACTCACACCCAGAAATAAGGCACAGCTTATCAGTCAGGCTGTCATGTTGAGGAGCTCCCTGGGGGCACTTCTGCAATAGGAGCTGCTGCTGTAATCCTTGCTCACTCTTTTCCTTGAGTTGAGTCTTGAAGGAAACTAATTATTCTTTTTTATTTATTTATTTATTCATTCATTCATTTATTTATTTATTTATTTTAGGCAGTTGGGGTTAAGTGACTTGCCCAGGGTCACACAGCTCATAAGTGTCAAGTGTTTGGTCTGAGGCCAGATTTGAACTCAAATCCTCCTGACTTCAGGGCCTCCTGACTTCAGGGCCAGTGCTTTATCCACTTCATCATCTAGCTGCCCCAAAACTAGCTATTCTTAAAAGCAGAGGTGAAGATGAGGTATCTTTTGGGATGGGGGAAAGAGTACAAAAGCAGGGAGATTGAAAAGTGTATGCTACATATGAGAAATAGTTTTAGTCATTGGACAAAATATATACAACACATAATTATCCTTAAAAATGTTATCTTGCATTTGTTAATCCATAAAAAGGCAATGTAGCATAGTGGAAAGAGGATTGGCCTGGGAATGAGGAAAATGTAGGCTTAAATCTTGATTGTCACATACTAGTTGTGTGATTGTGGTTGTCAAACTCTCAATTCACCAAATATCTCTTTAAGACTATAAATTATTGATGACCTAAGGTGATGGAGGAAGTTTTCAATACATCATTAAATAGACCATTACAGGTCTGAAGCCATCCTTTCAACCGCACCCCTGCTTCAAATATTCTACAATATAGAATGTTCAATACCATGGACCATTTCATTCATTTGGATATAGTCTCATATATCCCAGTTTTAACATGTATTTTATTTCATATTACACAATACACATTTCAAAATACGTATCATATTTCACAGAGTTAGCACATTTGGAATTGTATCATCATACCACTTGGTAGCAATTATCAAGCAAAGAAGCACATTTGCTATAGAAACTTTAAACCTGAGGATTCTCTTGAGGCAAAACCTTTCTTTAAATTTGTTACCATACCCTAGTAGTTCTGTTCTGATAAGAGCAAAATGTTATGAGTATGCATTTTAGTGAATGCCTAAATCTCTTGTGGCTTACCTAATCAGCATCTCTATCATACTTATTATCTCCCAGTACAGTGTATTGGACTAAAATGCTGGAGGCATTACAATGAATTGTGAAATGGATGGAACCTGCTTTTGAGTAGTTTACAATTTAAAAGGGAGGCAATTCACTTAGGAAAATTAAATGGTTATCATCAATGGAAAAAAGCCATAAAGAATAGCAATAGCAATAAAGAAAAGCAAGGGAGGAAAGGAAGAATGGTGAGGAGAAGCCTTTCATAATTTCATTGGAGCTCTCTTGTGGTCCCAGGGCTCTGGGGCTTTTTAGAAACATTAACAATGATTCCATTTTTCATGACTAGCATAATAGTGATGTTATTATAATGAACTATTAGAATCTTAGAACAAGTTTAGAATTAAAGATGAGACTATATCTCTATTATTCACTTGTGTTTAGTGTTTTCTCTGTGTCACAAATTCCTGTTAGCTATTTATTTTGATGTGAGATATGTTCTAATTAATTATAGAAAGAAATGAACATTTGGGTCCATTAATCTAGGAATCATCATGGTGCAGTGGATAGAGATCTGTCCTTGGAATTAGAAAGACCTAGGTTGAAGTCCTACTTACACATATTAGCTATGTGATCCTGAGCAAGTCATTTGATCTCTCTGTGCCTCTATAATGTAAATTTAGGAAGGTTTGGAATGCTAAAGACTTGTATAGGGAAAGGAAGTAATCTTTCTTATTCTTACTGCAGAAACAATAAAAATTTATACAGGGACATGGAATTCTTTAAAATAGAGTTATCTATATAACTGAAATCATAGGTTTAGACATTTTTATAGAACAGCATAAAGGAATGACAATGCAAAATTAACAATCAGAATTTCCTTCAAGCATTTCAAAATCTAGTTCTGTGTATACAACTACCACAAATAGAAAGAAAATGCATAAATATGGCCTTGTTGTGAAAGCCCATCCAGAGGATAAATCCAACATTTTTCCTTTCTTAAAAGAAAGGGGGAGGTAATGATCATCAAAGGGTGATCTGCTCAAGAAGTTCAAAGTACTCTCATGAATTACAATGAAAAAGGTCAAGTCTTAGAGCTCTGATAAGAAAATGTACCTACCTCTTCTGGATAATAGATAGGTGAGGATTTTGGATTTACAATGTGCTTTTTGGAATTAGATATTGTATTGGTTTAGGTTTTTTTTTTCATTTCTGAAAAGAAACTTCTTTAGGTTAGGATGCTATGACTGGATTAAGAACAAATGATTTTGGAGAATAAACAAGGAGTAATACTCATTTAAATCAAGATAAGATTTCAATTGTAGAAAAGAAATCATGGAGATGGTCAAAGGAAGAGAAATAATTCATCAACCAACAAGTATTCTTTTCATGTCTGCTGTTAGAGGCAGCTAAATGGCTCAGTGGATAGAGTGGTAGACCTGGAGTCAGGAAGACCTGAATTTTAATCCAGTCTCATGTATATAATAGTTAAGTGACCCTGGGAAAATCACTTAATCTCTGCTTGCCTCTGGGGAAGGAAATGGCTAACCAGTCCAGTAACCTTGCCAAGAAATACTTCTTGGCCAGTATTGGCATGATATGATCCATAAGGTCATGACAACTCAGACACAACTGAACAACATGCTAAGCACTGTGCTAGGTGCTGGAAATAGAAAGAAAGAAATAAAAAAGTAAACAAATAGTCTACATTCTTTTTTTTTTTTGGTGAGGCAGTTGGGGTTAAGTGACTTTCCCAGAGTCACACAGCTAGTAAGTGTTATATTCTAAGACCAGATTTGAACTCAGGCCCTCCTGACTCCAAGTTCAGAGCTCTATCTACTTCAAGACTTTGCTGCCCCAATACTGAAAGTTCTTAAGAAGCTTGTATTTTATTAAGAGAAATAGTGTGTACACACATTAGTATGTATACAAGGTCAATGCAAAATAGTTTTCAATGTCAGGAACTATTAGCACCTAGGAAATTTCAGTAGACTTTATATAGGAAATTTCACTTAAGATAAATTTTGAAGGAATCTATTACAGTCATGCAGAAGGATGTGCAAACATGGAGTAGGAAGAGGTAGAAAATCAAACAGGGAACAGCAATGAGACATTTATTTGCATCATGAAGCATTAAGAATAGAGTGGAACTTGTGAAGGGCTTTAAATGTAAAAAAAGAAGTGATTGTGTTTTATTCTAAAACTCCAAAAAAAATTGTCTATAGCTCTCTATCTCTGTTTTGACTCTCCCTGGTTTAGTTATCATATCATGTTTTTGTGATCAGATTAAGAAATTTGGTAAGACCACATCTTTTTTTTTTTCAGTTTAGGTAATAAGGGAATTAATTATTCTTTGAATGTGTGATATAATTCACTTATAAATTCGTCTGGTCCTAGGTGTTCTTCTCAAACACATCTCTCCATCTAGCAGCTAACTCATTCATGGTTTATTCAACTTTTTCTGAGATTGTTTTATTTCTTATTCCATTATTTCAGGCATTTTAAATAGATGGATAGATTGATATATAAATAGATATATGTGTGTCAGTGACTGTTTCTATACAGATGTACATACATACATAAATATATACATATACATACATATGTACATAGATATATATAGTTTCCATCTCTTTCATTATTACTTGTTATGTTGATGAATAATTTGGCAAAATAGTTCCTAATACTTTTCTTTTAATTTATTGTGAATTTTCACTTTTCATTTTTATCTGGTACTTTGGTTTTCCCAGGTCTCTTTTTGTTTGAAATAAACATACCTGAAATGTTTGTTTATTTTAATTAAAGAACCCATGCCCTAACTTCATTTATTCATTCATTTTTTCTTCTTAATCTTCTTAATCTCTTTTTTGGTTTTTAGAATTTCTAAACAGTTTTTTTCCCTTTTAATCTTTTGGTTCTAGAGTTTTGTTTTGATTTTTAGTTGAATGCCCAATTCATCAGCCTGTTCCTCCCCCCCCTTTTCAAATGAATGAATAAATTCAGAAGCTTAAAAAAGTAAGAAATTTGAAAAATTATTAGTAAATCTGATATAAAAGAGATGAAAATTAAATTATCAGTCAAAAAATGAAAATAATTCATAATAAATGATGAAGAAAGATGGTAGAGTAGGAAGAAGTAGTATAATCTGCTTTCCTTCATAACTACTACAACAATGAAAAAAGAAAAACACCTCATGGATATTTGGGATGTTCAAACAGAAAATTATTCACACTAGGAGAAAAGGGGCAGATAGTAAGGTCAATTGAACCTCACTTTCTTCTGAATCTGGCACATATGAAGCACTTAATAAATGCTTGTTGACTGAATGAGTGAAGTAGTTGC
Organism: Vombatus ursinus; assembly: GCF_900497805.2. Taxonomy (NCBI): domain Eukaryota; kingdom Metazoa; phylum Chordata; class Mammalia; order Diprotodontia; family Vombatidae; genus Vombatus; species Vombatus ursinus. Next base: position 8,847,512 of record NW_020954583.1, read on the forward strand.
CATCATGCTAAATAAATGATATTGAAAAAGAGGAAAGAAGAAAGGAAGGAAGGAAGGAAGATATTTAGGGTAACTGATAGTGGGCCTAGTGTAGGTGACTGGGACTAGTGTGACCTTTGACTAATCATTTATATGCTTAGTAAAAGAATCAATGTACTAGCATGAAGTAGAACTTACTGATTTTTTTAAATTTTGTAGATAGATTGAGAGATAGATATTATATAGATAGATACAAACATGCTTATCTTTATTTTATACACATATGTATATATATTCATATATATTACAGATTTATGCTATATGAAATATGACCTTTCCATAATTAAAATTTGATAATACAATAAAAGAAGAACATAAATTTGCATGAGACTCATTAATACTTGAAAGTTTAGAGATATAGAAGTTTGGAAGTTGCAGAAGATAGTGGAATAAAATCAACAGACTAGAGACTCCCGTCTATGAAGTATTATTCTAGCAAACATGGAAACCTTAAAAGACCTTTACTACTAGAAAGCAGAAAAAGAAAAAACTTCCCTTAAACATAACCTAGAAGAAATTCTGAACTTTGACAGAATCTCTATGTTTTCTTTTGCACACAGTATTTATTCATATCATGTCTTCTTTTTTTTTCAGTTCCTTAGAGTTACAGCATTTGTATTAAATTTAGATTAAATTTGAGTTAAATTTTTAGGGAAAAATGGATGCTGACTCTATTAGCCTTTTAAATAATATAGCACTCTGTTCTTCTGATATTAACCCTGGGATCCATAGACCAAGCATTGCTCACTTGCAACAACAACAAAAAAGTAAGTCCAAGTCATTAAAAAAAAAGTTTTTCTCTCTATTTATCATCCATCCATCCATCCATCCAGACATCCATTTTTTTTTTTTTTTACTACTAATGCAGTTAGGTGTTGTTAAAATAAAGAAAAAAAAACCCTATGAACTGCTAAAATGAAAGAAACCCCAGGTCCAAAAGTGGGACCTGGAATGAATAAGAGTCTGATCACAGTTTACAAAGATTATAAATTCATTTATTACCTGAGAAGAAGAAGCTTGTAAGATGGAGCAGTGAGATAATGTTTTCATCTGTTCAAAGGGAAGAAGGAAAGGGTGAGGTATTTTTGCATATTTGAGGCATTTAGGACTTTTTGAGGTATTTATGGCTAAGGCTGGGTTAAGGGAGAAACACAGTAAATTGGAAAGTCAGGGAGAAGTGGGGGTCTAGGAAGAAAATATCTGTAAATACAATAAATCAGAAAGTAGGATGTTTGCTGCTATTTGGAGAAGTCAGAAACCAAAACATCTGTATCCTTTTAGATAAGTAGGAAATCAAGATATTTGATTTTCTCTCTGAGCTGGTCAAGATTGGTTTCAGCAGTTGCAGGCACCTCTGAGGTCAGCTAAAGTTTACTTTGAAAAGGATCAAGCATCCCTTGGGCATCAGAAGTCCTCCTGATTGGCTAGTTGTTGTGCTACATTTTCTGGTTCCCTATGAAAATGGGAATATCGAATGGGTTAGTACAAGCATTACAAAGCTCATGTCCACAATGTGTACACAGATTCACCTGAAGGAGGCCAGCTCTGACAGTGGAGTGAGTAATGTACATTGTTGAGTCATTTAGTCATGTACAATTCTTCCTGACCCCATTGAACATAGCACTCCAACTATCTCTTGAAGTCTGTTTAAGTTCATGTTTCTTGTTTCCATGTTACGATCTATACTTGTCTTCTACTTTTCACCAGCAGCATATTGAACACCTTCCAAGTTGAGGGGCTTATCTTCCAATGTCATCTCATTTATCATTTTACTACTGTCCAGAGGGATTTCTTGGTAGAGATATTGGAGTGGTTTGCCACTCCAATTGGATCACATTTGTCAGAACTCTCCACTATGACCTGTCCATCTTGAGCAAATTTGCGTGGCGTAGCTCATAATTACATTGAGCTTTGCAAGTCCCTCTGCCAGACAAGGCAATACTCCAGTTTGTTTGTTTTTTTCCCCTGAACTTGTAATTTATTCAGCAAAAAGAATTCCTGGTGAATACCATCACTCAAATCTCCCTTTATTCTGCAATTTTTAGTTTTAGAGAATCATCTAGGGTCAATGAAAGTTTGTTACTTGATCAGGGCTGCACAGTCATTATATGTCAAAGGCAAAAAAAAAAATGAACCAATGTCTTCCTGTCTATAAGACCATTTTTTTTTATTATGACACATTGCTACAGGTTAATTGCCACTCCTTTGCATTTCTAATACAGGTTTTAATCATAACAGAGCAGCATGATTTCTTTGGCATTGAGAGCCTTATAACTTGTGAGACACTTCATTTTCCAAATATTAACTCATTTTTTTAAGACATTTTTGGTACAATATTATAGCATGAGTTTTAAATGGAATATGAAAACTGATCATACTCCTACAAAACATCTATCTGTATGTATATCTATGTGTATATATATGCATATATACATACTTGTAGTTATATTCATAACTATTATTTGACATTTTCCATTTAAAAGGGATCATTTGAAAGACAGAAAGTATTGAAAGATCAAAAGTACCTACTTAATTTACTCTTGTACACTTTCATATTAGAAAATATTTTAAACAATGATATAGTATGAGCTTTTTTGTGTGTACTCTGTAGTTTTTTTCTTTGTTGTCAAACAAAATCATATCTCTTTCATTTTTAGTTTTCTTGATTTTCTCTTTTGATTATAGGAAAATAGTCCTTAAATCAAGAAATCCAACATTCCCATCTCAGAGCACAGAAAGTTCTACAAAGCCAGTGGATTTTGCTGAGCAGATTTGAAAACAAACCATCGTCCCCAAAGAGTCATTAAGGATGCCTTCTTTTTTCATGTTTAAAGAGCAAAGAAAATCTCTTCCTGGGTAAGCACTATTAAGACTCAGTACTGTCTAGCCACTTATTACATTAAAAATAACTTTGATTTATTTGCCTTCATTTTTACAGATGTCCACAAAGTTGCAATATACTATAGCACTTATATACTATACTTGCTATTAAAGTTTATTTTTGTATTGACAATATGAAGGGCTTATTATTTTCTTCTTAATTTTAATTTCAAGGAGACTCTGAGGTTTTTGTGGTTCTTGTTGTTTTTAAATTTCATCTCATTCCAGGGTAAAACTTCTGGCTGAAGTTATCTTCTTCAGTGAATCCTTCTTAGACAACACTAAGTGACTTTTTGAGTTTTCCATGCATACATTTGCTGGAATTACTGCTTTTGCCCTGCCTAAGCATTCTGGCACCAATGAATGAAATTGTTCACTATTTTCTTATTTTGAATTGATATTCTATGTTGTCTTAAACTTTTTCTTTGTCAACTAGCTTCCAGCTTTCAGGGGTACTAACTACTTAGTTCACAATCAATTCACTGACCATGCATATGATATCTTACTAGAAGCAGTCATTTGTATAGTCTTGGTAAAACCCTCAGATACCAATTAAACTTTCATTTTTGCAGTGACTTCTCCAGGGTTTCAGTGACTATAAAATTTCAAGATGCCATTTACTTGCTGTTATGTGTAATTCTGGCTCTTTTGGAAGAGACAGACCATGAGATGTTTGTGTTTTTTCTACTTCAAATAATTTTATGATTTTGTATTTGTTTATGTGTTCCCCACTTTGGATACTCCCAAGGCTATTTACAACTTTATCAAAGAGAGTCTTAAAATTTGCCCCAATGATTTAACTCAAAATTCCTTTAACTTAAGGTATATACATGTAATAAAATGTTTATAAAAGAATGGGAGAATAAAATATAAATAAAATAATTTTAGGATAATCTACTTCACCATTAAAAATATTTAGATAAGTAGAGAGGCCATACCATGCCAGGGAAAATGGGAAAGCAGGAATATGAATAACATCTTCCCAGGATAAAAGACAGTGGTAGTTTGGCTTAATTTATTTATTTTTAGTTTTCAACATTCACTTCCATATGATTTGAGTTCCAAATTTCCTCCCCATCTTGGCACTCCCCCCCCACCCTAAGACAGCATGCATTGTGAATATCCCTTCACCCAATCTGCCCTCCCTTCTATCACTCCCCCCTCCTCTTACCACCTTCACTTTCTATTTTCCTATAGGACAGTATACATTTCTATAACCCATTGCCTGTATATCTTATTTCCCAGTTGCATGTGTAAACAATTTTTAACATTTGTTTTAAAAACTTTGGGTTCCAAATTTTCTCCCTTCCTCTCTCCCCATCAACCCTCATTGAGAAGACGAGCAACTCAATACAGGTTACACATGTGTAGTCATGCAATACACTTCCATAGTAATCATGTTGTGGAAAACTAACTATATTTCCCTTCATCCTATCCTGCCCTGCTTTTATTCTATTCTCTCTTTTGACCCTGTCTCTCATCAAAAGTGTTTGTTTCTGATTGCCCCCTCCCCCAATCTGCCCTCCCTTCTCTCATCCACCCTCTTTTGTCCCCTTCCCCCCTTATTTTCTTGTAGAGTAAGTTAGATTTCCAGGCCAAATTAAGTGTGTATGTTATTCCCTCCTTAAGCCAAAACCAATGAGAATAAGATTCATTCATTACCTCTCACCTTCCCACACTTCCCCTCCACTGTAAGAGCCTTTTCTTGCCTATTTTATGTGAGATAATCTACCCTATTCTACCTCTCCCTTTCTTCTTCTCCCAGTATAATCCTCTCTCACCCTTTCATTTATTTTTTAGATACCATCCTTTCATCTTCAACTCACCCTGTGCCATCTTTCTATCTGTCTATCTTTCTATCTATGTATCTATCTATCATCTACCTATCTGTCTATCTATCTATCTATCTATCTAACTATACATATATTTTTTCCCTCCAACTACCCTAATACTGACAAAGGTCTCATGAGTTACAAACATCACCTTTCCATGTGGGAATGTAAACAGTTCAACTTTAATAAGTCCCTTATGATTTCTCTTTCCTGTTTCCCTTTTCATGCTTCTCTTGAGTCTTGTATTTAAAAGCTGATTTTTCTATTCAGCTCTAGTCTTTTCATCAAGAATGCTTGAAAGTCCTGTATTTCACTGAATGTCCATTTCTCTCCCTGAAGGATTATTTGCTGGACAGGTGATTCTTGGTTGTAATCCTACTTCCTTTGACCTCCAGAATATCATATTCCAAGTCCTCTGGTCCCTTAATGAAGAAGCTGCTAAATCTTGTGTTATGCTGATTGTGTTTCCACAATACTTGAATTATTGCTTTCAGGCTGCTTGCAATATGTTCTCCTTGACTTGGGAACTCTGGCATTTGGCTATAATATTCCTAGGAGTTTTCCTTTGAGGATCTCTTTCAGAAGGTGATCGGTGAATTCTTTACATTTCAATTTTACCCTCTGGTTCTAGAATATCAGGGCAGTTTTCCTTGATAATTTCTTGAAATATGATGTCTAGGCTCTTTTTGTGATCATGGCTTTCAGATAGTCCAATAATTTTTAAATTCTCTCTCCTGGATCTATTTTCCAGGTCAAGTTGTTTTTCCAATGAGATATCTCACAACGTTTTTTATTTTTTTCATTCTTTTGGTTTTGTTTTATAATGTTTCGATTTCTCATAAAGTCTCTAGCTTCCATTTGCTCCATTCTGATATTTAAGGACTTATTTTCTTCAGTGACCTTTTGGACTTCCTTTTCCATCTGGCCAATTCTGATTTTGAAGGAATTCTTTTCCTCATTGACTTTTTGGGCCTCTTTTGCCATTTGGTTTAGTCTATTTTTCAAAGTACTATTTTCTTCAGCATTTTTTTGGGGTCTCCTTTAGCAATCTGTTGACTTGTTTTTCATGATTTTCTTGTATCACTTTCATTTTTCTTCCCAGTTTTTCCTCTACTTTTTTTGCTTGCTGCTCAAAATGCTTTTTGAGCTCTTCCTTGGACTGAGACCAATTCATATTTTTCTTGGAAAGCTTTGGATGTAGGAACTTTGACTTTGTTGTCTTCTTCTGGTTGTATATTTTGATTTTCTTTGTCAACAAAGAAAAATTCTATGGTCAGACTTTTTGTGGTGTTTGCTCATTTTTCCAGCCAATTATTTGAGTTTTAAAATCTTTGTTAAGGTAGAAATCTGCTTCCAGTGTGGAGAATATATTGTCCCAAGCTTTGGTGGTTTTGTGCAGCTATTTTTGAGATACTTCTAGGAACCTGTAAATTTTCAGTTCTTCCAAGGTGGTACAATCAAGGGTGAGGTGTTTATTCCTTTCCTGGCCTACACTCTGGTCTTTGAGTGACCACAAGCACTCTTTTCTGCCTTCAGACTATGAGGAGGATTTCCTCTCCACTAACACCACAAGCTTCACCATGCCAACCTACCCCCTTGCCCCAGAACTGTGATCTAGATCGAAGCACAGACAAAGAAAGAGAATCCTGCCTCAGCACCAGCAAAGAGATCCTTGCAATCCCTCTCTGATTGGCCACTCAATTCTTCCTCTGTTTGCATGCCAAGAGCTCCAGAAGCAGTTGCCACCCTGGGGCTGTGCTGGAACTAGAGCTGGGACTGAGCTTCTCTCTTACCACAGTCACAGGCCTTTCCTACTGACCTTCTAAATTGTCTTTGGTATTTGTTGTTTAGAAGTCTGGAAACCATCACAGCTGCCTGTAATTCTGTCCCCTGAGGACTGTTACAGGTTCCCTGAGGCCTAGTATTTGCCTGCATGACCCACCCTGAACTGTGCTCTTCTCTCAGCCTGCCACAACAGACCTTTCCAATCAACCATCCAGGTTGTCTTGGGCTGGAAATTTGTTTCACTCTGTCTTTTTGTGGGTTATGCTGCTCTAGAATTTTTTAAGAGCCATTTTTACAGGTATTTGGAGGGGTTTGGAGGAGAGCTCAAACAAGTCACTGCTTTTACTCCACCATCTTAGCTTCACCCCCACAAAAATCAACAGAGGTATTTTGCTTAAAGCAGTGGGGTAGCATTAAAGAGGAGAAGAATATTAAAACTATTTTTCCATATGACAAATGTTTAATGATCCTGGAGTGGTGGTGGATTCCCCTGACTGGGAGGTCTTCAAGCAGAGCTCTGATAGCCACAGCCAATTCAGATGATATTATTATTCACAATTTTAGGTGCACCATGATCATGGTTCCAGGGCAGAGAAGAGATTTTGTGGTCACTCACAGACCAAACACAGGCCAGAAGATTTGTGACCATATCTGTCCTTGGATCATGCCACCTTGGAAGAATTGAGGGCTTGCATACTCCCAGAACCATCTCTGAAAAAAAAACTGACAGGAATGAAAATCTTTTTTGGACAAGGGTGGGGGAGATGAAGCTATGGATGTCTGTTCTGAGTCCTTTGCAGTTACACACAAATATATCCATTCAACACATTTATTCTACTTGGGGCACTTTATCCTTACATGTGAGTGCTTTCCCATAGGAAGATCATTTTGGTTGCTTATATTTTGTAAGTTATTTTGGGGTTTGGGGGTTAGACTTATTTTTGTAAAAGCTGGAACAATTTACCTTTGGCCTGTGTAGTTTTCAATTATGTTTTCTTGAAAGATGTTGTTAAGCCTCTCATCTTCAAAGAGGATCAATGACATCACAGGGTGGTGTTTTGACTTGCATATAAATTGGATTTATGTGAGGTGGAATGGTACAAAGTCATAAGCCTCATTCTCTCTTCTAGAGGCATTGAAGTCCAGTGGCAAGAAAAAAGTCAGGATAACTGGAGATGGCCCAGGATGCAGTGGATGACTTTGGCATCTTTGATGTGTGACCAAGCTTTAAGTGCTTCATAGCACCTGCATCAGATGCCTCCATGACCTTTTGAACAAATTGTTCATTGGCCCATTCTGCTGAGGAAATTCTTCACATGGTTCATATCACCCTGACTCACATATTCTAAGCCTAGTTTAGCCTATCTACCAGAAGATTTTACAAGGATATGACATCCTCTTGGAGCCACAGGTGAGAGTTGGGTGAGAAGTAGACACCTAAAGTGGATGAGGCTTTAAAAAAATAAAGATTTTTAAGGAATCCAATGATTCTCTGAACCAGCCCATTGTGTTTCAAATGGAGCTACTTGACTATCTTTAAATTCAAATCACTCTGGCTCTCATTTAATGGTCAATAACAGCACAACCCTCTATAACTCATTGTTTAGATTTTTGATGACATAGATTGAGTGTAAATATCAATTATGTTCTGTTCTTGACCAAAAATTTGAGGATCTTCCTCTCCAAGATTTATATTTTTGTGAATAAAAAAACATTTTTACATGCTTACTATGTGCTATATTTTGTGTTAAACCTGAAGATAAAAATATTATCAGCATCTAGTCCCTGTCCTCAAGGAGCTTACATTTTATTAAGTGAAGAGAAAACATATAAGAAAGTGGTGTCTAGATAGGCATGTTCTGACCAAGGAAATTATCAGGATTCTGATTGAAGCCATAAGGCAATTGAATGTCTACATTTATATGATTTTATGCTTCCTGGCCTATGTCAACCTGTTGACCATTGGACATGGATATGAAATTTAGTATGCCAAAAGCAAAATTAACATGGTATAACAGCTATGATTCTCAGTATCCTTTGCCTCCTTTCCCACTACTATTCTGCCATCACAAAGAAGAAAGGAACACAGAGGGTTGAGGATCAATTTGCATTTTTCTTCGTTATTAAGCTTCCGTGGCCAAAAAATTCATCGCCAACTGTGATAGGACCAGTGTTTTCCTGACTTCCTGACAGTTCCTTCTTCCATGCAACTTTATTGCTGGTGGATAGCTTTACTAAAGCAGCTCCTTATCTGAGGGCATAAAAGTACTAATTGAGTTTGCCTGACTGATAAGCAACTCAAAATCATAGTGGGGAAACACACTGGTGGGGGCTTATGAGCAACTCTGGCTCTGAGAGGATGTGATAGCTCTACTATGGGAATCTGAATTATCAGCTTTGAGTGGCAGTTGAGCTAGTCAATTCTTAAAATGAACTAAGCCAGAATCCAAAGAAAATGTAAGGGCTCAAGGTCTTTGCCATTATGTAGGAGGGTTAGAAGAAGATCCATTGCTTATTTTTTCTCCTCTGCTAAGAGTCCTTTGTGGCCTCCTTGAGCCTTATCAAACTTTTAAGATAATTGCTTTTCAGGACATTATGATAGTGAGATTTGAACAGCCTAGAGTCACAATGCTGATTTCTGAGGCTAGATAGGGATAAAAGATGACCGTTCTTTTCATTGACCAAATAGGGCTGGTAACATTCTTTGGAGAGGACAAAGGATTTCAGCAACAATCTGAGGATTACTTTTGGCCTTTTGGATGCCACTTCAGCACAGTTGTGAGACAGCTGAACTCAAAAGAATGCAATGAATAGCCACTACATAAATGGCCCAAGAATGATAGATTCTGAGCAATAATACTTAACCTGAGGTCACACAGATTTGAACATTTTAAAAAAGCATTAACCAATATTCTCCCACTCCTCAAGTCTATTCAAGCAGCCTAAGAGATTTGGAGCAATTATATGATATGAAAGCAGTAGAAAGAAGCCTGAGGATTTGATACATCTGCTCTCCAGGAGGAAGTTCTATGATTGACAGATTCAGATACTGAGCTAAAACTAGGAGGCAAGGATCTGTCCAGAGAGTTATTTCATAGACCACTGAGTGAAATAAATACCAAAATGTCAAATGTGTGGTACCAATAAAAAGTTCCATAAGGTCAGAAGAAAGAAAAATATTACTGTGAAAAGAGGTATGAATATACTGTACAGCCAAGATACTAAGCCATTAATAGCATAGATCAATTAAACATGAATCTTGCAGGATGGTCAGTTTGAGAAATGCCACTCTTTTATTGATTTCTTCTGTAGCATCATAGAAATATTGTGAAGGGATGCCACTCAAATAGCCATTAGAACTTGACCTCTGCTTTCAGCCATGAATAGTCATGAATGAACTAAATTACCGTGTTTGTCATCATATTTTCAATTATCTCTTCTACAATGATAACTCTCAAATCTATGCCCCTTAACTATCAGCTTTTTTCCCCCTTGAGTTTCATTCCTGTAGTTATAACTGCCTGCTGGATATCTCCAATTGAATCTTTTGTACCACCTGAGAATAAGCACATATAATATAAGAAAGTCATCATTCTCTTCCCTTCTTAATCTTCTCTACTCCCTAGAAATTAGATTCTTTTTTTGACTTCCCAGCTTTCATCATCATTTGGTTACTTCCAATTTTGGAGTTATTATTGATTATTCCCTATCTCTTGCAACCCATTCTGAAATTTATAAACACATTCTTTTGATTTATTCTGCACTTTCCCTTGAATATATCTAACCCTTTTCATTGCCACTACCATATTACAGACAATAATAATTGAAATTCTGGATTGTTAAAGTTGCCTAACTAGTCTCCTGGTCTATATTTATCTTACCAATAATTTGTGCTGAATACACTGAACAATTTTGGGGAGCAGAAGGATGGGCAGGGCACAGATTATTTTTTTTTGGTTTAGGGAATTCCACATAAGAACACTCCTGGACCAACACAAATTGTCAGCTTTTCCAAAATTTATCAATTTATAGTTTTAAGGACTTGACTAGAAACTGAGTGGTTAATTTAATTTCCTAGGGTAATACCTCTAGTATGTGTTCCTGACTCAGTAGCTAGTTCTCTATTCACTACAATATGTTGCTTCTATTACTAACTGATAAATTAGCCTTTTTTTAATGAAATAGAAATAAAGGAATAGATACAAGATAAGTTTAGAAGTTAAATCCGTAGATCTTTGTAACTGATAGAATGTGTGAGTTGAGTGAGAAAAAGGAGTTAAAATAGCATCAATATTATTATTAGACACGTTTCAATCAATATTATGGAATCATTTGGGGTTTCCAGGAGGTAATGGGAATAGCATTAAAAAAAATCAGGGCTGGGTGGTTTAGATTTGTAAGTCATCACTATAGAAAGGACAAGTGAAACCAGAAAAGCATAGAGGATAGTTTAATTATCATCCTGACTAGAAGGAGAGGCAAGTCACTGTTATGCTGAAAATCTTCAGTGAGCATCTTTTGCCTAAAAAATCTAATTGAAAATCCTTGGTATTTAAAACCATACCCATCTCTTTAATCTTACCTCTTCTCACTATTATAGAAGACTTGCACTTTTAACAAACACTCCTTGTCCCTGGAATGGATCATGCGGATTCCTGTTTCTACTAATTTGATCATATTTTAGACCCATCTTCCTCCTCCAAAGTACTAGTTGTTCCTGACCACTATAGACTGCAGTGATCTGCTTCCTATAAAGACCTTAGATATAATTTCAACTTCTTTTTTCTCACCATGCTATCTTGTAGCAGACCATTTGAAGTGTGTGTCCTATCTCTCCTAGCTTTCTTTCTAATCATGGACTGTGTATTACATTGCTTTGTATCTTTAGCACTTATCAAAATGTCTTTCCCAAAGCAGAAGTATACTGCTACTGCTGTTGAATCTTTGCATGTACCTCTTCAACCTAATCACATAATATATTTTGAAAATAAATCTAATTTTAATAGTTATCATTGTCAGGAGACTTTTCCACATATCTAGCTTAAATGCTTCATTTTAAAATTTAATATAATTATATTCTCTTGCTGAGTACTTATTTGAGTGAAGAACAACTTCATACACTTGAACATTATTATTGTTAGGCAAAAATATTTTATTTTCACCTTAGCATATGAATCACAAATGCTTCACTTTTAGTTACTTTAATTATTTTGTTATTCTTTCTTAAGCTTTCCAGGTGTCAGCAGAGTCAAGCTGGTAGATTAGTGGCAGCCAACCAGCTAAACTACTAATATTCCCCTCCAAACAAGTATAAAGTAATGTCTCAAATCAAATTTTGGAATGGCAGAGCCAACAAAAGGTCGGGGTGAGACACTTTTCCAGGCTAAGAAAAATTAAAAGGTTAGCAGGAGAAGTCTGTAACACCAGGGTGGAGGCCTGTGTGGAGCCAACACAGGTGATGGTGGGACATTGGCCACAGTAGCAGATTTGGAAATTTCCAGCCCAGAAATAGTTAAGGGGGTCAGACACAAATTACAGGAGACACTTTTCTGGCACTGGGTTTGGCTGGCATTTATTGGCAATTCTGTTGTCTTTATAGAGTTCAGGTTCTCAGTCCGAGGTTAGAGAGGAGTGCTGGTTTTCAGTCACAAAAGAGCAGAGGCCATAGTTACAATTCCAAATAAAAGAGGATAATGAGCCCTTGTAGCAACAGGGAACCAGGGTGTCTTCCTTGGTAAAAACCAAAGTTCAGACTAAGAAAACAGTGGTCATACCTCTAGTTGGATTATACCCCCTTGGAAGCACAAAACTTGCAGATCCCCAGAATTAGTTCTGAGAACAGCAGGACAAAAAAAGCCTGAAAGTGAGTAGAGCCTAACTTTAACATAAAATTCAAAGTCAAAAAATGGGGTAGAAAAATCAGCAAACAACAACAACAACAACAAATAATTTGATCATAAATATGGTGGTATGGTGGCAGGGAAGACCAAAACATAAACTCTAAAGAAGACAACAATGTAAAAATGGCTACAAAAAACAAAACAAAACAAAACAAAACTAACAGGCAAATACTAATTGGACTTAAATCCAACATGAATTCCTAAAAGACTTAAAGAGATAACAATGGTAGAAGAATAATTGGGAAAAGAAATGAGAATGATGTAAGAAAATTACAAAAAGAGAATTAACATCTTGGCAAAAGTGGCACAAGAAATAGAGAAAAAAAATTCTTAAAAAGTAGAATTGTCGAAATGGTAAAAAAAAAAATAAAAAATAAAAAAAGATGCACACTACTACTACAAATCTACTACACACTACTACAAATCTACTAAAAAGAATAATTCGTTAAAAAGCCAAATTGGACAAATAAAAAAGGAGGTAGAAAAATTCAGTGAAGAAAAGAACTCACTAAAAAGCAGAATTGGCTGAATGGAAAACAATGTACAAAATTTCACCAAAGAAAATAATTCCTTAAAAATTGAATTGGGCTATTGGAAACTAATGACTCCATGAGACATCATGAAACAATAAAACAAAGTCAAAAAGTGAAGGAAAAAATGGAAGAAAATGTGAAATATCAGAAAAAAACAGACTTGGAAAATTGAGGAAATAGTTTAAGAATTATTAGATTACCTGGAAGTCATCATCAAAGAAAGAACCTAGATATCAAATTTCAAGAAATTATCAAGAAAAACTGCCCTGATGTCTTAGATCCAGAGAGTAAAAAGAAATTGAAAGAATTTACCAATCAATTCCTGAAAGAGATCCCAAAATGACAACTTCTGGGAATATTATAGCTCCAGGTCAAAGAGAAAATACTTCAAGGAGTCAGAAAGAAGCAATTCAAATCTCTTAAAGCCAGAGTCACACAAAGATTTAGTGGCTTCCACATTACAGGATCTGACACTCCAGGAAAAAAAAAAAAGAGCTGAGATTATGACCAACAATAACCTGCCTAGCAAAACTTCAGGGAAAACAAACAAACATATATTTAATGAAATAGAGAACTTCCAAGGATTCCTGATGAAAGGACCAGAGAGGAATAGAAAATTTGACTTTCAAGAGAAGCATAAAAAGTTAATCAAGGTATGCAATAAAGTTAAAATATTTACAGTCCTATATGGGATGATGATACATGTAACTCTTAAGGACTTTATTAAGGCAGTTAAAAAAGTTTACCTAGACATAAAGTCTGAGTGTGGATCACTTATGTTAGAATGAGCTATAAAAATATAGAAATGATGAGGAAGGATGCACTGGGAAAAGGGAGAAGAGAAAGGTAGAATGGGGAATAATTTCTTACACAAAAGAGATACACAACAAAAAGCTTTTGTATTATTTGAGGAAAATTGGGGGGAAGCAAAACAATGCTTGAACCTCTCATCAGAATTGGTTCAAAGAGGGAATATATACACAGATTTAGTAGCATAAAGAAATGAAACATACCCAATAGCAAAATAGGAGGGAAAGGGCATAAGAGAAAGGGGGTTGATGTTAAAAGAGAGGGCAGGGACAGAGCCAAGATGACAGAGTAAAAGCAGTGACTTGCTTGAGTTCTCCCCCAAACCCCTCCAAATACCCATAGAAATGGCTCTAAATAAATTCTAAAGTAATAGAACTCACAAAAAGACAGAGTGAAACAAATTTCCAGGCCAAGACAACCTGGATGGTTGATTGGAAAGGTCTGTTCTGCCAGGCTGGGAGAGGAGCACAGTTCAGAATGGGCACACAGGCCTCAGCAAACCTGGAACAGGCCTCAGAGGACTGTTCATGGGCAGCTGTGGTGGTTTCCAGAACTCTCAACCCACGAACACCAAAGACAACTTAGAAGGTCAGTAGGAAAAGTCTGTGTCTGTGGTGAGAGAGAGAAGTGTGGGGTCCTAGCCCCAGTGGCTGAGCATAGCCCCTGGGTGGTGGCTGTCTCTGGAGCTTCAGGCCCACAGACTGAAGGGAAATTGGGAATCAAGTGGCTGATCATAGAGGGAATGTAGGAATCTCTCTGTTGGTGCAGGATTCTCTTGCTTTGCCCATGCTTGGATCTCGGTCACAGTTCTGGGTGGTGGTCCTGGGGCAAGGAGGAGCACTGGCATGGCGGAGCTTATAGTGACTGTGGAGATATAATCCTCATCACAGTTCCAAGACAAAAAAGAGTGCTTGTGGTCACTCATACACCAGAGCATAGGCCAGGAAAGGAGTAAATACCTTGCCCTTGATCATAGCACATTGGAAGAGCTAAAAATTTTCAGGTGCCTAGAAGTACCTCTGAAAATAGCTGCACAAAACCCCTGAAGCTTGGGCCAGTCCATTCTCCACACTGGAAACAGACAGCTACCTTAACAAAGAGTTTATATCTCAAGTAATTGGCTGGGATCATGAGCAAGCAATGCAAAAAAGAATCAGACTATAGAATCTTATTTTGGTGATAAAGATCAAAACATATAACCAGAAGAAAACAAAGTCAAAGCTCCTACATCCAAAGCCTCTAAGAAAAATGTGAATTGGTCCCAGGACATGGAAGAGCTCATAAAGGATTTTGAGAAGCAAGTAAGAGAAATAGAGGAAAAACTGAGAGATGCAAGAAAATCATGAAAAATAAGTCAACAGCTTGCTAAAGGAAACCCCAAAAAATACTGAAAAAAATAATACCTTAAAAATAGCCTAACCCAAATGGCTAAAGAGGTCCAAAAAGCCAATGAGGAGAATGCCCTAAAAAGCCAAATTGGCCAAATGGAATAGGAAGTTCAAAAGATTACTGAAGAAAATACTTCCTTAAAAATTAGAATGGAGCAATTAGAAGCTAGTGACTTTATAGAAAACACTGTGAAATATTTCATTGGAAAAACAGCTGACCTGGAAAATAGATCCAGGAAAGAGAATTTTAAAATTACTGGACTATCTGATCAAAAAAAGAGCCTAGACATCTTCTTCCAAGAAATTATCAGGGGAAACTGCACTGATAGTTTAGAACCAGAGGGCAAAATAGAAATTGAAAGAATCCACTGATCACCTCCTGAAAGAGATCCCCAAAGGAAAACTCCTAGGAATATTGTAGCCAAATTCCAGAGTTCCCAGGTCAAGGAGAAAATATTGCAAGAAGCCAGAAAGAAACAATTCAAGTATTGTGGAAACACAATCAGGATAACACAAGATTTAGCAGCTTCTACATTAAGGGACCACAGGGCATGGAATATAATATTCTGGAGGGCAAAGGAGATGGGATTACAACCAAGAATCACCTACCCAGCAAAACTGGTATAATCCTTCAGGGGAAAAATGGTCATTCAGTGAAATAGAGGACTTTCAAGCATTCTTGATGAAAACACCAGAGCTGAATAGAAAATTTGACTTTCAAATACGATTCAAGTGAAACATGAAGACAAACAGGAAAAAGAAATCATAATATACTTATTATGGTTGAGTTGCTTACATTCCTGCATGGAAAGATGATATTTGTAACTCATGAGTCCTTTGTCCGTATTAGAGTAGTTAGAGGGAAAAAATTATATGTATGTATATATGTATGTATATATATATGTATATATATATAGACAGACAGACAGATAGATAGATAGATAGATAGATAGATAGATAGATAGATAGATAGATAGATAGATAGATAGAGGGCACAGGGTTAGTTGAAGATGAAGGGGTTATATCTGGAGAAGGGGTGAGAGAGGATTATATGGAGAGAAGGAGAAAGAGAGAGATAGAATCAGGTAAATTATCTCACATAAAACAGACAAGAAAAGTCTTTTACAGTGGAGGGGAAATGGTAGAAGGTAAGAGGGCATGAGTGAATCTTATTCTCATCAAATTTGGCTTAAGTAGAGAATAACATACACACTCAATTGGGTATGGAAATCTATCTTACCCTACAGGAAAATAAGGGGGAAGGGGACAAAAGAGCTGGAAGATGATAGAGGGAAAGGCAGATTGAAGGAGGGGGTAATCAGAAGCAAACACTTCTAAAGAGAGACAGAGTGAAAAGAGAGAATAGAATAAGTGGGGAGTGTGATAGGATTAAGGGAAATATACTTAGTTTTTCACAACATGACTACTATGGATGTGTTTTGCATGACTACATATGTATAATCTGTATCAAGTTGCTTGCCTTCTCAATGAGGGTGGGTGGGGAGGGAGAAAGGGAGAAAATTTGGAACCCAAAGTTTTAAGTTAAAAAAAATATTTTCACATGCAACTGGGAAATAAGATATACAGGCAATGGGGTATAGAAATCTATCCTGTCCTACAGGAAAATTGAAGGGGAAAGGAGAGAGAGATAGAAGGGATGACAGATTAGGAGAAGGGGTATTCAGAAAGCATGCCATCTTGGGGTGGGGGGGAGGGATGATGTGGGAAGAATATTTGTAACTCAAAATCTTGTGGAAGTGAATATTGAAAACTAAAACCAAAAATAACAAATAAAAAGAAAAGAAAATTTAAAAAAGAGAAGGCAAATTAAAGCAGGCAATGGTTACAAACAGAATAGATTTTTGAGGAGGGAGAGGATAAAAAAGAAAGAGACAAAAGAAAATGGGATGGAGGGAAAGATACTTAATAATCATAACTGTTAATACAAAGGGGATGAACTCACCCACAAAATGGAAACAAATAGCAGGATGAATTAGAAAATAGAGTCCAACAATATATTGTTTTCTAGAGACACACTTGAGACAGAGACACACAAAGAATAAAGTTGAAGGGCTGTAGCAGAATCTAATATGCTTCAGCTGAAAAAAGAAAAGAATGAGTAGAAATCATAACCTCAGATAAAGTAAAGGCAAAAATAGAAATAATTAAAAAATATAATCAGGGAAACTACATCATGGTACCACAGACTGAAATAATATTTTAAAAAATCAGCAAATATTTATGATAAATTCTTCATTTCTCAAATACATAAGTAAAAATTGAGTCAAATTTATAAAATTAAGACCCATTTTCTAATTGATAAATGGTCAAAAAATATTAACAGGCAGTTCTCAGAAGAATAAATCGATGTAATTTAGAGTAATATGAAAAAGTGCTCTAAATCACTATTGATTAGAGAAAGGCAAATTGAAATAACTCTGAGGTACCACCTCACATCTATCAGTAGTGAAAAATACTAGAGGGGATGAGTGAAAAATAGGTACACTAATGCACTGCTAGTGGATTAGTGAAATTGTCCAGCTGTTCTGGAGAACAATTTGGAATTGTGCCTCAAACCAGGGATGAGGAACTTGTGGCCTCAAGGCCACATGTGGCTTTCTAGATCCTCAAATGTGGCATTTTGACTAAGTCCAAATTTCACAGAACAAATTTTTTTTTTTATTAAAGGAATTTGTTCTGTGAAATTTGGATTCAGTCAAAGGGCTACACTTGAGGACATAGAGGGCCACAGGTGACCTTGAGGCTGTAGGTTTCCCACCCCTGCCCCAAACTGTGCATGTCCTTTCACCCATCAATGCTACTGTTTGATATATATTCCAAAGAGATCAAAGAAAAAAGGATCTATATGTACACATTATTTGCCACAGATCTTTTTGTGGTGACAAAGATTGGAAATTGAGGAGATGCTTATCAATTGGGGAATGACTGAATAAGCAGTGGCATATGATCATGAGGGAGTACTATTGTAATATAAGAAATGATGAGAATGTGGTTTCAGAAAAAAAATGACAAAAACTATATGAACTGATGCAAAGTAAAGTGAGAAGAACCGGGAGTTCATTGTGCCTAGTAACAGCAATGTTGTAATGATAATCAACTGTGAAAGACTTGGCTACTCTGATGAATGCAATGATCTAAGACAATTCCAAAGAACTTATGATAAAAAAAAAGAAAATTGATGGGCTCTGAGTGCAAACTGAAGTATAATTTACTCACTTTATTTTTCTTGCTTTCTCTGAAATATAGCTGATACAGAAATATATTTTGTATGATTTCCCATGTATAATTGATATCATATTGCCTGCTTTCTCAAGGAATGTGGGAGGTAGTGGGTGGCAAAGCAAGATTTGGAACTCAACATTTAAAAAAATTAAAAATAAATAAATAATAATTTAAAATATTAATATTAAGGGAGGGCATATTTTGAAATTAAGGACACATTGAATCTGCTGTCATTGAATATGGCCTGAAATCCTGAGGAGAAGGTAAGGAATATACAACTTTAAAGAAGGGAATATTATAGGGACAACAGGTACTGATTGATTTATTATAGAATGTCAGGTTTTGCAGGATTTATTTCTCAGTTAACTGTAAGGGACTGAAAGTTTGCAGATCTGATATAAGGTAAAAATGAGTCTTGAAGTATTTTCTAGAACATAACTGGATCAAATTTAGTTTATTGAATAATGTTGATAAATTCTATACCAAGTAGAAAGTTTTAATATTGAAAATTTTAATTAAAACATATATTTATTTTTTGGTTTTCTTATTTTTTCCCAAATTAAGGATAAATAATATTTAAAAAGTCAAAGAAAGAGAAGTAATTTGATGAATTATGGTACACTGCACAGAAGCACATTTCATCAAGAACTGGGACCCCTTGAGATTAATTATAATGAAAATTCCCTTTCTCCCAAACTTAAAGGACATTTGCCACAAATACTCACTAAAATACATATGGAACTCAATGATTAAAGATTTGTGAGTCACTTTTAATGAACTTAATAGCTCTAGAGTTTATTATCTGTTACACAGTTCTGATGGATTTTTACTAATTTCAGCACCTCCATCTGATGCTACATATTACTTTTCATTTGACCTAAAAGAGAAAAATTATGTACTATGTTACTTTTCATACTATGAGTACAGGAAAGATTTTATGGACTTCTTTTCTACAGTTGAAATGGAATGTTTAGTTATTTGGTTAATGTGAATTTTCAGTTTTAAGGAGGATACAAAATTATCCATTTCAGAAAGAAAAAAGTTTTCCAATTAGTCCATATTGCTTTTAATCTGTAAAGGCAGAAGTGAACACAATGCTTTGTCTATACCCTATTTATACATTCTAGTCTACTCACATTTTATCCATTTCACTTATAAAGTTCATCTTGTTATCTTATATAACATTTTAAATTAATTTCATTCATACTAGTCCATAAACTAATCCTTATTCACTTTAAGTTTTACTTGTTTTCCTACCTACTATTTTATAGTTTTCTTCCTGCATCCATGTACATCCATTTCACTTGCTCTAAGAAAGTATACTAAACAAGTATAGATTAAGACCAACATCTGTTAATCATTAGCAAATTACTGGATTGTGTCTGGACTAACAATGGAGCAGGTAAGAGTGAGAGACTCAAAGAACCAGTGGCTATTTTAATTGTTTACTTGTGTACAAATTATAGCATAGAAAGTTCTTAGAAATTTCAACTTTTCCTTCACAGTCTTGCTTACTCCATACTCAGGAGTGAGAAAATAAGTTGTCTGGTATCCCAACCTTGTTGTTCTATGTTTATATATAAAGATGATATGATTATCAGATTTGAAAATGAGTGCTTTAGAAGTCAACTTATTCTGCAGTAATGTGTTGCATTGTCCAATATATCCCTAGAAGGTGAAGCTAGTCAAGTTCATAGACTCATCTGATGTCTATGTGTGTGTGTGTTTGAATATATATATGTGGCTGTTTAAAGAAGGCATTATACCTAGACTAGTATCCTCAAATCCAAAATGATACAACTTTGAAAGGTAATTCTGTTATATCATATAATCATAATTCCTTTTTCTCATCTAATTAACAAAATCTCAAACTGCTCTTTTAAACCTGATATTGATGCAATATGGTCATTAGGCATGAAAATTAGAGATACGATGATCAAGGTGATGAAACAGGTCACCCCCTTGTTCTACAGCACAAAATGTCTTTCCTTCAAATGTGCTATCTGTGCTGCCACATTCCCAAGTGACTTCCTGTCCTCTAAACCTCAGCTCATTAATGTGAGATTCCATGACTTTTGTACCTTATTATAGATACTGCAATCTCCTTACCAATGAGTTTTTTGAAACTTTCTTGAATTAGTATCCTTTGCCCTTCCCTGTGTCTATAGCTAAATCCCCATTTGACTGTTATCAGTAAGAATGAAACAGGCTCAGCTCTATCAGTCTTATAGAAAGTGAAGGTTGTGACAGCTCTATTTCAAGTTTCATAAATATTTGGAGATACAACTATTATATTCAGTGTTTGGTATATACAAGATAATCTCATTTAATACTTGTCAAACTCTCTTAATGTTACTCTAATATTTCTCATACATATTAGAGATATAAAAAATATATGAATTAGGACCTACTCCATATAGATTTTAAGTTTCTTATGGAGATACATGCTAAAGATACACTTTGTCTTCAAAATTAGGCAGGTTCTAGAGTTTTTTATCTTCATTTTATTCTTCTGGGAACTTTAATATATTTAAGTATTAGCTGCTTAAGGGAGATAATTTCTGAACAAATGATTTGGGCTTCATCTATTCATTTGCTCTGGGCAGAGAATGTATAATTCTTTTTTAAAAGGAGTTTTTTTTGTAACTTATTATATTGAATTTTATTATTTTTCTTAATTGGATTTGCCATTTTAGATGGAATTTGGAAATCTAGGTTTCTACATAACTCAATATTAACTCAACTTTCATGAAAACATGTGAACATATTCTGACACTCCTTGTTCTACATTCCTAGATTAATTTTGAAAACCGAAGTAAATTCATTTTCTTGAACAATGAATATGAATATAAATACAGAATGTTAAGGAAGTCATCTGGTACTGGAAGTATTGATATTCTCTTTCAGCAGTCATGTGTGCAAATATACATCCATGATATGTATATATGTGTATATATGTCTGTATATTTATATAATATTATGGTCTGCAGCTATATATATGCACATTATGAAAGGCAGTGTGCTATAATGGATAGAGGAATAGTCATAATGAAGAATGACTCAGTTTAAGTCCTACTTTTGATAAGTAATAGTTATATAACACTGAGGAAATTAACCCATAAGTGACCCAGGCAATTCTAAAAGTTGTAGAACAACTTCTAATCTCCATGGGTGCCAAAATATATTGGTCATGAATGCCAAGAACAATTGTTTTGAAGGTAACTAAACATTTATGAAATAGTCTTTTAAAAAACTTGTTTTCTATCAACTAGAATTTTTATAGCAAGCTATGTATGCAGGGACAATGGATGATAAGAATTCACCCCTATTTTTTGTGGAAAAGAATGAGCTTCATAGGATGAAGAGATATGGATAGGTTGTGTGATTTGTAATGTAGACCTCATTAC
This sequence comes from Vombatus ursinus, assembly GCF_900497805.2. Lineage (NCBI taxonomy): Eukaryota > Metazoa > Chordata > Mammalia > Diprotodontia > Vombatidae > Vombatus > Vombatus ursinus. The sequence goes on from NW_020954583.1 coordinate 8,869,329, forward strand.
AATATCTTTACCTCCCAAACTTACTTCTCTTCTTAGCTTCTCTATTTCTCTCCTTATCCTTCCAGTATCCAGGTTTCTCAATCTCTTCCTTAGGCCTCATTCACCTCAATCATTTCTCTTCTAAGGTAACATAGACTTCTTGATTGTTAAATCCAATTGACTTTTCTCCATCTTCATCCCCCTTGAAGCCTTTTCAGTATTTAACAATCTTTATGACTTCCCCTTCTTCCTGGATAATTGTTCTCTCTTCTCTGGGCTCTGAAAACAATGAAAGTACATCACCCATAAAATCTTCTATCTACCTATGGGGAGAAGAGAAAAACAAAAACAAGAACTTGAAAATGAAACTTTGAAGAACAAAAAGGAAACAGTTTCTATGAGGAAGAAAATAAAGATTTGTCTGAAGAGACCAATGCAGATGCACAGCAAACTCAATGACTGACACATTAACAAGAAGAAAATGATGACAAAAACAAAGAAGAAGAAGAAGAAGAAGAAGAAGAAGAAGAAGAAGAAGAAGAAGCTTGAAGCACCAAAGGACACAGAGGGTAAATATAATTATATGACATTGTTCTATAAAAATAATCTCAGGAGGGCTAAAGCTCAAAATGATGTGAGGCTAACTAAGATAAGCAAAAGATAAAAGGCAGCTTTTATTTCTGTTTTTGCTATATAGGGGAAAAAGAGGATCAAAGAAGAGAGATAATTTTGCTTGGAATGGATAGGATGATGATAGCTGGCAGTAGAGAAATGACAGAGATGGTCATTTCTTAATTTGCTTCTGCTTTCTCTTCCAAGGAGAAAAGACCTTTAAACCAGGAATGGCAAGATAAAAAATCAATAGGAAGTTAGTAGCAAAGGTAAGCAATATTAACATAAAATTCAATAAGGATGAATGTAAAATATAGCACCTAGGTACACAAAATAATTTTCACAAGAAAAAATAATAAAGTTATGTTTTGATAGCAGTTCTCAAAAAAAAGATCTTTTGAGTTTTACTGGACTGTATATGAATCAGTAGTATGATGTGGCAGCCAAAAAAAAGGTGAAAACATAAACCTTGGGTTGTATTAACAGAGGCATTGCTTCCAAGAAGAAAGAATGACTATTCCTTCATCAGACTTTGGAGTGTGGTGTTTAGTTCTGGGCACCCCAATTTAAGAGTAGTGATAACTAGAGAAAATTCAGAGAAAGACAGTATGATACAGTACCATGAATCAATGTTATATGTGAACTTGTTGAAGCAACTAGGGATATTTTTTCCTAGAAGAAGACACCAGGATAAAATGATAGCTTTGTTTAAGGATTTAAAGGATTGCCATATGGAAGACAGAACCCATCCACTAATTGGAAGTTTCAAAGAGGCAAATTTAAGCTAGATACCAGGGGAAACAAAACAAAACAAATTTCTTGAAAATTAGACTTGTTCAAAATTATTATTGGCTGCCTGGAAAAATGGTAGTTTCCCCTAACTTTGAAGATGTTAAGCAGACATTGGTCTTTAAAAATATGACTGCTTCTTGGGAATGTTTTAGCAGAACATGTTTTCATGTAGGAATTGGACTGCATGGTCACTAAGGGCCCTTTCATTTCATGTTCTGTAATGCCAGATTGTCCTGTGTATTGAATTGAATGTGGAGATAGTTTCCAGTGGATAAAATGCCTGAGGAGTTCAGAAACTTCATGAATGTAAGACAAGAGTTATCTATACTTAAATTATGTCTATTGCATGTTAATCATATTATAGTTTCAGTAGATGGTCATCATGATAACTTAGCAAAATTCTATGCAGTACATATAGGGGGTTTTTTCTCCCAAAGGAAAACATTGGTTAGAACCTGTGTCTGATGGGCTGAAATAATTTCTGGTGTTTCAAAATCTGTAAGGAAATATAACATATACTACAATACTCAATGTAATTTATCTCTCCTAGTCCTCTTTTTTTCCTATCAAAAAATTAGCTAAGAGCTTTTGTCAAATGTTAAAATTAATTTTCATGGAGTAGTCTAGATAAAATGTCTTGGAAGTATTTTAACAATTGCTTAAATTAATGTTAGTTATACTTCAGATTTTTGCTACAGTATAGCATCTCACTCAAAATATAATAATGATAATAATAATAAGTAGCATTTGTATACCACTTACTATGTGCCAGGAACCTTATAGTTATTATCTCATGTTGTTGTTCCCCACCACCACTCTAGGAGGTAGGTGCTATCATGATCCCTATATTACAATTGACTGAAACTGAGGCAAATAGAGGTTAAGTAATTTACCCAGAATCACACAGTTAATAATTACTGGAGGACAAATTTGAACTCAGGACTTCCTGAATCCAAGCCCAGGACTCTGTCCATTGTAACACCTAGCTGCTTCAATTAAATAAACACTTGTTTGATAGACTTGAGAGCTAAATAGGGAAACTGAAACCTGCCTCTATTACTGTAACTATGTGAGCTTGGGTAAATCTCTTAACAACTCAGTACCACCCCCCCAAAAAATTTCTAAGAATACACTGTAGAACGTTTGCAAATATTTAATGATAAAGAAAGTATACTCACCTGATGAAATCATGGAAACAATTTTTTGATTATGAATTTAGATTTCTCTCCATTTTCAAAATAATTTAGGGAAAAGGACCTAATTAAAAATAAGATTCTTATTTGTATCTCCTCCTAGAGCATGGCACCCTCAAAAGGTGGTTCAAACTACCAACTAAGCTTTCTGTGACACTCATTTCTGAAAGTAAATAGCCAATCAAACTTGACTAATGAGTAAGGTATTTTTTTTGCTTCTTTATTAATTTTTGGCCTTTACTAATGTGATTTGACCTCAACATATGCCTTGACTGTTTCTATATCAGTTTACAAGTACATATTATAGAGATAATTATACCTGCACCTACTCTTTTTGCATTTATTTATACATTTTCTTTACTGGGAACCACAGAGCTGTACCAAAGTGTACTCCAATTATAAAAATTGAGATAACAAGTCTTTTTCCATTAATGTTCTAGAGTGCAGGTTGGCTTATGTGACATCACTATTTTTATCAGTTCTAAAAATATTCCTCATAGACTCAATTAACCAAAGTAGATCAGTATGATGCATATGTTCTGGAGTTACCTTTTTTAAACCAAAATTTTTTAAAGCACCAACTTTATGCCAGGCACTGTACTAAATGCTTTATAAGATCTCTACAAGTAAGGAAACAAGATAGAAAATAAAGTATTAGAAGAAAGAAAGTGACCTAAGGCCTCAAAAGAAATGTAATTCTGTCTAATCTATCTCAGTAATGACCCCTACAAATTTATTAAGGGATAACTGTTGTGGACAGGTCAACATCAACAAATGTCATAAGATAGGGAAGATGGTAGAGTGAGTGGAAGTGAGTGAGTGAGTGGAAGACTCACTTCACAAATTTGTAGACAAATTTGCTTGAATAAAATTGCTCTTATCTTGTGTCTGTTACTCCATGGGTACATAAATGGAAGAAGACATAAAATTTAAAAAGGAAAAATGCTAAATACATCAAAGACTTATTGCTGTAGTATATATTAGCCAGTCTTCCTCCACACTAATACTACAGCAATAAGTCTCTGACATATTTAGTATCAACAAATGTCATAAGATAAGGAAGATAGTAGAGTAAGTGGAGGTATACAAGAAGGAAAACAAAGAGAATAGGGCAGCGCTTAAACCCCCACCACAACATTTTCAGTTGATTATGAGGATCCATAGCTTACTTAGAACATAGAGGATTGCAATATATATTTGCAGGCATGGTGAGTCAGCTTTGAGAAATATGTGATGGAGAGGTCTTTTCTCTCTTCAATTCAGATATTATTTGTTTCCTGCCTGCTTACTGTGAGGTAGTGAAAAGCTTTTAAACTGATTGCTAAACTCAAACTCTGTGTTCATACAAAAGGATCAAATGGGTATACGTTCTCTCAGGTCTCAGGTATCTAGTAAAGCAATAAATGCCACAAATTTCTGAATGGAGAGAGAGATAGCTGTAGCACTAGCAGTAATGATACAACACCTGCCACTTTCTGCCTTATCTCCTCACCTGGCTGCCATGTGGCCATGAATACATGGTACCAATATTTCTTTTGTCTGTTGTAGTTCATTCAATGTGGAGACTGAATGATCTAGGTCAGGGGTGGGGAAGCTATAGCATCAAGGTCATATGAGGCCCTCTATATCCTCAAGTGTGGCCCTTTGATTGAATACAAACTTCCCAGAACAAATCCCCTTAGTAAAAGAATTTGTTCTGGGAAGTTTGGATTAGTCAAACTGTCATACTTGAGGATATAAAGGCCACATGTGGCCTCAAGGCCATATGTTCCCCACCCCTGGTCTAGGTTATGACCCATGAGGTTCAAAAAGTAGGAAGACTAATTAGAAGTGTAACTATGGGATTCAATAATAGAGTCTATTAGTAGTCACAAAAATGCTTGCCAATGAGGAACCGGTCATGAGGAGAAACTACTTGACAATAGTCTAGTATTAAGTTGACCCAGCAGCAAACACAATGTGTCCTGCAAGCATTAGATGACTCATTCATTAGTTGTGCCATATCATAAGTGAACTTAATGAGAAATGCTATTTTATTTTTATCCCTTTAAGTTTGAGTAAACTCTCCCTGAAAACTGAGGTACTAGAAAAGACTACATTTAAAGTTTGGGAGGTTATTGTACTTTTTCAATAAATAATCCAGTTTAAAACCTAGTTGATGTTAATTGGTTAAATGCTGTTGATTAGAAATTAACTGAAGAGTGGGCAGAACTAAGATGGTGGAGTAAAAACAGTAACTTGTTTCAACTCACCCCCAAACTCCTCCAAACACCTGTAAAAATGACTCTAAACAAAATCTAGAGCAACAGAACCCACAAAAAGACACATGGAAACAAATTTCCAGCTCAAGACAACCTGGATGGTTGATGGGAAAGCTCTGTTGCACCTGGCTGGGAAAAGAGTGCAGTTCAGCATTGGCTGCTAAGGCAAAAACAGGCCCCCAGGGAGCCTGGAGCAGGCCTCAGATGACTGAATCACAGGCAACTGTGGTGGTTTACAATTTTCTCAACCCACAAATGCCAAGGACAACTTAGAAGGTCAGCAGGAAAAGTCTGGCAGACCTCAGTGAGAGAGGAGCTTGATCTGGCCCCAATCTCAGCACAGCCACAGGGTGGCAGCTGCTTCTGGAGGTCTCAGCCCACAGATGGAGGAAGGATCAAATGGCATATCAGAGGTGGATTGAAGGGATTTCTTTGCTAGTATTGAGGCAAGATTCTTCTGCTTTGCCTGTGCTTGGATCTGAGTCATAGTCCTAAGTGGTGGTTCTGGAGTGAGGAGGATCACTGGTGTGGCACAGTTTGTGGTGACAGTGGAGAGGGAATTGTCCACATAGTTTCAAGGGAGAAAAGAGTGCTTATGGTCATTTATAGACCAGAGCACAGGCCAAGAAAGGGGTAAACAACTTGCTTTTGGTCATACCATCTTGGAAAAACTAAAATTTATAGATCCCTAGAAGTATCTCTGAAAACAGCTGCAAAAAACTCCTGAATCTTGGGGCAGTACAGTCTCTACACCAGAAGCAGACCTCTTATCTGGGAACATGAGCAAATAGCACAAAAAAAGTCAGGCCATAGAATCTTGCTTTGGTGACAAAAAAAGATCAAAACATACAACAAGACAACAAAATCAAAGTTTCTACATCCAAAAACTCCAAGAAAAATGTGAATCAGTCCCAGGCTGTGGAAAAGCTCAAAATGGATTTTGAGAAGCAAGTAAGACAAGTAGAGGAAAAACTAAGAGTGATGCAAGAAAATCATGGAAAACAAGTCAACAGCTTGCTAAAGGAGGCCCCCAGAAAATGAAGAAAATAACAAGTTAAAAATAGCCTAACCAAGTCACTTAACCCCCATTGCCCAACCAAAAACCAAAAAAAAAAAAATAGCCTAATCCAAATGGCAAAACAGCTCCAAAAAGTCAATGAGGAGAAGAATGCTTTAAGAAGCAGAATTGATCAAATGGAAAAGGAGTTCCAAAAACTCATTGAAGAAAATAATTCCTTAAAAATTAGAATGGAGCAAATGGAAGCTAGTGACTTTATGAGAAATCAAGACATTGTAAAACAAAACCAAAAGAATGAAAAAAAAAGAAGACTATGTCAAATATCTCATTGAAAAACAACTGACCTGAAAAATAGGGGAAAAAAGTTAAAGATAACTTAAAAATTATTGGACTACCTGAAAGCCCTGATTAAAAAAAAAGAGTCTAGACATCATTTTTGAAAAAATGATCAAGGAAAACTGCTTTGATATAATAGAACCATAGGGTAAAATCAAAAGAGAAAAAATCCACTGATCACCTCTTGAAATAGATTCCATAGGTAAACTCCCAAAGGAAAATGTTATAGCCAAATTGCAGAGTTCCCAGGTGAAGGAGAAAATATTACTAGCAGCCTGAAAGAAACAATTCAATATTGTAGAAACACCAGCAGAATAATGCAAGATTTAGCAGTTTTTACATTAAGGGATCAAAAGGTATGGAATATAATATTGTGGAAGTAAAAGGAGATAAGATTACAACCAAGAATCACCTACCCAGCAAAACTGAGTATATTCTTTCAGGGGAAAAATAGACATTCAGTGAAATAAGGGACTTTCAAGCATTCTTGATGAAAAGGCTGAATAGAAAATTTGACTTTCAAATACAAGACTCAAGAGAAGCATGAAAAGGAAAACAGGAAAGAGAAATCATAAATGACTTATTAAAGTTGAACTGTTTACATTCTTAGATGGAAAGATGATATTTGTAACTTATGAGACCTTTCTCAGTATTAGAGAAGTAGGAGGGAATATGAAGGGATGGTATCTAAAAAAACAAAATTAAGAGGTGAGAGAGGATTGTACAGGGAGAAGGAGAAGGACAGAGGTAGAACTAGTAAATTATCTCACATAAAATGGGCAAGAAAAATCTTTTATAGTGGAGGGGAAGAGGGGGAGGAGAGACGGAATTAGTAAATCTTATTCTCATCAGATTTGGCTTAAGAAGGGAATGCCATACACAATCAATTAGGTATGGAAATCTATCTTACCCTACAAGAAAATCAGGGGGAAGGAGATAAGAGAGCATGGGGTGTGATAGGAAAGGCAGATTGGTGGAGGGGGTAATTAGAAGCAAACATTTTTGAGGAGGGACAGGGTCAAAGGAGAGAATAGAATACAAAGAGAGTGGGATAGGCTGAAGGGAAATATAGTTAGTTTTTCACAACATAGCTATTATGGAAGTGTTTTGCATGAGTACACATGTATAACCTGTATTAAATTGCTTGCCTTCTCAATGAGGGTGGGTGGGGAGGGATGCAGGGAGAGAATTTGGAACCCAGAGTTCTATAAAGAAATGATAAAAATTGTTTTCACATGCAACTGGGAAATGGGATATACAGGCAATGGGGTATAAAAAACTATCCTGCCCTACAGGAAAATAGAGGGGGAGGGGATAAGAGAATTGAGGTAATAAAAGAAAGGGCAGATCAGGGGAAGGGGTATTCAGAATGCACACTGCCTTGGGGTTGGGGAGGGGAGAGATGGGCAGAAAATTTGGAGCATAATATCTTGTGAAAGTCAATGTAGAAAACTAAAAATAAATAAACTAATTAATAAATCAAAAACAAAAATAGACTAGAACAAATGGCAAAAGAGGTCCAAGAAGGCAATGAGGAGAAGAAGGCCTTAAAAAAGCAGAACTGGTCAAATGAAAATTGAGGTTGAAAAGTTTACTGAAGAAAATATTTCCTTAAGAATTAGAATGGAGGAAATGGAAACTAATGACTCTAGGAGAAATCAAGAAGATATAAAACAAAACTAAAAGAATGAAAAAAAAAGAAGGTAATGTAAAATATCTCATTGAAGAGCAACTGACCTAGAAAATAGATCCAGGAGAAATCATTTTAAAATTATTGAACTGGGGGCAGCTAGATGGTGAGGTGGAGAGATCACCAGCCCTGGGGTCAGGAGGACCTAAGTTCAAATCTGACCTCAGACACTTACTAACTAACTGTGTGACCCTAGGCAAGTCAATTAACCCCCATTGTCTCCAAAAACTAAAACAAAAACAAGAAATAAAAAAAAATATTGAACTACCTGAAAGCCATGATCAAAATAAATAAATAAATAAATAAAAGGAGCCTGGGCATCATCTTTCAAGAAATTTCCAAGGAAAACTGCCTTAATGTTCTAGAAACAGATGGTAAAATAGAAATTGAACGAATCCACTGATCACCTCCTGAAAGCGATCCCAAAAGGAGAACTCCTAATTCCAAATTCCAGAGTTCCCAGGTCAGAAAGAAAATATTGCAAGCAGCCAGAAAGAAGCAATTCAAGTACTGTGAAAACACAATCAGGATGATACAAGATTCAGCAGCTTCTACATTAAGGGATCAGAGGCCTTGGAATATGGTATTCTGGAGGTCAAAGGAGATAAGATTAAAACCAAGAATCACCTACCCAGCAAAACTGAGTATAATCCTTTTGGGAAAAAAAAAAATTGGACAATCAATGAAAGAGAAGACTTTCAAGCATTCTTCATGAAAAAACCAGAGCTGAATAGAAAATTTGAATATACATACACACACACACACACACACACAAACATACACATATATATATATATATATATATATATACATAGAGAGAGAGAGACAGAGAGACAGAGAAACAGAGAGACAGAGGACACAAGGTGAGTTGAATAAGAAGGAATGACATCTAAAAAATAAAATTAAAGGGAGAGAGAGAGAATTGTACTGGAAGAAGGAGAAAGGGAGAGGTAGAATGGGGGTAAATTATCTCCCACAAAAGGGGCAAGAAACTTTTTTTACAGTGGAGGAGAGGGGAGAAGTGAGAGTGAATAAGTGAATCTCATTCTCATTGGATTTGGCTTATGGAGCAAATAACATACACACTCAATTGGGTATGGAAATCTATCTTACCCTACTGAAAAATAGGGTGAAGAGGATAAAAGAGTCAGGGATGATAGAAGTGGGGCAGATTGGGGGAGGGGATAATCAGAAGGAAACACTTTTGAGGAGGTACAGGGTCAAAGTAGAGGATATAAAATATGGGGGATGGGATAGGATGGAGGGAAATATAGGTAGTCTTTCACAACATGACTATTATGGAAATGTTTTGCATGACTACATGTGTATCACCTATATCAACTTGCTTGACTTCTCAATGAAGGTTTGTGGGGAGTGAGGAAGGAAGAGAATTTGGAACCCAAAGTTTTTTTTAATTTTAATTTATTTATTTTTAGTTTCCAACATTCACTTCCACAAGATTTTGAGTTCCAAATTTTCTCCCCATCTCTTCCCCCCCCACCCCAAGATGGCATGCATTCTGTACACCCCTTACCCTAATCTGTCCTCCCTTCTATCTCTCCTGCCCCCCTTCTCTTATCCCCTACCCCTTCTATTTTCCTATAGAGCAGGATAGATGTCTATGCTCCATTTTCTGTATTTCTTATTTCCAAGTTGCATGTGAAAACAATTTTTCTTTAACATGTGTTTTTAAAACTTTGGGTTACAAATTTTCTCCCTTCCTTACTCCCCACCCACCCTCATTGAAAATAAAGCAACTCAATACAGGTCATACATGTGTAGTCATGCAAAACACTTCCATAGTAGTCATGTTGTGAAAAACTAACTATATTTCCCTTCATCCTGTCCCCCCTCCATTTATTCTATTCTCTCTTTTGAGGCTGTTCCTCTTCAGCTCCTTGCTTCTGATTATCCCCTCCCCCAATCTGCTCTTCCCTTTATCATCCCCCTGCTCTCTTGTCCCATTCCCCTCATATTTTACTGTAGGGTAATATAGATTTCCATACCCAATTGTGTATGTTATTTCTTCCTTAAGCCAAATCCTATGAGAATAATATTCATTCATTCCCTCTCACCTTCCCCCATTTCCCATCCACTGTAAAAGCCTTTTCTTGTCTGTTTCATGTCAGATAATTTATCCCATTCTACCTCCCCCTTTTGCCTTCTCCCAGTATAATCCTCTCACCCCTTAATTTTATTTTCCATATATCATCCTTTCATCTTCAACTCACCTTGTACCATCTATCTATCTATCTATCTATCTATCTATCTATCTATCTATCTATCTATCTATCTATCTGTCTGTCCACAAAATTTTATCCTCTCCCACTACTCTAATACTGACAAAGGACTCATGAGATACAAATATCATCTTTTCATGCAGGAATGTAAGCAGCTCAACCTTAATGAGTCTCTTATGATTTCTCTTTCCTGTTTATGTCTTCATGTTTCATTTGAGTCTTGTATTTGAAAGCCAAATTTTCTATTCGGCTCTGGTGTTTAAAGAGATCAGTGGATTCTTTCAATTTCTATTCTGCCCTCTGGTTCTAAACTATCAGGGCAGTTTTCCTTGATAATTTCTTGGAAGAAGATGTCTAGGCTCTTTTTTTGATCAGATAGTCCAATAATTTTTAAATTCTCTTTCCTGGATCTATTTTCCAGGTCAGCTGTTTTTCCAGTGAAATATTTCACAGTGTTTTCTATTTTGTGATTCTTTTAGATTTGTTTTACAGTGTCTTGATTTCTCATAAAGTCACTAGCTTCTAATTGCTCCATTCTAATTTTTAAGGAAGTATTTTCTTCAGTAATCTTTTGGACTTCCTATTCCATTTGGCCAATTTGGCTTCTTAGGGCATTCTCCTCATTGGCTTTTTGGGCCTCTTTAGCCATTTGGGTTAGGCTATTTTTAAGATGTTATTTTCTTCAGTATTTTTTTGGGTTTCCTTTAGCAAGCTGTTGACTTATTTTTCATGATTTTATTGCATCTCTCAGTTTTTCTTCTATTTCTCTTACTTGCTTCTCAAAATCCTTTTTGAGCTCTTCCATGTCCTGGGACCAATTCACATTTTTCTTGGAGGCTTTGGATGTAGGAGCTGTGACTTTGTTGTCTTCTTCTGGTTGCATGTTTCAATCTTCTTGTCACCAAAGAAAGATTCTATGGTCTGACTCTTTTTGCGCTGTTTGCTCATGATCCCAGCCAAGTACTTGAGTTATAAACTCTTTGTTAAGGTAGGGTTCTGTTTCCAGTGTGGAGAATGTACTGTCTCAAGTTTTGGGGGTTTTGTGCAGCTGTTTTCACAGATACCTCTAGGGATCTGAAAATTTTAAGTTCTTCCAAGGTGCTATAATCAAGAGCGAGGTATTTATTCATTTCCTGGCCTGTGCTTTGGTGTATGAGTGACCACAGGCACTCTTTTCTGTCTTGGAACTGTGAGGAGGATTCTCTTTCCACAACCACTACAAGCTCCACCATGCCAGGGCTCCTCCTTGCCCCAGGACTGCCACCCAGAACTATGACGCAGATCCAAGCATGGGCAAAGCAAGAGAATCCTGTAACAGGAGGCAGATCCCTGCATTCCCCCTCTGATCAGCCACTCAATTCCCCCTCAGTCTGTGGGCAGGAAGGTCTGGAAGCAACCACCACCCTGGGACCAGGCTCATGGAATGGGGCTGGGACCACACTTCCTTCTCACCACAGACACAGACTTTTCCCACTGACCTTTTAAGTTGTCTTTGGTGTTTGTGGGTTAAGAAGTCTGGAAACCTCCACAGCTGCCTGTGATTCAGTCCTCTGAGACCTGCTCCAGGTTCGCTGTGGCCTGGTTTGCCTGGGCACCCATGGCAAACTGCACTCCTTTCCCTGTCCAGCGTGATATACATTTCTGATCAACCATCCAGGTTGTCTTGGGCTGGAAATTTTTTTCACTCTGTCTTTTGTGGGTTCTGCTTTAGAATTTGTTTAGAGCCATTTTTGTAGGTATTTGGAAGGGTTTGGGGGAGAGCTCAAGCAAGTCACTGCTTTTACTCTCCCATCTTAGCTCAGCTCTCAAACTCAAAGTTTTAAAAATAAATGTTAAAAATTGTTTTTATATGCAACTGAGAAATAAGATATACAGGCAAAGGGGCATAGAAATCTAACCTGCTCCCTAGAAAAGTAGAAGGAAAAGGGGTTAAGAAAGGGAGGGATGATAGAAGGGAGGACAGATTGGGGGAGGGGACATTTAGAATGCACACTGTCTTCGAATGGTGAGAGGGGAGAGATGGGCAAAAAATTTGGCACTCAAAATTTTGTGAAAGTGATTGTTGAAAACTAAAAATAAATAAAATTAAACAAAAGAAATTAACTGATGATTGATATTATAGTGTATGCAATAGGTTGGTGCGGGGGGATTCATGAATGATATTAGATATGCCTCCAACTCCTCAAGGTTTTCTGTAGAACTCTGTGGGGAGAAGTAGCAGCATGTTCTGGGATGTAAAGCAAAATCTTTGCCTTATTATTATAACCTTCAGATTGTTCTGGTCAGCTTCTTTGTCCGTTATTCACCCCTTCCAGGGACCTACTGGATATGCTTTTAAAAGTTGCTTCCCCTCTTCTTCTGTTTTTTTTTTCTAGTATGTGTGTATGTATGTATGTGTGTGTTTGTGTGTGTGTTTTTTTTTAAGGAATTCACTTATAGCACCTAATCTTCAAAGGCAAGATTTTCCTTTTCAAGTTCAGCATGGGCTTTACAGCAAAAGAAGGAAATGATGTTTGCCCCATTATTTGTTTATACCACTGCCCTGATGACTACTAGAATCATGTGTGCTAAAAGTTTCTGGTTCTGAGTACTGTATTCTTTCTCCCTCAAATAAACTATCACTTTTCTTAATGCTTGGCCTCTTGAACTCTTTGCTAGAAATCTAGCTCTCGTAGAATTAACATCAAATACATAGGAATTATCCCTAATATTTTAAATCTATTCCTTCCATAGGGATTTGGTTCTTCCTAACTTCCAAAATATCACTGCTGAAATTCAAATAAGCAGAATTGATACAACTAAAAATATTTGCATATATCTATCTATCTATCTATCTATCTATCTATCTATCTATCTATCTATCTATCTACCTATCTATATATATGAACAAACATACTAAGAAAATACTTAAAATGCAACTTTAAATTCAGTTAAAATCACCTGCTACAAATATAAGGATGAGAGTCAGGAGTAGCACAGCTGGCTTCCCCTCCATCCATATCTCCAGTAAGGAATGGGTGATGTAAGGAATATAGATAGATAAAGAGGGAAGTTCTATTCTCAGAAAAACATGGGAGAGAAAGTCAGTGGAACCCTTACTTACCATATCTTCATACCTGTATCTCAAATGGTTTTTGACTGGTGCTGGGACTCTGTTTCTTGTTCATCGGTGTTTTTTTTCTATTATTTTTAATTTTATTTTTGTTTTTTAAATTAATTTATTTTGATTTATCTGCAATCACTTCATATGCTTTTGAGTTTATTTTTTTTTCTCTCCCTCCCTCCCCACCACCCTTCCTAAGATGGCACACAATCTGAAATAGGCTACACATATACGTTCCTATTAAACACATTTTCACATTAGTGATGTTGTATGTAAGAATTAGAATCAATAGGAGGAACCACCAGAAAGAGGAAACACAACTCAACAGAAGAAAAAATAATAGTAAATAGTATGCTTCAATCTGCATTCAAATTCCATAGTTCTTGCTATATATTAATAATAGAATTTTGACAGAATTTTGCATATAACCTCGATTGAATCACTGCTCTGACTTCCATTTCTACTATTCTCCATCCATCAACCAGATCACAAACTTTGGTCCACTTGTCCATTTATTCTCATCTTTCGCTTATTTGGCATCTCTCATTCTGTTATACACCAGCCCCCTTCAAGGGGGGTTAGGTAGTTAGGTAGATAGAGTATTGGGCCTAGAGTCAGGATGACTCAAGTTCAAATCTAGCTTCAGAGACTTCTTAACTGTGTAACCATGGCTAAGTCACTTAACCTTTTTTACCTCAGTTTCTTCAACTACAAAATGGGGACAATAATAACACCTCCATCCCAGAGTGGGGTGGATGGAGTTTTCAGGAGAACTAGCAATTCAGTTGTGAGGGCTTGCCTAGTTCTAAAGGATGCTTATCTACCTCTGGTGTCTATCTCCAAGCCATCTCTCACCTGTGCCTTCAAGTAGCTGTAGAATCCTCAACAGCTATACCCTGGTAAAACCATCCTGGCAGATAGGCTAAAATAGGTTGAAGGTGACCAACAGACTTTAAACCCATTGATGAATTAGGGGGATGTTTACCTCAAGCATGTGAAGATTTCCCCCAGTAGAATGGATAGATGGGAATAATTTGTTGCAGTAGAGGCTAAAGAAGGTATGAAATGTTAGGAACTTGGTCAAACATAAAAAAATGCCAAGGTCACCCACTGCATCCCAGGACATTCATCTTGACTTTTTTCCTGCTGCTGGACCTCAGTGACTCTTGAAGAGGGATTGAGGCTAATGAATTTGCATAACTCTGTCACATCTGCATCCCCTTCACATGCAATTCATCACCTATAATGTCATTGGTCCTCTTTGAAAAAAAAATGAAGGACAAACAAAAACACCCCAAGGATACTGTGAAGATAAGAGGAAATAATATTTAGAAAGCAATTAGGGACTTCTGGGAGCCAAGATAGTGAGACAAGCAATAAGTAACTCTCACCCTCACTTACTGACCCTGAAAAACACAGAAAATACTGCCCCAGAAAAAAGCCTGGAACAGTAGAGCCAGCAGAAAGATAGTCTGCAGCAGTCTTTTAATTTGTGAGACTAGGGGAATTAATAGGAAAGGTTCTTCTTGCTGTGTCTAAAGGGGAACAGTGCAGTACTGGAGGTGTACTGAAAAAGCAGTGGCAAGCCATACCTCAGCAAACCAGCAGGAGATCCTGAGTCCTAGGGTGGTGGAGATGGCAAGTGCCAACACTAGGACCCTTCCTTTGCATGCCTTGGCACAGCCAGGGGAATGGGCAGATGCCAGCAGGGAGAACCACCATGTGCACTGGCCAAGAGGTGTCTATCAGCAGCTGAAATTATCCATGCTGTAGTGCATCACAGGGTGGGGGGACCTCCATAGGTTAGACCACCTCCATCCCCACCCCCACCCCACAAACTTCAGTGTAATTCTGGAGAAACACAGGGAAAAAAAAACCTTACCTGACTTCTGCACACACCAGCCACCACTAGCAGCACCAGCTCAGCATAAGGTAAGCTACTGCCAGCACCTGAGGCCCCAGCACACAAAGCCAGTAACCAGGGCCCTAGCCCCAGCACAAAAAGCATGGGATAGTAACCCTTGTGCCACAAAAACAGAGATCAATTGTAAAAACCAGGAAAAGTCAAACACTATGAACAAAAAGCAACCAAAAAAACCCCCCAAAAGAAAACAAAGGTCATAGATTCTTACTATGAGGACAGAGAAGATAAAAACAAAATTCAGAAGAAGACAACATTGCCAATATACCCACATCAGAAACCTCAAAGGGGAATATGAACTGATCTCAAGTATTAAAAACCTACTTAGAAGAGATCAAGAAGGATTTAAAAAAATTTAAAAGTGAAATAACAGAGATAGAAGAAAAATTGAACAATTGCTTAAAAAATATAATAGACAAAATGAGAAAAAAGTACAACTGAAAAAAACTCCTTAAAAAGTAGAATTAGCAAAATAGAAGAGGATGTACAAAAGCTAACTGAAGAAAATAATTCATTAAAAAATAGAATTGGACCACTTCTAAGGATGTATTACAAACAGATCATAAAAATTGGAAAAGAACCCTCATGTACAAAAATATTTATAGTAGCTCTATATGTAGTGGCAAAGAATTGGAAATTGAGGGGATACCCATCAATTGCGGAATGGCTGAACAAGTTGTGGTATATGAATGTAATGGAATACCATGCCAATTTCAGAAAAACCTGGAAAGACTTGTATGGACTGATGCTGAATGAAGAGAGCAGAATGAGAAAAACATTGCACAGAGTAACAGCCGCATTGTGTGATGACTAACTTTGATAGATTTAGCTCTTCTCATGCTGGAAAATGTTATCCACAACCAGAGAGAGAACTACAGAGGCTGAATACAGATTGAAGCATACTATTTGCTTTTTTTTTCCCCTTCTATTTTGTTTTGTTTCTTCTTTCTTGTGGTTCCTCCTATTGGTTCTAATTCTTTACAACATGACTAATGTTAAAATATGTTTTATAGGAATATATATGTAGAGCTTATACCAGATTGCATGCCATCTTGGGGAGAGAGGAGGGAAGGGAAGGGAAGAAATTTTAAAATTCAAAAGCTTATGGAAGTGAATGTTGAAATTAAAAAAAATTAATTAACTTAAAAAATAAATAAAGGGAGATGATATTATGCTATTCTCTATTTTTATTGTTAGAATCACCTATGTAGATTAAAAAAACTTAAACTATGTACATTAAAAAAAGAAGAAATAGGAAAACATGAGAATAAGCACCAAATTGTTACTACTGACAAAAAAAAAGAATTGGGCAAATGGAAGCTAATGGCTCTGAGATATAAATAACCAGTCAAACAAAATCAAAAGAATAAAAAAAAGAAAACATAAAATATCTCATTGGGAAAAAAAAAACTGTCTTGTAAAATAGATCCAGAAGACATAATTAAAAAAATAAACTGTTCTATCTGAAAATCATTATCAAAAAAAAAAAGAACCTGGACAACATCTTCCAAGAAATCATCAAGGAAAATTACCCTGAATTACCAGAGGGTAAAATAGTGTTAAAAAATCCACCAATCAACTCCTGAAAAAAATTCCAAATTGAAAGTACTAAGGAATATTGTAGACAAATTCCAAAATTATCAGATCAAAGAAAATATCCTACAAGCAGCCAGAAAGAAGCAATTAAAATATCTTGGAACCATAGCCAGGATTACAAAGGACCTTGCATCTTCTACATTAAAAGATCTCAGGGCTTGGAATATGATATTCAATAAGGTAAAATAGCTTGGATTACAACCAAGGATCAACTATACAGAAAAAAATAAATTAGCATAGTCTTTCAGGTGAGAAGAAGGATATTCAATGAAATAGGAGACTTTCAGTCCTTCCTGATAAAAAGACCAGAGCTCAATGGAAAATTTGATCTTCAAATGCAAGGCTCAAGAGAGTCATATAGAGGTAAACAGGAAAGTAAAGAACAAACAAACAAACAAACAAAAAACAGTATGTTACTCAATAAAGGCAAACTGCATCCCTACATGGGAAGACGACATTTGTAACTCTTGAGAATTGTACCTTTCAACATTTATGCCCACACCCTCTGTGTGTGTCTATATATACATATATATGTATGTATATATATATACACACACATATATACATACATACACACATACACACATATATTTATACATATATGTACACAAACACCATATATACATACATATGTGTGTATACATACACATATGCGTGTATGTATATATATATATATATACACACAGAGGGTGTGAGTATAAATTGACTTTGATGTGCTGATAAGAACACCTAATTAAGTGGTGAAAAGGGATTATAATGGTAGAAGAGGAAAGGAAGATGCACAAAACAGTAAATTACCTCAAATGAAGTGGCACAAAAACCTGTTACAGTAGAGGGAAAGAAATGAGGGAGATGAACATTCTTTGGACCTTACTCTCATTGGATTTGGCTCAAGGACAAACTTTTACAAGAAACAAACTTACAAACTTAGGTGGTGAAATCTAACTTACAATATAGGCAGTAGGTGGGGAAAAGGGAGAGAAAAGAGAGGTGGTGGTTAGAAGAAAAGGAAGAAGTAGTAATGGAAAAGGGAAAGAAAAGGGAAGAGGCTGACAGAAGGGCGTCCAGATTGAGGAAGGCAGTGGTCAAAAGCAAGACTGTAGTGAGGAGGGAAAGGGAGAAAAGGAGAAAGAAAAGCATAAATGTGGTAGGGAATCAGATGGAGAGAGAGACAAAGATAGATTGTCCGTGAGTGTGAATGGGATGAACTCTATCATAAAATGGAAAAGGAGAGCAGAATGGAATAAAAACCATAATCCTGCAAGATCTTGCTTACAAGAAACACATTTGAAGCAGAGGGATACACATAGAGTAAAAGTAAAAGGCTGGATTAGAATATATTATGCTTCAGCAGAAGAAAAAAAAGGAGTGGCAATACTGATCTCAAAGCAAAAGAAAACTAGATCTAATTAAAAGAGATAAGAAAGGAAAATACAGCCTGCTAAAAGGTACCATAGTCAATGAAATAATATGATTATTAAACATATAAGTATCAAGTGGTATATAGCATTCAGAATGCTTAAAGGGGAAATTAAGGGAGTTGCACGAAGAAATAGACAGCAAAATTATACTAGTGGGGAACCTCAACCTCCCCCTCTCAGAGCTAGATAAATCTAACCAAACAATAACAAATAAAGGAGTTAAGGAGATGAATAGAATTTTAGAAAAATTAGATATGATTGATCTGTGGCAAAATTTGAACTAAGATAGAAAGGAATTGACATTTTTTCTCAGTGTATGTGGCACATACACAAAAATTGACAATGTATTAGGAAATAAAACCCCACAATCCAATGCACAAAGGTAGAAATATTCAATGCATCTTTTCAGATCATGATGCAATAAAAATTACATGTAATAAAGAGACATGGAAAATAGACTAAAATTAATTGAAAACTGAATAGTATGATCCTAATGTATGAGTGGTTCAAACAACAAATCACAAGAACAATGAACAACTTCATTCAAGGGAATGGCAATAATTAGACAACATACTAAAACAAATGGGATGCAGCAAAAACAGTTCTTAGGGAAAATGTTATATCTTAAATGCTTACATGAATGAAATAGAGAAAGAGGAGATCAGTGAATTGGGCATGCAAATTAAAATGAATAAATTAAAAAATACACAATTAAATACCATATTAGAAATTCTGAAAATCAAAGGAGAGATTCATAAAATGGAAATTTAAAAAAAACTATTCAACATGTAAATGAAACTAAGAACTGGTTTTATGAAAAAAAAACTAACTAAATAGATAAACCTTTGACTGATTTGATTAAAAAGAAAGAAGAAAACCAAATTACCAGTAACAAAACTGAAAAGGTTGAATTCAACAACAATGAAGAGAAAATTAAAGCTGTAAATAGGAACTATTTTGCCCAGGTGTTTGCCAATAAATATGACACTATTAGTGAAATGGATGAATATGTACAAAAAATATAAATTGCCCAGATTAACAGAAGAGGAAATAAAATACTTAAATAATCCCATTTTAGAAAAAGAAATTGAAGAAATCATCAATGAACTGCATAAGAAAAAAATTTCCAGGGCCAGATGTATTTACAAGTGAATTCTATCAAACTTTTAAAAACCAATTAATTGCAACACTATATGGATTATTTGGGAAAAAGTTGAAGAACAAGTCCTACTAAATTCTATTTGTGATACAAATATGATACTGATACATAAACTGGGAAGATTCAAAACAGAGAAAGAAAATTATAGACCAATTTCTCTGATGAATATGGATGCAAAAATTTTAAATGAAATATTAGCAAAAAGATTACATCAACTTATCACAAGAATAATACACTATGACCAGGTAAGATTTATACCAGGAATGCATGACTGATTCAATATTAGGAAAACTCTCAGCATAATTGATCACATCATCAATAAAACTGACAGTAATCATATGATTATTTCTATAGATGCATAAAAAGCTTTTGACAAAATACAACACCCATTCCTATTTAAAAAAAGCAAAGAGTATAGGAATAAATGGAGTCTTCCTTAAAATGATAAGATGCTTATCCTAAAACCATCAACAAGCATTATATGCAATGGGAATAAGCTAGAAGAACTTCCAGTAAGATCAGCGTGTGAAACAAGAATGTCCATTATCACCACTGTTATTTAATATGATACTAAAAACATTAGTTTCAGTATTAAGGGAAGAAAAAGAAATGGAAGAAATTAGAATAGGTAAAGAAGGAACATAGGTATCAGGTTTTGCAGATAATATGATGATATACTTAGAGAACCCTAGAGAATCAAGAAAAAAACTACTTGAAATAATAAGTAACTTTGGCTAAATTGCAGGATACAAAATAAATCCACATAAATCATAAGCATTTTTATATATTACTAACAAAGCCAAACAGCAAGAGATAGAAAAAGAAATTCCACTTGAAGTTACTGTAGGCTTTACAAAATATCAGAGTCTACCTGCCAAAACAAACCCAGGAAACATATGAACAAAATTACAAAACACTTTTCACACAAAATATCAGATCTGAACAACTGGAAAAACATCAGGTGCTCTTGGATAGGCTGAGTTAATATAATAAAAATGACAGTTCTATCTAAGTTAATTTACTTATTCACTGCCATACCAATCAAACTACGAAAATAATCTTATAAAGCTAGAGCAAATAATAACAAAATTCATCTAGAAGAACAAAAGGTCCAGCACATAAAAGGAATTAATGAAAAGAAATGGAAGGGAAGGTGGCCTAGCCATACCAGATATTAAATTGTATTACAAAGCAGCATTTATCAAAACTACTTAGTACTGGCTAAGAAACAGAGTGGTGGATGAGGGAATAGGTTAAGTACATAAGACACAGTACTCAATGACTATAGTATTCTACTGTTTGATAAATCCAAAGACCTCAGCTTCTGGGATAAGAATACACTATTTGACAAAAACTGCTGGGAAAACTGGAAAACAGTATGGCAGAAAATAGGCATAGACCAAAATATCACACCGTATAACAACATAATGTCAAAATAGGTACAAAATTTAGATGTAAAGGCTGAAACTATAAACAAACTGGGACAACCAGAATTAGTTTGCCTGTCAGATTTATGGAGAAGAGAAGAATTTATGACCAAATAAGAGATAGAGAACATTATGAAATACAAAATGGATAATTTTGATTGCATTAAATTTAAAAGGTTTTGCACAAACAATGCCAAAACATCCAAGATTAGGAGGGAAGCAGAAAACTTGGACAGACTTTTTACCACCAGTGATCTGATAGAGGCTTCATTTCGAAAATATATAGAGAACTGAAACAAATTTGTAAGATTACAAGTCATTCCCCAATTGAAAAATGGGCAAAAGATATGATCAAGCAGTTTTCAGATGAAGAAATTAAAGCTATCAATAGTCATATGAAAAAATGCTCTAAATCACTATTGATTAGTGAAGTACAAATCAAGACAGCTCTGAGGTACCACATCACACCTATTATAATATTAATATTATATATTTATAATATATAATATCTATATCTATATATTATATTTAATATAATATATCATATTATATATAATTAATATATCACATTATTATTCTATATATAATATTATATTATTATATTCTATTAATATTATTAATATATATTATATTATATATTATAATATTATATTATATATAATATATATTAATTATATTATATATGTCATATAATATGTCAAATATGTCATATATTATATGACATATATATGTCATATAATATGTCAAATAATAATTAATAATCTAATTTTCAAGAAGTTGTTTTCTTCCTTAAGATTCTGAATCTCCTTTTCTAATTGGCTGACTTTCTTTTCATAATCTTGTTTTTATTGGTTTGTTCTTATTTATTTTTATTTTTTTCCTCAATCTCTCTAATCTGACTTTTAGTCTTTTTAAAGTTCTTGCTTGAATTATTTTTGGGCAGGTGAAAATTTGATGTTACTCTTTGGGGTAGGAGATTTTTTTTGGGGGGGTCTTCAGTATCCCTCTTTGAAGAAAAACTCTGATCTTACTATTCCCATAGTAATTTTTTCTGTGGTTGGATTATTTCTCCTTTGCCTGCTCACTTAAAAAAATGGTAGCAGTTTATTTTTTGTAATCACCTCTAGTCCTGGGGTATGAGGGATGGCTTCAGATCCTCCTTCAGTCCTCCCCTCTGGCCTGGAACCAAAACCAAGAACTCCACCCTCCCATGAGTGCCCACAGCCAGCTGTATCTGTGCCTCACTGCTTTTGCACTCACTAGATGTGTGCTGGTTCTGCTGTTCCAGGATTTCTTCTGGGGCACTATTTTATGGTATTTTTGGAGGTGAATATGGGAGAGAGACAGTAATATACTGCTTACTCTGTCATCTTGGCTCACTAAACTCTTTTTTTTAATGTTATTATAATATAGAATAAATGGGGGGAGGGATAGGATGAAGAAGAATATAGTTAAACTTATTTTTGGTGAGGTAATTGGGGTTAAGTGACTTGCCTAGGGTCACATAGCTAGTAAGTGTCAAGTGTCTGAGGCCAGATTTGAACTCAGGTCTTTTTGACTCCAAGGCCAGAGCTCTACCCACTATGCCACCTAGCTCCCCCTAATATAGTTAGTCTTTCACAACATGAGTATTATGGAAGTGTTTTGCATGACTACACATGTGTAACCTATATTGAATTGCTTGCCTTCTCAATGAAGACGGGTGGGGAGGGAGGAAGGGAAAGAATTTGGAACTCAAAGTTTCAAAATTTATTGTTAAAAATTGTTTTTACATGCAACTGGGAAATAAGATACATAGGCAATGCGGTATAGACCTCAATCTTACCCCACAGAAAAATAGAAGGGGAAGGGGATAAGAGAAGGGAGGAGTTATAAAAGGGAAGACAGGTTGGCTGAAAGGGAAATGAGAATGCACACCATCATGTGATAGGAAGTGGGGAAAGGGGGGAGAAAATTTGGAACTCAAAAACTTGTAGAAATGAATGTTGAAAACTAAAAATAAATTAAAAATTAAAAAATTTAAAAACTAGATCAGAAGGAAAGTAAAAAAATGGGGAAAATTTTATACATAGATTCTCAGATGGTCTCGTATCTCAAATGTATGAAGAACTCTGTCAAATTAAGCATAATATGAGTCATTCTCCAATTGATAAATGGTCAACAGACATGAATAGGCATTTTTTCAATGAAGAAATCAAAATAATTTATAGTCATAAAAAATGCTCTAAACCATTATTGATTAGAGAAATATAAATTAAAACAACCTTTAGATAGCATTTTATACCTATCAGATTAGCTAAAATGATTGAAGAGGAAAGTGACAAATATTGGAGGGGATGTGGTAAAATTGGGACACTGATTCATTGTTAAGTGGAATTTTGAACTGCTCAAAACATTTGGAGAGCAATCTGGAATTATGCCCGAAGAGATATTAAACTGTCTATACCCTTATCCCAGGAATGTCACTACTAGGTCTGTTTCCCAAGATGATTAGGGGGAAAAAGGAAAACAAGCTATATGTTCTAAAATATTTATAGCAGCTCACTTTGTTGTACCAAAAGAACTGGAAATTGTGGAAATGCCCATCAATTGGAGAATGATGGAATAAGTTGTGGTATATGATTGTGATGCAATACTACCGTGCTATGAGAAATGATGACTTCATTGATCTTAGAAAAATATTGATCTTTTTGCATGAAATAATGAAGAACAAAAGGAGCAGAACTAAGAGAACATTGCATACAGTTTCTACAATTTTGTTTTAAGAACAACTTTGAGTGACTGTTATTTTGACTCTTAGAAATGCCCAAATTAACTACAAAGGACATATGAACATGCTATCTGCATCTAGAGAAAGAACTGATAAGCAGAAGTATGTATAGAATGTTTTTTACATATATAGACATATTTGTGTCTTATGATGGCCATCTCTAGGGTGGGGGAGAAGAAAAAAAGAAAGTTATATCATAATTTAATTATATATTAAAAAATAGCAAGTTGTACATAATAGATTTTCAGTTTCAAATACAATCATATTTTCTATTCTGTATTATAAAATGCTTATTTTATTTCTTAATCTTAATTTCAGAATAAAACAAATACAATTTTAAAAAAATCAATTAGTTTAATCTTTTTTTTTTTTTTGGCCTGCTGTTTCCATTCTATCTTTCCCCTGTTAAAAATCAATTCTCACTGCCAGGAGTAATTCATTAGTATACAAACATTCTATTATTTACAAGTTGGTATCAAAATCTTGATCACTTCTGGAGAATGGTAATTAGAGATTGGGGGCCCTAAGCACCAATGTAAAAGTGAAAAAAAAAGATTACTTACATCAGGTTTCATCTATCACCATCTTGCCTAAGCCTGTTATATAGCAGGACAATAGAAGAAGTTAAAACCTGAGATCCTGACTGTTGAATGTCTCCTTGGAGAGAAAAAAGAACAGAGATTTAGCCAAAATACTTAAACCTTCGTTCATCATAGCAAAGAAAAATTTTTACTTTGAGTTTACCTTCAATATGGCTGAGCAGATCGACTCAAAACAAAATCTTGAAATTTTTTCCCTGGCAAACATGTTCTGCTGTTAAGATACTCTCCTGCAGAGCCATCTGCAATAGTTTATTCCTTGTCAATGACATGCCTTTGACTATTTGGTCATATTTAATATGGCAAGCTCTTCCATGAAGTTTGGCTCAAGATTCCTCTCCCCCACTACATAAACTCATTTCTAGGTTAGCCTGTTAAATAAAATGAATGAAGATCTCCAGAAAGTCCATTTTCTCATGGAGTAAATACATCTTTTAATTTTCTCTATACCTGAAATATTATTTAAATTAATGACATAGTATATTAAGTTCTTGTAAGGCAGCTTGGAGTTTGGTATAGCAAGGTCTTGATTACTGGGCATAATAAATACTCAAAGTAGTTATATCATTTGAATTTGGGCTGCATATTTCTGTTGGGCTGGAGTCAATTACCTTATTTTACATGATTATTACATCAAATAGCATGCCTCCAAATACATGTGAATTTTTCCCAACATTCTTTATTCAGACTAATTGAGAACTAGGTGTAATAAAGTAATATGTGTAAAGAAAGCCAATACAGTAAGAATAAGAAGAATAAAATTTTAATTTTGCATTTATATACTAGAAATGGTGGTATTTCTCAGAGAGGTTCTTCTTTCTCCATCATTGACCATAAAGGCATTTTTTTTCTCTTTATGTTAAAAGAAGAAAATATAAGCTAAATCCCATTTTAAAGACATGAATATTATTCTAGAAAATCAAGTTCTTTGCAGTTATTTTAAGCAATGCTGAACAAAAAAAACTTTGTAGCATAATAAATAAATTTACATAATTCTTGGGTATCTGTTATAATCAAGATTCAGCAACATTACCAAATATGTGGGTATTATCCAATATCAGGGGACTATTTTTTGTTAAAGAAATTAAAGTGTTAATATTACTTCAAGCTATCAGTTTCTGTGATTTTAAAGTCAAACTAATATCCTTTAAGTTACAATCTTAGAATGCTAGAACTGAAAATGAATTTAGAGATCATCAAATCCAAACTCAATCAGTTACACACAAAGACATTGAGGCCCAAGTTCACACAGTCAGTTAGTTAATAATAAACAAGTGCTATTACTGAATACAAACAATTCTTGCAGATTTACTTACTCAGGTGGATACATTATACATATCGATGGCTTAAATTATTAAATGCAAGGGAGAATAATGTGAACAATTCTAATTACTAGTTGCTCCAAAAAATAGGCAGAATATATATTATAAAAACATGAGTGTTTCTTTTGTGCTTTTTAAAAAAATATGAATACATTTTAAAAATTTTTCTCATTTCATTTTTTTATTAATTAATTAATTTACTTTTAGTTTTCAACATTCACTTACACAAGATTTTTAGTCCCAAATTTTCTCCCCATCTCTCCCTTCCCCCAACCCAAAGACAGCATGCATTCTGAATACCCCTTCTCCCAATCTGCCCTCTCTTCTATTACTTCCCCATTTCTTACCTCCTTCCCCTTCTATTTTCCTGTAGGGCAAGAAAGATTTCTATACCCCATTGCCTGTATATCTTATTCCCCAGTTGCATGTAAAAACAAATTCTAACATTCATTTTTAAAGCTTTGAGTTCCAAATTCTCTCTCTTCCTCCCTCCTCATGTGTAGTCATGCAAAACAGTTCCATAGTAATTATGTTGTCAAAAACTAACTATATTTCCCTCCATCCTATCCCACCCCCCCATTTATTCTATTCTCTCCTTTGATCCTGTCCCTCCCAAAAAGTATTTGTTTTGATAACTGTCTCCCAATCTGCCCTCCTTTCTATCATACCCCCTTTATGGTCACATATATATATAATAATTAATATATTATATTAATTTATATTATATATATATGAATAATCCTAGGAATGTAATTGGCAATCAAAAATGAGAAGTGGAAAATACAAATGACATTGGCAGCCTATAATATTTTTACATGAAAGTTCAACTGGTTTGAATTCATTGCCACACAATAGAATTTTGGCCGGAAACCCTGAGGGTTTTTGCCTCCCACTTTCATTTATTTCATTTGTTTGTTTGTTCATTCTTTCTTTCATTCATTTGTTCATTCCTTCATTTGTTTGTTCATTCATTCGTTCACTCAATTATTAATTTATTTATTTTATTAATCTCTTAATAAATTAATTAATTAATTTATTATCTCCTGAAATAGATCCCAAAAGGAAAACTTCCAGGAATATTATAGCCAAATTCCAGAGTTCCCAGGTCAAAGAGAAAATATTGCAAGCAACCAGAAAGAAACAATTCAAGTACTATGGAATCACAATCAGGATAACACAAGATTTAACAGCTTCTACGTTAAGGGACTAGACAGCTTGGAATATGATATTCTGGAAGTCAAAGGAGCTAGAATTAAAACCAAGAATCACCTACCCTGGGAAAATGAGTATAATCTATTTTGGGGGGGATTGTTATTCAATGAGATAGAGGTATATCATGCATGCATGTATACACACATATACACATATATACATATACACAGAAGGCATAGGGTGAGTTGAATATAAGCAATGATATCTAAAAAAAATTAAAATGTGAGAGAGGAATTTACTGTGAGAAGGAAAAAGGAGAAGGTAGAATGGAGTAAATTATCTCAAATAAGAGAGTCAAGAAAAAGCTTATACAGTAGAGAGGAAGAGGGGGAAGGTAAGAGGGAATATTTTATTATATATTATAATGTATATTAATATAGATATTAATTATTACTATATCATACATTATATTATAATATATCATATATAATTATTATATATTATATACAATATTATTAATTATATATTACATATTATATATGACATATGACATATGTCATAATTAACATATAATATATTATACAATAATATAATATAGTAATATAAATTAAATATATAATATAATAATATTAGAATGTGTAATATATAATATAATATATTAAATATATTATATTATATTTATAATATATAATTACAATATTTATAATATATAATATTTATAATATATAATTATAATAATTATAATATATAATATTAGAATATTATAATAATATTCTAGAAATAGAAAAAATTCACCAATCACCACATGAAAGAGATTGCACAAGGAAAACCTACAGGAATACCATAGTTAAATTCTGAAACTCCCAGCCCAAGGAGAAACAAGAAAAAAAAGTTAAATATGATAGTGCTACATTTAGAATCACACAAGACATAGTAGTGGGGACATTAAAAGATCACAGGTCTTGGAACACCATATTAATGTATGTATGTATGTATGTATGTATATTATATATGTGTGCATGTGTATACGTATATATGAGTATATATATGTATATGTATGTATATATATGTGTGTTATGTATAAAAGTCTTCTAAATTCAGAAAGAAATAAAAAGCTAACAGGATAGGGATGGGGGAGATGATAAAGGAGGGGTTTTTAGAGGGGAGAGTGAGGGAAAAGGATAAAGGGGTATAGAATGATGTTTGAATTAATGTATATGGGAGAATTGGAGGTTAGGTTAAGTAATAGGAGGGCAAGGTAGCAGGTAGAAGTAAAATAGAGGAGTCAAAAGGGATAGGAAATAAGAGATACAAACATAAAATAAAGGTCAGTGGTAGAATTTATTAGTGGAAAAAAAGCAGGGATAGTAATCATGATCTCAGATACAGTTAAAGCAACAATAGATTTAATCAAAAGAGAAAAACAGAGAAACTACACTATATGTCAGTCATAGTAATCAATATTGTTTTGACTAAAATAATTATGCAGTATTAAGTTGGAATATTGCTGTGGTTATATGAAATGAGGTAGACTTAGAAAACTATGGAAAGACTTAGAATTAAGAAGAGGTTATCCATCCTTGGAGAAACAGAGGACAAATAAGTATAGTACAGTCTTACATAGATGCTTATGAATGTATATGTCTATATACGAGTAAGATTATAGATATCTAAGTATATACACACACACATGTATGTGTGTATGTAAGTGGATGCATATACATGTATATATGTTTGTGAGTATATCTTTGTGTGCACATATGTATATATGTCTGTGCGTGTGTGTGTATGTGTGTATGTATATGTGTATGTGTGTGTGTGTGTGTGTGGTTGTGTGTATCCATGAATAATTGTAGCTTTTTTGGGGAAGGGGTGATAGGAAGGAGGAGAAAAGAGCCAAGTAAAAAGTGTACAACAGAGAACAAAAGAAAACTTACGAAGAGGTAAAGAAAAGATGGACAACTCTGAACACAATGTATAGTACTTATTCTATAGACTTTCTTAAAATGGAAATGTATTGTATATTTTGAATCTTCTTGTTCTATTATGCACATGGCAATGCTTTTTTCATCTTATTTTGTAGTTAAATTTTAATATTTAAGTTTATAATGTTTCTCTTTCTTTTCTTATTGTATATTTAAGTTTTTGCGTTAAAGTTTAAAATAAATTAATAAAAAGAACAAAATCTTTAAAGGACTGCAACTTATTTCTTCTTTGATATCACTTCATGGAAAAGCAAAAATTTGTTTTCTTTCTTCCTCTATTGTTCAAAAGTTTTGTTTCAGTACATTCTCCCCCAAAGTAGAAAAGAAATATTTGTGTTGGGCTAGGGAAAATTTTCTTTGACATATTGTGATCATGTTTCATTTAACTACTTTTACCCAATACAGCAATCTACTGTACCTCAAATATCTCAAAAAACTATCAATATATTCCGGTCATATCAAATGTCTCTTTCTCTATTTGTTACAGATGGAATGTGGGTGTGCTTTCTATATTTGACTGAATTTCAGGCAAGTTAAGTCTTTCCTGCCAATGATTCCAAGGTATCCAAGAATTATGCAACAAAATCTTGTTCTCTAAAATAAGCAAACTCACAAGGAAAAATGAAGCCAAAGATAAATCAGATTTTTAGCTACCTCAATCAGCTCACCTCTGTGTAACACCTTAAGTGTGAGGCTTATGATATGACATCCCTATTTTGATATAAAATGCTGTTTTTCTTGAATGTTTCTAACCCCAAGCAAAGATAAACAAGCACATCATCTACAATAGTTATAAAATTTAAGGCAAGATTCATGAATTTTTCCCAAAAGTCCTCTAATTATGATGTATGTGCTTTCTATTCTACTACAAAATAACTGAGAAAAGACTTATTACTGAGATTTTCACTGAAGAATTTTCTGCTCTTTCATTATCTTGGACCCAGAAGGTAGAATGAGAAACAATGAGTAGTGGCTTCAGAGATGGAAAATGAGTCTTAAGGTAGGTATTCTTACCCTGGTGTCTGTGAGCTCTTTATTAAAAAAAAATCTTGATAGCTATATTTCAATATAATTGATTATGGGGTAATTCTTGTGTGTCTTACTTTATGCATTTAAAAAAAAAGCAATGTCCATAGGTTTCACCAGATTTCCTAAAGGGATCATGATATAAGATAAAATTAAGAAGCCATGATCTAAAGAAAATCTTTCTATTTCTGTTTAGAAATCAGAGACTTCCTTCAGATGGAGTGGTTTTCTCTTCAGAAGAATTCTTAAAGTAGATCTTCCTAAACTAAGGGTTGAACTCCAATAGATAAACTCTGATATTTTCCAAACTTCAGATTTTATGCTCAAAAGAACTCTTATGAGCACTATCTAGCATTAAATACTGAACTTCTTGAATGTCAAGATTTGATTTCTAGCTCTACCACTTACATTTAATTTGTAGCAAGTCATTTAACCTCTTTAAATCTCAATTCCCTTGCTTATAAAATGGCTATAATAATTACTGTACTAATTATCTTATGGGAAAAAAATTCACCAATTGATAAAGAGAAGTTACAAAGAGAGAGCATTATAAATTGCAAAATTCTATATAGGTGTAAACTATTGACTTGTTAAAAAAATCAGTAACTTAATAAAAAAAAAGATCTTCCATAGGCATCATGCAACTAAAAAAAATTAAAATGACCAATAGCAGTAAGGCAGAAAGAATATTGTATCCTGGAGTCATAGAACATGAATATGAATCTTAGCTCTGCCATTTCCTGTTTCTGGCTTTTGGCAATTGATTTCACTGTTTCAGACCTCAGGTTTATCCTTAGCAAAATGAACAGTTTGGGATGCACGATCTCTAATTGTTCTTTTAGCTCTAATCCCATGATCCTATAAACTTCCCTCAAGGAAGCATGAATGCCTAAGTCTCATTATTTTCATGAAACATTACCTTGTCTAATCATTAATGGTGAAACCCAAGGAACAGAAAAGAAGTAAGCCAAGTGACAGCTTCCCTTATGTTCATTCAGCAAATAAACATGTCACTATTGGTACCATCTGATGCACAAGTGTCAATCTGTGGGGGGTGGGTAGCGATGTCTGAGGAGAGAAGTCAGTGATAGGATTCTACTCAAACAGGGGATATCATCAACAGTGGCAAACCATTAATAGCAAAGAACTTGAGTGATCCTTCATTATAAAGAGGTACAATAAGCTAAGGGGAAGTCTGGTGTCAATTAGAAATAAATGCTGATAACTAAATCAGAGTCCTTTTTGTCATGTGTTGCAACTTTAGAGGTAAATATAAACATTGTAGTCCTTAAACTTGGATGAATATCAAGCTGTTCACAAAGAGTCAGATCAATAGACTGTTTGAAAGTGAAGATCCTGTAATGATGAGTGAATTGTATGAAGGAAAGAAAAATATTATATAGTAAGGCTTTATTGTCACAATAATTGGCATAAAGGCATAATTAAATTGATATTAGGTAACCATCAGCACTATTAGATCTCTGGGCACCAAGGGAGGATAGATAATAGCTAGCTAGCTAGACAGATAGATAGATGTATGAGTAAACATAATCCCTTTCCTTTATAGTCTTCAATTGTGATCATCATCAAAATTATTCCAAACTTTTCCTTACTCATAAAATTCAAAAATCTCTCAATCTCAGCCAATAACCTCCTCTCGTACTTCACTGAGTACATCTAATCATCATACAGACCTTCCCCTTATTCTTCCTCTCGCTCATTTTAAAACCTCTCAACACATCTGTGTCTCTCCTTTACATTGTTTTTCTATATCTTCATCTACTCTCTTCTTCTCTCCCTCCTCCATCCTGTTTCAAAGGAAAATTCTCCATCTGATCTATAAAGCTTATCCTAATAATCTTGTTCCCTCAATCAAACCCTCTTTCTCATTCCTGTATCTGTCCTTTTCTATTGTGCCTTTGACATTAACCTATAAAAATACTTCTTACCTTATTCTAACAAATAGTAATATGGAATTACCTTTTTTTCAGAAATTTATTTTTATAGATATGACATCTAGAAAGTAATTCTAATTATCATAACTCTATGGTCCAAGTAGTAATAGCACTCACAGTAGAGGCTTTGCTGAGCCTAGAAGACAAGGAGAACAGGTACTTAAAATTTCAAAGTAAAATTCAAGGAAATTCCATAAGGGGAAAAGAATATCCTCAAATAGAATATTTAGGAAACTATATAAAACAAGATAGAACTGTTTTCTTTAACGGTGTTGTTCAGTTGTGCCTGACTTTATGTGACTCCATTTGGATTTTTCTTGGCAAAGATATTGGAGTGATTTCCCATTTTCTTCTCTGGTTAATTTTTCAGATGAGAAAACTGAAAAATGAAGTAGAGAAGAAAGTAGGGCTAACTGACTTGCCCAGGGTCACAAAACTTGTGAGTGTCTGAGGCTAGATTTGGACTCAGGAAGATAAGTCTTTCTGACTCTTGGCCTGGCTTTCTATTCACTGCACATTTTTTTTTCTTTTCTTTAATTTAAGTATAATATTCTCCTTATTTCTAAATGTATTGTAAATACAAAAAACAGTCCTAAACATCATATTTTCTTTTAAGATTATTCTCTAGTTCTCATTAATTTTCAATCTCTTATTCACTGGAGTTTCTTTATTGCTTATAAATATGCTCTGATATATCCCATTATAAGATATACAAGGTAAAAAAAGTACCAACAACAATACTTGACATAAAAACAAATATCACAAAATAGCATCTTAAAGTTCTCATTTCCTACACAGGCAAACTCCTAGAGAAAAAAAAATGATTATATTGGTTATGTTCACTTTTGTCCTCTTTTTCTGTCCATTCCTGCATTTCCAACTGGCTATTTCATAGGCACCTCACACTGAATAGGTCCAAAATAGAATTTATTTTATTTTTCTCAAAACCATCCCCTCTTGCCAACATCCCTGGCTCTGTCAATGACACCATTATCATTTCAGTTACACAGGTTTGCCACCTTGAAGTCATGTTTTACTTTTCCCTCCCTTCTACCCCTGAAATCTAATCAGGTGCAAAGCTTTATTTATTCTATTTCCATTGTATCTCTCAAATCTCTATCTTCTCCAGTTATACCATGAACACCCCACAACCATTGCCCAGCCTATTACAATAACATTCTTTTCCCCCACCCACTAAGTCTTTATTACATATCTATATACAATGCATTGCTGTAGGTGATGACAATACAAAGAAAAACACACTCAAAAATAATTGCCTCTAAAGAAGATTATATTTTATGGAGGTAAGGAAGAAAAGGAGGAAGAAAATATATGAGAATAATTACATATATACTTTAAGTATAAGGGAAAGTGCAATAACCACTGGGAAGATTAGGAAAAGCATTCTTTATGATGAGGTACATGATCTGACTTTTTTATTAGTTAATTACTTTATTTTTAGTTTTCAACATGCACTTCCATAAGCATTTAAGTTTTAAATTTTCACCCATTCCCTCTGCTCCCCCTGCCCCAATATGGCATGCAATCTGATATAGGCTCTATCTATACATTCATATTAAACATATTTTCACATTAGTTATGTTACAAAGAATTACAATCAATGGGAAGAATCATGAGAAAGAAGAAACAAAACAAAACAACAACAACAACAAAAAGAGCAAATGGTATGCTTCAATCTGAATTCAGATAATGTAGTTTTGGTTTTTTTTTCCCTCTGGATATGGACAGCATTTTCCATCATGAGTCTTTTGGAGTTGTCTTAGATCCCTGAATTCCTGAGAAGAGTGAAGTCCATGATAGTCACTATTACTGTGTACAATGTTCTACTGGTTCTGCTCAATTCACTCAGCATATGGACATATAAGAATTTTCAAGTTTTTTTCTGAAGTTAGCCTACTCAACATTTCTTATAGCACAATAGTATTCAATTACATCCATATACCACAACTTGTTCAGCCATTCCCCAATTGATGGGCATCCTCTCAGTTTCCAATTCTGGGCTACCACAAAAAGAGCTACTATAAATAATTTTTGTAAACGTGTGTCCTTTTCTCATTTGTATGGTCTCTTTCAAATATAGACCTAGAAGTTATATTGTTGGGTCAAAAGGTATGCATATTTTTATAGCCCTTTGGGCATAGTTCCAAATTGCCCTCCAGAATGGTTGGATCACTTCACAATTCCACCATCAATGAGTCAGTGTTCCATTTTTTGCACATCTTCTCCAACATTTATCATTTTCCTGTTTTGTCATGTTAACAAATCTAATAGGTTTTATGTGGTACATCAGAGTTGTTTTGATTTGCATTTTTCTAATCAATAGTGATTTAGAGCATTTTTTCATATTGCTATAAATAGTTTTAATTTCTTCCCCTCAAAACTGCCTGTTCACATCCTTTGATCATTTATCAATTGGGGGATGACTTGTATTCTTATACATCTGACTCAGTTCTCTATATATTTTAGGAATGAAGCCTTTATCAGACATACTGGTTGTAAAATTCATTTTCTATCTTTATGCTTCCATTTTAATATTGGTTAGATGGGTTTTGTTTGCACAAAAACTTTTAAATTTAATGTAATCAAAATCAATCATTTTGCCTCTCATAGTGTTCTTTTTTGCTCATAAATTCTTCCCTTCTCCATAGGTCAGACAAATAAACTATTCCTTGCCCTTCTAGTTTGCTAATAGTATCAGTCTTTATATCTAAATCATATAAACATTTTGACTTCATCAGTTGTAAGATATTAGTCTTTGCCTAGTTTCTGCATTAATATTTTCCAGTTTTCCCAGCAATTTTCGTTCAATAGTGAGTTCTTATCCCAGAAACTGGAGTCTTTGGATTTATCAAATAGTAGATTATTACAGTCATTGACTATTGCATAACTAACCTATTCCACTGATCCACTCTTTGTTTCTTAACCAGTACCAAGTAGCTTTTATGATTGCATCTTTGTAATACAATTTAAGATCTGGTACAGTTTGGCCACCTTCCCTTACATTTCCTTTCATTAATTCCTTTGACATTCTGGACCTTTTGTTCTTCCAGATGAATTTTGTTATTGCTGTTCTAGCTCTACAAAATAATTTTGGGTAGTTTGATTGGTGTGACACTGAATAAATAAATTAATTTAGGTGGAATTGTCATTTTATTATATTAGCAAGGCCTACTCATGAGCAGCTAATATTCTTCCAATTGTCTAAATCTGACTCTGTTTATGTGAAAAGTGTTTTGTAATTGTGTTCATGTAGTTCCTGGGTTTGTTTTGTCGGGTAGACCCTCAAATATTTTACAATGTCTACAGCAATGTTAAATGGAATTTCTCTTTCTATCTCTTGCTGTTGGGCTTTGTTAGTAATGTATAGAAATACCTATGATTTATGTGGTTTTACTTTATATCCTGCAATTTTCCTAAATCTGTTTATTATTTCAAGTAATGTATTTATTTGATTCTCTAAGTATGCCATCATATCATCTAATTCCTTCAATTTCTTTTTATTCTTTTATTGCTAAAGATAACATTTCTAGTACTATATTGAATAACAGTGGTGATAATGGACATCCTTGTTTCACTCTTGATCTTTTTGGTAATGTATAAGCTTTTCCCCATTATATATGATACTTGCTTGTGGTTTTAGGTAGAAGCTACTTATCATTTTAAGGAAGATTTCATTTATTCCTATGTTCTCTAGTATTTTTAGTAGGAATGAGTGCTGTATTTTGTCAAAAGATTTTTCTTCATCTATTGAGGTAATCATATAATTTCTGTTAGTTTTGTGGTTGATATGGTCAATTATACTGATTTTTTTCTTTAATATTGAACCACCCTTTGTATTCCTCGTAAAAATCCTACTTGGTCATAGTTATCATCCCCAAGATAAATTCTGGTAATCTCTTTGCTAATATTTTATTTAAAATTTTAGCATCTATATTCATTAGGGAAATTGGTCTATAATTTTCTTTCTCTGTTTCGATTCTTCCCAGTTTAACTATCAGCACCATATTTGTATCATAAAAAGAATTTGGTAGGATTCCTGCTTCCCCTATTTTCCCAAATAGTTTATATAGTATTGGTATGAAATGTTCTTTAAATGTTTGATAGAATTCATTTGTAAATCCATCTGGCCCTGGAGATATTTTTTTCCTTATGGAGTTCATAGATGGTGTGTTCAATTTTTTTTTCTGAAATGGAGTTATTTAAGTATTTCATTTCCTCATCTGTTAATCTGGGCAATTTGCTTTTTGTAAATATTCATCCATTCACTAATATTGTCAAATGTATTGGCACACAGTTGGGCAGGATATCTTGTAGTTATTGTTTTAATTTCCTCCTCATTGCTGGTGATTTCATTCTTTTCATTTTTGATACTGGTAATTTTGTTTTCTTCTTTCTTCTTTTTATCATATTAACCAGAGATTTATCTATTTTACTAGTTTTTTTTTTAAAAAGACAGTTTGTAGTTTCATTTACATGTTCAATAGTTTTCTTAATTTCCATTTTATTAATGTCTTCTTTATTTTTCAGAATTTTTAGTTTTTTATTTAATTGCATTTTTTAATTTGTTCTTTTTCTAGTTTTTACATTTGCATGCCCAATTCACTGATCTTCTTTTCTCTATTTTATTCATGTAAGCATTTAAGATATAAAACTTCCCCTAAGAACTGCCTTTGCTGCATCCCATTTGTTTTGGTATGTTGTCTAATTCTTGTCATTCTTTTTGATGAAGTTATTGATTGTTTCTATGATTTGTTTGAACCACTCATTTCTTATGATTAGATTCTTTAGTTTGCAATTAATTTTTAGTCTATCTTTCCATTATCTTTTATTACATTCAATTTTAATTGCATCATGATCTGAAAAAGATGCATTTGGTATTTCTGCCTTTCTACATTGAATTGTGAGGTTTTTATACCCTAATGCATGATCACTGTTTATTTAGATGCCAAGTACTGCTAAGAAAAAGGTATATTCCTTTCTATCCCCATTCAATTTTCTCCAGAGATCAACCATATCTAACTTTTCTGAAATTTTATTCATCTCCTTAACTTCTTTATTTTTTATTGTGTTGTTGGATTTATCTAGTTCTGAGAGGGGGAGGATGAGGTCCCTCACAAGTACAGTTTTGCTGTCTGTTTTTTTATGTTATTTCCTCAACTTCCACACTAAAAATCTGGATGCTATAGCACTTGGTGCATATATGTTTAATAATAATATTACTTCATTGTCGATGATACCTTTCAGCAGGGTGTACTTTCCTTTCTTATATCTTTTAATTAGATCTATTTTTCTTTTGCTTTGTCTGAGATCAAGATTTGTACCCCTGTTGTTTTTTTTAACTTCAGCTGAAGCATAATATATTCTGCTCCAGCCTTTTACCTTTACCCTGTAAGTATTCCTTTGCTTCAAATGTATTTCTTTAAAAGAATATAGGATTATGGTTTTTAATCCATTCTGCTATCCACTTCCCTTCATGGGAGAGTTCATCCCATTCATTTTCACAGTTATAATTATTATCTGTGTTTTTCTCTACATCCTATTTTCCCCAATATTTATCCTTTTCTCTCTCCTTTCTCCCTTTCCTTTCTCACTATATTTTTGCTTTTGACCACTACTTCCCTCACTGTGCCCTCCCTTCTATCAGCCCCTTCCCTTTTCTTCCCCTTCTCCCTTGCTACTTCTTCCTTTTCTTCTAACCACCCCTTTCATTTTCTTTTCACCTTTTCCCTCCTACTTTCTATAGAGTAAGTTAGATTTCTATAGCAAATTGCTTATGTTATTCCCTCTTCGAACCAAATCTGATGAGAGAAAGGTTCAAACAATGCTCATCTCTCTCCTTCCTCCCCATTTTTATGTGATATAAATTACCCTTTTCTGCCTCCTTTTCTCTTCTCCCATTACAACCATTTTCAAAACTTAATTATATTTTTATTATCATATCAAAGTCAACTAAATACCCACACCCTCTGTTTATTTTATATCCCTTCTAACTTTAGTAATGGTGTAGTTCTCAAGAATTACAAGTATCATCTTCCCTTATAGGGACATAAACAGTTTGCCATTTTTAATAATATAGTGTTTTTTTCTTTCTTGTATACCTTTTTATGCCTCTCTTCAGCTTGTATTTTAAGATCAAATTTTCTGTTGAGCTCTGGTCTTTTCATCAGGAAGGTCAGGAAGTCCCCTATTTCATTGAATATCCACCTCCTTGCCTGAAAGATTATGCTCAGTTTTGCTGAGTAGTTGATCCTTGGTTGTAATCTGAGATCCTTTGCTTTTCAGAATATCATATTCCAAGTCCTCTGATCTTTTAATGTAGAAGCTGCAAGGCCCTGCATAATCCTGACTGTGGTTTCATGATATTTGAATTGTTTCTTTCTGGCTGCTTGCAGTATTTTCTTTTTGACCTCATAATTTTGGAATTTGGCTACAATATTCCTTGGCATTTTCAATTTGTGATCTATTTCAGGACATGATCAGTGGATTCTTCCAATGATTATTTTACCCTCAGGTTCTAGGATATGATTCAATCTGCATTCAGACTCCATAGTTCTTTTTCTGGATGTGGAAAGCATTTTCCATCATGAATCTTTTAGAGTTGTTTTAGATCCTTGTATTACTAAGAAGAGACAAATCTATCAAAGTTAGTCTTCACACAATGTGGCTTTTCAGTGTACAGTTTTCCCCTGGTTCTGCTCACTTCATTCAGCATAAGTTCATATAAGTCTTTCCAGGTTTTTCTGAAGTCAGTCTGCTCATCATTTCTTATAGCACAATAGTATTCTGTTATATAGGCAATTTCCCTTGATGATTTCTTGAAAGATGATGTCCAGGCTCTTTTTCTGATCATGGCTTTCAGGTAGAACAATAATTCATAAATTATCCTTCCTGGAACTATTTGTCAGATCAGTTTTTTTCCCCAACAATAAGGTTATTGTAAGTATAAAAGAATTATAAAAACAATAATTATTCATTAGCAAATCTATAATTGTAGGTCAATGCTTGAACAGCTCATCTCTACTACAGCACATAATAAAAAGAACACAAGTGGAATAAAATGAAACCAAAGAGAGAATCAGTAATATGATGTTTTTGAAACTCCTCAAAAGGGACTTGAATACAGAACAAGGTGATATCTGTTAATGGGTAAGCCCCCTGCCTAGTACTCAAAATATTTGAGAACTTTCAGACTTTATCTGAAGGCAAACTATGCAAAGTTATTATTTTTGGTGCTGTTGTATGGCCCTGATATAAAAAGGGGAAGGAGAAATGGAAATTGCATTTATTAAAGTCATATTACATACAGGCACTGTACTGAGCTAACTGTATTTTTGATAAATTTATTTATTTATTAGAAGTTTTCAATATTCACTTCCATAAGATTTTGAGCTCCAAATTTTCTCCTTATCTTTCTCCTCCCTTCACCACAAAAAGGCATATGAATTGATATAGGCTCACCATACACATTCATATTAAACCTATTTTCACATTAGTCATGCTGTAAATAAGAATTAAAGCCAATGAAAGAAATCAAAAGAAAGAAAAAACAAAACAAAGAAAGAGAGAGAGCAAATAATATGATTCAATCTGCATTCAGGCTCTATAGTTCTTTTTCTGGATGTGGAAAGTATTTTCCATCATGAATTTTTTGGAGTTGTTTTAGATCCTTGCATTACTAAGAAGAGAGAAATCTATCAAAGTTAGTCTTCACACAATGTGGCTTTTACAATGTACAATTTTCCCCTGGTTCTGCTCTCTTCATTCAGCATAAGTTCATATAAGTCTTTCCAGGTTTTTCTGAAGTCAGTCTGCTCATCATTTCTTATAGCACAATAGTGCTATACCACAACTTGTTCAGTCATTCCCCAAATGATGTACATTCCCTCAATTTCCAATTCTTTGCTACCACAGAAAGAGCTGCTTTTAATATTTTGTACATGTGGGACCTTTTCCCATTTTTGTGATCTCTTTGGCATACATACCTAGAAGTGCTATTGCTGAGTAAAAGTGTATGCACAGTTTCATAGCCCTTTGTGCATAGTTCCAAATAGCCCTCTAGAATGGTTAGATCACTTCACAAGTACACCAGCAATGCATTAGTGTTCCAATTTCCCCACATCTCCTCCAGCATTTATCATTTTCCTGTTTTGTTATATATAATTATCATATGTGATATGGTCACAATAATATATTAATATATTATATTATATTAATTATATATCATTAATATATTATATAATATATTAATAATATATTATTATATAATATAATTAATATATGATAATAAATATGATTATAAATATTAATATAATAGAATGGAGTAAATTATCTCAAATAAAAGAGTCAAGAAAAAGCTTATACAGTAGAGAGGAAGAGGGGGAAGGTAAGAGGGAAATTTTCTTCAGTATTGTGTGTGTGTGTGTGTGTGTGTGTGTGTGTGTCTCCTTTACCAAGCTGTTGACTTGTTTTTTTGTGATTTTCTTGGATCACTCTTATTTCTCTTCCCAGTTTTTCCTCTACTTCTCTTACTTGATTTTCAAAATCCTTTTTGAGCTCTTCCATGGCCTGAGACCAATTCATATTTTTCTTGGTGGTTTTGGATGTAGGAGCTTGGACTTAGTTGTCTTCTTCTGGTTGTATGTTTTGATCTTTTTCACCAAAATGATATTCTATATTCTGAGTTTTTTCTGTTGTTTGCTCATGTTCCCAGCCAATTACTTGATTGTTTAACTCCATCTTAAGGTGGGGCTCTGTTTCCAGTATGGAGGGTATACTGTACCAAGCTTCAAGGGTTTTGGGCAGTTGTTTTCAGAGATACTTCTAGGGACCTGTAAATATACAGTTCTTCCAAGTTGATATGATCAAAGGAGAAGTCTTTACTCCTTTCCTGGCCTATGCTCTAGTCTGCGACTGACTACAAACATCTTTTTTCTGTCTTGGAACTGTAAGGAGAATTCCCTCTCCATTGCTGCCACAAGCTTCACCATGCTAACACTCTTCCTATCCCTAGGACCTCCACCCAGGACTGTGACCCAGATCTAAGTGCATACAAAGCAAGAGAATCCTGTCTCAGTGCCAGGAAAGTGATCCCTGCAATCCCACTCTGATCAGCTTCTTGATTGCCCCCACCATCTTTGGGCCAAGAACTCTGAAAGTAGCCACCACATCTCTCTCACCAATGTCCTAGAGACCTTCCCTACTGACTTTCTAAGTTATCTTTGGCATTTGTGGGTTAGGAAGTCTGCAATCCATCACAGCTACCAATGATTCAGTCGTCTGAGACCTAATCCAGGTTTGCTGGGTCTCCATCTTTGCCTGTGCAGCCCATATTGAATTGCCCTCCTCTCCCAGTCCAGCACAATGGACCTTTCCCATCAACCATCCAGGTTGTCTTGGGCTAAAAATTTGTTTAATTCTATCTTTTTGTCAGTTCTGTTGCTCTTGAATTTGTTTAGCCATTTTTTACAGGTATTTAGAGGAGTTTGGGGGAGAGCTCAAACAAGTCACTGCTTTTACTCTGCCACCTTGGTTCTGCCCCCCTCTTTTGTTTTTTTTTT
Source organism: Vombatus ursinus (assembly GCF_900497805.2). Classification (NCBI taxonomy): domain Eukaryota; kingdom Metazoa; phylum Chordata; class Mammalia; order Diprotodontia; family Vombatidae; genus Vombatus; species Vombatus ursinus. Next base: position 8,910,464 of record NW_020954583.1, read on the forward strand.
TTTTTGATGAAACTATAAATTATCTATCCTGGATCTATTTTCCATGTCAGTTGTTTTTCTAATGAGATACTTCACATTATCTTCCTCATTTAATTTTTGTTTTGTTTTATTTTGTTTTTTGCCTAGGCAATGGGGTTAAGTGACTTGCCCAGGGTCGCACAGCTAGTATGTGTTAAGTGTCCAAGACCAGATTTGAACTCAGGTCCTCCTGAGGGCCAGTGCTCTATCCACTGTGCCACCTCACTGACCTTTTACTTAAATTTTGTACCTCTTTTACCATTTGACCTAGTTTGTTTTTTAAGCTGCTATTTTCTTCAGTATTTTTTGTGCCTCTTTCACCAAACTTTTGACTCTATTTTTCATGATTTGCTTGTACCATTCTGATTTCTCTTCCCAAATTTCCTCTAACTTTCTTACTTGATTTTTCAAATCCTTTTTGAGCTCTTTCGTGACCTGAGACCAATTCACATTTTTCTTTGAGGCTTTACATGTAGGAGTTTTGCTTTTGCTAACTTCTGAGTGTGTGTTTTGATCTTCCTTGTCACCATAGCAACTTTATATAGATAGGACATTTTTTTTGTTGTTTGATCACTTTTTTTTCAAGACTATTTCTTGATTTTTAACTTCTTGCTAAAGTGTGGCTGTGCTCCCAGGGTGGAGAGTGCACTTTACCAAGCATCGGGGTTTTGCACAGCTGTTTTCAGAGATTCTCCTAGTTACCTATATGTTTTCAGTCTTCCAATGTGATATGGTCTAAGAAAAAGTGTCTGAGACTGGATATGACCTTATATGAGACTTCATTATTAATGTTGAGTGGATTTTTATTTTTTTACATTAATTATTTAGTTCTTTTCTTGATGTTATCTAGAATACTTCAAATTCATTACACATCTTACATTCCTCAATGATCATTCTATTTTCAGTTTTCTAAATGCAGGTAAATATGTAAGCCCTCTTTCCTCCATCGGTAGAGGAAAACAGAAATAATGAAAAGTTGATACCACTTTTCTTCAGTTTATATTAAAGGAGAATCCTCAGACTTTCATCTTAAGTACTCCTTTCTCTGTTATTTTCTTATCTTCTTTCACACATACAATCAGGTAAATAGTAAAATATAGGAAGTAAAAACAAAAGGAAAGAATGTCAGAAAGAAAGAAGGAAGAAAAAACAAAGAAGGAGGGAAGGAAGGAAGGAAGGAAGGAAGGAAGGAATGAAGGAACAAAGCAAGGAAGGAAGGATAGAAGGGAGCAGGAAAGAAGAAACTTGTGAGTGTTTGTGTGTGTGTGTCTGTTCATGTATGTGTGTGCAATCCATACCAGTTTGCTAGACTAGGAGTCCGGAAAAAAAAGGAAGAAATTTTTTCTATTAATGGAAATATTAAAGCTGAAGTTAGAGGACTACTTGTTAGAGACATTGCATTAGGTGAGATCTTTAAGGTCCCTTCTAACTCTAAAATTCTATGATGCTATCATTCTCAGTTACTGCCCACTTTTCCAGTAATTGGATAATGTATAATCTAAATTATTTTCCAGTTTGCTCCATATATTTTTTCCTAATTTAAATATTTTAGTTTTCAACATTCACTTCCACAAGATTTTTAATTCCAAATTTTCTCCCCATCTCACCTCTCCCTCCACCCCAAGATGGCATGCATTCTGAATATTCTTTCCCCTAATCTGCCCTCTCTTTGATCACCCCCTCTTCTTTTATCCCCTTCCCCTTCTATTTTCCTGTAGGGCCTTTATATATTATTTCCCAGTTGCATGTAAAAACAATTTTTAACACTTATTTTTAAAACTTTGGGTTCCAAATTCTCTCCCTTCCTCTCTCCTCACCCATCTTCATTGAGAAGGGAAGCAATTCGATATAGGTTGTGCATGTGTAGTCATGCAACACACTTCCATAGTAGTCATGTTGTGAAAAACTAACTATATTTCCCTTCATCCTATCCTGCCCCACATTTGTTATTCTCTCTTTTGACACCATCCTCCTCAGAAGTGTTTGCTTCTGATTACCTCTCCCCCAATCTGCCCTCTCTTCTATCATCCCCCCTCTCTCCTATCTCCTTTCCCCCCATTTTCATGTAAGGTAAGATAGATTTCCAAGCCCAATTGAGTGTGTATGTTATTCCCTACTTAAGTCAAATCCGATGAGAATAAGATTCATTTATTCACTCTCACCTTCCCTCACTTCCCCTCCAGTGTAAAAGCTTTTTCTTGCCTGTTTTATGTGAGATAATTTACCCCATTCTACCTCTACCTTTCTCCTCATCCCAGTATAATTCTCTCTCTCCCCTTAATTTATTTTTTAGATATGACCCCTTCATCTTCAACTCACCCTGTACCCTCTATCTATCTATACATACATCTTTCCCTGCCAACTACCCTAATACTGACAAAGGTCTCATGAGTTATAAATATCATCTTTCCATGTAGGAATGTAAACAGTTCAACTTTAATAAGCCCCTTATGATTTCTCTTTTCTGTTTACCTTTTCATGCTTCTCTTGAGTTTTGTATTTGAAAGTCAAAGTTTCTATTCAGCTCTGGTCTTTTCAGCAAGAATGCTTGAAAGTCCTCTATTTCTTTGAATATCCATATATTTCCCCTGAAAGATTATACTCAGTTTTGCTGGGTAAGCAGTTCTTGGTTTTGATCCTATCTCCTTTTATCTCTGGAATATCATATTCCAAGTTGTCCAATACCTTAATATAGAAGCTGCTAAATTTTGTGTTATCCCGATTTTGTTTCCATAATACTTGAATTGTTTCTTTCTGCCTGCTTGCAATGTTTTCTTCTTGATCTGGGAACTCTGGCATTTGGCTATAATATTCCTAGGAGTTTTCCTTTGGGGATCTCTTTCAGGAGGTGATTGGTGGATTCTTTCAATTTCTATTTTACCCTCTGGTTCTAGAATATCAGGGTAGTTTTCCTTGATAAATTCTTAAAAGATGATGTCTAGGCCCTTTTTTGTGATCATGGCTTTCAGGTAGTCCACTGATTTTGAAATTATATCTCCTGGATATATTTTCCAGGTGAGTTGTTTTTCCAATGAGATATTTCACATTGTCTTCTGTTTTTTCATTCTTTTGGTGTTGTTTTACAATTTCTTGATTTCCATAAAGTCATTATCTTCCATTTGCTCCATTCTAACTTTTAAGGAATTCTTTTCTTCAATGAGCTTTTGGACTTCTTTTTCCATTTGGCCATTTCTGCTCCATATATTTTTACAATGTAATTACTGATCTTCTTTATACTAATCCTTGTTTCATGATATAGGCATATTGAAAAAAAATGCAGATAGCACAACTCCGAAGGCACAATTTAATGGATCAAATACACCAGATTAGAACTGAGAAAACTACCTGGAAAGGCACATTTTCTGGTTGAGGAATAGAATAAGTTGCTTCTTGGTTATGGGAAATATTTTATCCTACAGAGAAGCATTAAAATGAATAAAGAGAGATCTAAAGAAATAGAATCCAGGGTAAGCACACCTTTGTCACTCAAATAGTACAAAGTATTTTCTTCTGCATTAGACTATTTATTCTTATTTTGAAAGTTCTTTGTTAAAGACAAAGTTAAGGTGGCTTTGGAAACTCAAAGTCAGAAGACTGATTCTTTTTCTTTTAAATAAACACTTCATTTTATCTCAGCATATTACTAAAAAATCCCTCCAGACTCTTGGATTCTACAGAATTTTATGTGAGTACTTTTACTTCTTTTGCATCAACATAAAATCCAGTCTCTTACTTTAATAAGAAGTGCACTAATTTCATAGCCTGCTATTTGGGAGCATTATCATACCATAGATCAATTTAGTTTTTATATTCAATTTTCTGTATTCCTATGAGGCATCTTCTTCTTATGTCAACATTTTCAAATGCAGCAACACTATCACAGTTGAATGATATAAACTGATGTGATTGTCTCATCTTGTATATGATTTTCAAACAATGTAGCAACTTGAGAAGACAGGAAGTTATACTGAAAAGTGAATACAGGCTAAGTGTAAGCATATTTTAAATGTTTTATTCATCTGTAACAAAGCTGAATTTTGAAATTTTCATTTAAAATTTCCCACTATGTAACACAACCTGTCACCAGATAGAACAGTGTGTGGCACAACAGGCACTGATGTCCTCCTGCTATTTACAAGACCATGGTGTATGGATCTACATTTTATTTAAATCTCTAGTACCTAATACAGTTTTGGAATATAGTAAGAACTTAATAATTGTTTGCTGAATTAAATCAATAATTAAAGTATCCATTTTCTAGCTGTAAAATGGGTATCCTGCATGTTTTAAATGTATGAAAATTGAGTCAAATAGCAGACTTGGTTATATGTAGATATCACTAATTATCTAGGAGGAGGTTGTCTTCATGATGAATATAAACATTCAGACTCCACAAATTATAGCGCTAGTGTCATTAAAATACAAATGTCTCTGAAACATGCCTATGAGTTAATTTTTTTGCTGATGAGATTATTGCTTTGATTTTCATTGCTTTGCAATGAACTCCTACAGGCAAACACCTGGGAGTAATTACCTGAAAGGCCTAAGAACATGCACAGATATGGATTAGGAAAGCAAAAATAAGCTTCAGTTCCTGCAAAAGGCAACAGCTCACTCATTATGTTATGTTTCTGAGTAAACTTAAAGTGATTTCACTGAAGGAAACAGGAATTTTCTAGTACTTACTATTTGTCAGACACTGTGCTATGCACTTTGACAAATATTATCCAATTTTATCCTTATAAGAACAGAATCCTGTGAGGTAGGTGATATTGTTAACCACATTTTACACTCGAGGAAACTGAGGTTCAACTAGTGTTGAAACTGGAGGAACATGAGATCATTGAGGTTCTCAAAGCTAGTAAGTGTTTGAGGATGGATACGAACTCAGACATTCCTGACTTCGGGTCTAGTGCTCTATCACCTGTGTCACCAGCTACCTCTAAGAGACAAAAAATTGCAATGGCCTGTCTGGTTTCTATGCTCCTTTGTCTCTCTTTCCCTTTTAGCTATGAAGGTTAAATTCTTTTTATCAAATGGAATTCTGTGACCCAGAAACCTTTACTTATACATAGTTTCATCATTCCTCCAAATTTTGGGACTAATCCTGACCATTGGCATGAAGCCATAATACAATGACTCCTAGTGACATAATATATAAATGTATATATATATATTTTCCCCTGCTGATCCTATTTTGACATTGACATTCCAATTTTCTAGTAACTGAGTTCCTATTTTGTTCCTTTTTGAATTTCCATCCTACCAATTCCTCTTTCCAAGTGCCTAGATTCCAACTAAGCCTTTCCTCCCACCTTCCCCTCTGCCTCCAACCCCCCCACCAAGGACTTCATAATACCTATTTCCTGCTCCTTAATTCCCTGTTAGTGGGTCTTTGATAGTTGGTTTTGGTAGTCCCCTACACTGACTGCCAGCTTATTTTTTTTAGTCTCCCTGATCACTTCTCATGTTTGTATAGATTAGATCTTGGACTCATTTTGGACTTTTAATTAATGGTATTTTTATATTTATCTCCCACTCATCTTTCCCACTGGACCTGTTTTCCAGCTTTGGTCTTATCTTTCAACATATGTTCTTAAATCCTTATACCCAGAATAAAAAAAATCCTTGGTCATTTTCTTCTATATTAAAATATGTGACCTATACCTGACCTACTAGGTTGACTTAGATTCCTTGTCTTGACTTTACCCCATCTATCCAATCCTATTGCAGGGCTGAAAGAAAAAAATTAATAAAACAATCCCTATAAGAATGTGTATGACCAAGGCATTTTTCCTCTTGTGGAAGAAACTCATATGAAAACAAATCCAACTTCAGAAAACTGTAAATTATATGAGCTATCCTATTTAAAACATTTTACAAGCCTTGATGAGCTATATAAATTGCTACTACTACTGCTGCTGCTGCTGCTGCTGCTGTTATTCCTGCTGCTATTATAGCGATTAATAATGATAATTATTGTCAAAATTTCCTTCCCTACTTACTTTGGACTAATTTTTGATTTACTCTTAATGATCAAAAATGATCATTTCAATCTTTCTAAAAAAAAAACAAGCAGCAAAGATGGTATCTGGAGCTTTGTTTTGCTTCTTTGATGAAGACAGGACTATAGATATTGAGCATATTGAGTCAATATAGAATGGTAGAAAGTGAATGGAATCTAGAATCTGAGAACATAGGTTCAAATTGCCACTTTAAGACTAGTAGTTGTGTAACATTGGGAAAATTTCTGATATCTACAAGATATTCAGCAGGAGTGGTCCAATAGGCATTGGATATGGGAGAATGTACATCAGGAGAGTGGTTAGTGCTAGAAAAAAATAGATCTGAGAATCATTTAAATAGAAATGATATTTGAATTCATGAGAGAAAAAGAGTTTAGAAGGAAAAGAGAATATAACTTGAGACAGAGCCTTAGGAAGTACCCAAGTTGAGTGGGCATAACCCAAAATGTTATCTTGTCAACCTTCCTTCTTTACTGGCTACAATCCCATCTGCCACCAACCCCATAATACTGATTATCTTTTGATAAACTCTCCAGTTCCCTTCTAACTTAAATATTATCTCCTCCAAGAAATTATCCCTAATTCCCAACACACAGCTTAAAGTGATCTAACAATGTTCTGTATGTATATTGAATTGTTTCTCCTTTTTTTACTAAAGTTAAATACATAACCTTATAATTTTCAAAGTTTATCATTTATCATCAATTATCAATTATCATTTTCTATTCTCCAACTGCAATATTCTTTGTTCTTAAGTAAAAATTCAGTAACCAATTTTCTGTTTTTTTTTCTTTTTCTTTGAAACCTAAGTATTGTGACTGTAATTTTACACATGCATATTGTATACACATCTTTTAGGACAGAAGTCCTAAAGTTTAAAGAATTCTCTTATTTATTTTTCAATAACATTCTATTGAGTAAGAGTGAAATTGAGAGCATGAATGCTAAATCCTCCACAATATCCTTCAGAAAGTAATATAGACAGGTTTCATTTAATTATTTGCAAAATGTGTCTCCCTAATTCCTCTTTAAAATTGAAATCTCCCATTTTCTCTTTTCCTCCTCTCCTCTATCTCTATACTCCTTCTCCTTCCATTCTCTCCTTTTACCACATCTTCTTTTGTTAGAGCAATAAGCAATGGGTATTTTTTTTTTAGTTTTCAACATTCCCTTTTATAAAATTTAGAGTTCCAAGTTGTTTTTTCCCCTACCTCACTCCCCTCTCTCCTCTCCAATATGGCAAGCAATCTGATATAGGTTATACTAAACATAAGCAATGAGTAATTTTGACAGCATCAGTATCATGTTTATGCCTCTGTGTTTTTCAGGGTCCAAATTAAATGTTATCTCCTCCAAGAAACTTCAGCTGATGCTCATTCCATATCTTGAAGTGATCTTCTAACAATGTTCTCTAGGTATATTAAATTGTTACTCATTTTTATAAAAAAATAAACTTAAATACATAACCTTGTAATTGTCTCTGCTAAATTTCATTTTGTTAGATTCCACTCATTTTTATGTCCTAGTCAAAATCATTTTGCCACATGAAGTAGTTAAAATTTAGTCATTTATGTGTAATAGCTTCATAAACCTATTATTCTGGCTAAACAAAAACCAAGTGTAATCTTATATTCTTCTAAAATAAAGTCATATCTGTTTGGTTTATTTTGCACCCAATATAGATTTTTTTCTCTTTCATTCAACATACCAGGTGTTTCTGAGTTTCTGAATAGTTCTAATTTGATTAATATATGACATGTATCTCTATCAAAGTCATTAATAGAAATATTGAATAGAAGAAGTCCACGCAGAGTCCTAAAACACATGCATGCATGAAGCATTAATTAATTAAATTTGGATTAAGTTTTTAATTCTACTAATTCTCAACTAGTTGGAGAAGCTATTTTGCTTAACTCTTAATCCAACCTTCATACAATAAGTGTAAATACCTTAAGATTGCCATTTTATCATAGAAAAATGAAAAGAGTGTAATGTTTTTGTCATTCAAGGTTAACAAAATTTTCAAAATATGAGTAGTAGCTATGACAATATACCATTAATGTAATGGTAGCTTTTTTATAATTTCTTACACTTTAAGTAGTATCCTCAAACATAGTATGTTCTATAGATGTACCTTGAAACTGAAAATGTCATTCATGTTACCGTAAAAATTATATAGGGATATTTTTTCTTAGGTTCTTTTTTTTTATCTGATCATACCACTCAATATCTCTACATCTTGTCCACAACCGTATTGTGAACAAATTTTAAATGCTTTATTCAAATTTAGGTATATTTTCTTTAAGAATACATTTCCCACAAGATTTTTCTATCTTTTATAAGTGCATTTGTTTAATTTTAATTTCTACTACTTTTTATTGATTTTGACAATATGTTATCTTATGAGCATTTCATTGTTTTCAGTTCTTTTTTTTTTTACTGAGTATCACTTCGGCTATGATGAATTAATCATTTTGTTACTTCTGTTTGGGTGTCATCATTTTTAAAAATTATTTATCCCTACTTTTCTAAGAAAATATTTAGTATTTTATTTTTCCTCAGTTACATGTAAAAACAATTTTTTAACAAGCGTTTTTAAAACTTTGACTTCCAAGTTCTCTCCCCTCCTCCTTACCTCCTGTCCCCTCATTGAGAAAGCAAGTAATTTGATATAGGTTATATATGTGTAGTCATGCAAAACATTTCCATAACAGGCATGTTGTGAAAGAAAACATAGATGAAAAAAACTGAAGAAAAACTGAAGAAAAATTTAAAAAGTTAAAAAGAGCATGTTTCAATCTGTATTCAGACACCATCAGTTCTTTCTCTGGGGATGGATAGCATTTTTCATCCACTACTCCTTCAAAGTTGTCTTAGATCGTTATACTGCTGAGAATACCTAAGTCATTCACAGATGATAATCTAACAATATTGTTATTACTTTTTACACAGCACATTTCACTTTGCATCAGCTCATGCAAGTCTCTCCAGGCTTTTCTGAGAGCATCCTGCTCAACATTTCCCATAGCACAATAGTATTCAATCATAATCACATACCACAACTTTTTCAGCTATTTCCCAGTTGAAGGGCATCCCCTCAATTTGCAATTCCTTGCCAGAGGAAAAGAGTTGCTATAAATATTTTTGTACATAGAGGTCCTTTTCCTTTTTTTTTTTATTCTCTTTTGGGAAACATACCTAGTAGTAGTATTGCTAGTTCAAAGGGTATGCATAGTTTTATGGTCCTTTGGGCATAGTTCCAAGTTGCTCTGCAGAATGGTTGAATTAGTTCATAACTCCACCAAGAGTACATTAATGCCCCATTTTCCCCACATCTCTTCCACCATTTATTATTTTCCTTTTCTGTCCTATTGGCCAATCTAATGGGTATGAGGTAGTACCTCAGAATTGTTTTAATTTGCATTTCTCCAATCAGCAGTGAGATAGAATATTTTTTTCTTATTTTCATAGATAGCTTTGCTTACTTCTAAAAACATCTAAAAACTGTTAATATATATCCATCATTTATCAATTGGGAATGGCTTTCACTTTTATAAATTTCACTCAGTTCTTTATATGTTTGAGAAATGAGGTCTTTTTCAAAGAAAAGTGCTCAATTTTTTTTTTCACAGCTACTATCACTAACTGTATTTCCTTCCATCCAATTTCCCCCTCCTCATTTATTCTATTCTCTCTCTACTTTCACCTTGTTTCTCCTCAAAAATGTTTTGCTTCAGACTAACCCTCCCTTATATCACTTCCTTTTCTCTTATCCCCTTCCCCTCCTTCTTTCCTCTAGAGTAAGAGAAATTACTATACCCAATTGAGTGTGTGTTATTTCCTTTTTGAATCAATTCTGATGAGAGTAAGGTTCACTCACCTCCCCCCTGTTGCCCTCCATGGTAAAAGTTTTTTTTCTTTCCTCTTTTATGTGAGATAATACACCCCATTCTAACTCTCCCTTTCCCTTTCACCCAATACATTCCTCTCTCATCCCTTAATTTTATTTTCTTAGGTATCAACCCTTCATATTCAACTCATACTTGTGCCCTCTGTCTATAAATACTGCTTCTAATTGCCCCAATAATAAGAAAGTTTTATGAGTTACAAGTATCATCCTCCCTTGTAGAAATGTAAACAATTTAACATTTTTAAGTCTCTTATAATTTCCCTTTCTTGTTTAATTTTTTATGTGCCTCTTGAGTCTTGTATTTGAAAGTCAAAATTTCTATTCAGCTCTGGCCTTTACATCAAGAATGCTTGAAAGTGCTGTATTTCACTGAATAATCATTTTTCTCCTGAAGACTTATACTCAGTTTTGCTGAGTAGGTGATTCTTGGTTGTAATCCTAGATCCTTTGACCTCCAGAATATAATATTCCAAGCCCTCTGATCTTTTAAGGTAGAAGCTGTTAACTCTTGTGTTATCCTGAGTGTGGCTCCATGACACTGAAATTTTTTTTTTCTGGTTGCTTGAAATATTTTTCTCCTTCACCTGGGGCCCTGGAATTTGTTTATAATGTACTTGGGAGTTTTAATTTTGGGATCTCTTTCAGGAGGTTCTCTATCAATTTCTCTTTTTCCCTTTGGTTTTAGAGTGTCAGGGCAAATTTTCTTGATAATTTCTTGAAAGCTTGTCTATGCTCTTTTTTATCATGAATTTCAGGTAGTCTAATCATTTTTCAATTATCTCTCCTGGATCTATCTTCCAGGTCAGTTGTTTTTTCCAGTGAGATATTTCACATTGTTTTCTATTTTTTTTATTCTTTTGGTTTCATTATATTGTTTCTTGATTTCTCATAGTGTCATTAGGTTCCATTTGCTCCCTTCTAATTTTTAAGGAATTATTTTTCTCACTGAGCTTTTGTACCTCCTTTTCTATTTGGCCAGTACTAGATTTTTCTTTTTGGCTAGGCAATGGGGTTAAGTGACTTGCCCAGGTTCACACAGTTATGTGTCTGAGGTCGGATTTGAACTAATGTCCTCCTGAATCCAGGAGGACCTGGCCAATTCTAGTTTTAAGGAGATTTTTTTTTTAGTGAATTTTTGTGTTGTTTTTTTTTTCCATTTGGTCAATTCTACTTTTTAAGAAATACTTCTCCTCATTAATTCTATTTTTAAATGAATACTTCTCCTCATTGGCTTTTTGTACCTCTTTTACCATTTGGCCTAGTCTGTTTTTTAAGGTGTTATGTTCTTAGGTATTTTTTCATATTTCCTTTAGTAAGCTATTGACTCATTTTTCATGATTTTCTTGTATCACTCTCATTTCTCTTCCTAATTTTTATTCTGCCTCATTTACTTGATTTTCAAAATACTTTTTTGATCCCTCCCATGTTTTAAGACCAATTTATATTTTTCTTGGAGGCTTTGAATGTAGGAATCTTGACTTTGCTGTCTTCTTCTGACCGTATGTTTTGATCTTTCTGGTCAACATAGTAACTTTTTCATGGTCAGAACTTTATTTTTCTATTGTTTGGTCTTATTCCCAGGCTGTTATTTGATTTTTATCTCTTTCTTAAAGTAGGGCTCTGCTTCCAGGAACAGGGTGCACTGTCTCAAGTTTCAGGGGTTTGGTGCAGCTGTTTTCAGTTCTAGTTACCTATAGGTTTTCAGTTCTCACTAGGTGCTATGATCTAAGGAGAGGGGTTTACTTCTCTTCTGGCCTGTACTCTGGTCTGTGAGTGACCACAAGCACTCTTTTCTGCCCTGGAATTGTGATGAGCATCCCTGCTCCACTCCAGCTTTGAGCTTGATGTTCTAGTGCTCCTCCTTGCCCTGGGACTGACATCCAGGTGTGTGAGTAAGATCTGAGTAAGGGCAGAGCAGCATAGTCCAGCTCAGTGCTAGCAAAGAGACCTTTATAATCTCATTCTAACCAGTTCTTTGACCCCGTTATTTTCTGTGAGTTGAGAGCTCCTGAAACGGCAGCTGTGGCCTCAGATTCAGTGACTTCCAAGGACTGCTACTTGTTTGCTGGAACTGGGGCTGTGCTGACTGTGCTCCACTTTCATCTTGCTGTGACAGACCTTTGCTGCCAATTTTCTAAGTGGTCTTTGCTGTCAGTGGGCTGAGAATTCTGGAAACCTTTACTGCTGCCACTGATTCAGCTGCCCAGAGGCCTGCTTCTTGTTTGCTGGGGTTGGGTCTATGCTGGTGTGGCCTACACTCCTCTGTCACTCTGGTACAACAGACTTTTTCTGCTGACCTTCAAAGTTCTCAGGCTGGACAAATTTTCCATTCCATCTTTTTGTGGGTTCTGCTGCTCTAGAATTTGTTTAGAGTTATTGTTTAGAGGTATTTTCCAGGGTTTGGGGGAGATCTCAGTTGAGTTCTTGCCTTTACTGTGCCATCTTTGTCCTGCTTCCATTTCCTTGTTTTTCAGATATTTAGAAACAACATTAGAATGGATTATAAATTAATTAATTTACTTTTTCATAAGCATAGTATATGGGAGTTTTAAGTTAACATTTTTGGAAACTACATCTTAAAACAGGAGAAATCACTGGGGTTTTTTTGGTAGACTATTCATTTTAATCAAACCAGCTCTCTGAACTTTACAAGATTTGCTTGTATCATCAAGATGTATCTACTACAGACTTCCAATATAGGTAATGTTAGAGCCTGGAACTGAGCCTATTTTGAAATTCCTAAACCATTCAGTCCCAGTTGAAATTATACTTTTTATGGTTCATTGAACTTGTATGACTTAGACATATGCATCTCTTGTAAGAATATTATCTTCCAAGTGAAAAGTCTTAAATGCAAAATTAAAAAAAATGAATTCCATAATTTAATCATTTTCATTAATATCCTATGCTAATAGTGTTCATTGATAAATGGAATTTGAGGTTAGTTTGAATTAGAAAAATATCCATCCAGGAAAAAAAAATCAATTCATCCTGAGAAGAAAATAAAACTCTTTTTATTTAATTATTTTACACTAAGTGGAAAATTTTTTCTGTGTCATTTTGTGTGGATATGAATTTAACCCTTTTTCAGTTTCAAGTCACATTTGTAAATCATACTATATGTGAAGCTACTATAGGAAATAGTGGAAAGCTACAAGCAATATGATTACATTAATGACATGTTGACATAATGACCACTCATATTTTGAATTTTTGTTAACCTTAAATGACAAAAACAGATCATTCTAATTCTTACTTACAACATCACTAATGTGAAAATATGTTTAATAGGAATGTATATGTATAGCCTATATCAGATTGCATACCATCTGGGGGGGGAAGTGAGGAGGGAGAGGGAGAAAAATTTAAAACTTAAAAGCTTATAGAAGAGATTATTGATAATTCAAAAATAAATTAATAAAAAAGAGTAAAAAAAGATCACACTGTTTTCCTTTTCTTATATATAATAAAATTACTATATTAAGGCACCTGTACATATTATATGAATGTTGTATTAAGAGTTAAACAAAGCAACTTCCCCAAACCTGATTTATAGGTCTCTAGCATAAGATTAGGAAACACACTCAATTCTCTTTAGTTAGAAGCTAATGTAACTAGTTACTGATCCTAATGATATAACTTGTATAATTCAATAACATATCTATTTCTTAACACTAGGGAATTAAAAGCAATTGGAGAGGAAAATATAAAACTCAAAAGTTATAGTATGATGTAATAGGCATCTAGTATGTGTAAGATACTGTCTGTGGCACTGGGGATGCAAAGAATATGAACGATATTTCTTGCCTATAAGGAGCAATTGTTCAACCAGGAGTTTGCTGTTGTTCAGTCATTCGAGCAATGTCAGACTCTCTATGACCCCTTTGGGGTTGTCTTGGCCAAGATGGTGGAGTGATTTGCCATTTCCTTCTCCAGTTCATTTTACAGATAAGGAACTGAGGCAAACAGGGTTAAGTGACTTGCCCAGGGTCACACAGTAGCCTCAGACACAGTAAGTGTCTGAGGCCAAATTTGAACTCATGAAAATATCTTCCTGACCCAAGTCCTATCGCTCTATCCATTGCACTATCTACCTGCTCCCAACCTGGAATATATAACATAAAATCATAAATATATACATAATACTTTGAGAAGGCAGAAAAATTACCAAGGAAGACAACTAGAAGAATCACAGGGTGAAATAAAGGCAATACTATATAAGGTTTCTTGTCTTGAATGTTTGCAAAAAAAAAAAAAAGAACCCTTTTACCTACATCTGTGGAGATCTTGACAAGTTATATTCTGAGCTTCTGAGAGGAAAATATTTATGGGGGCAAAATAAACCAAAGAAACTAAGATTTAACTTTTTTTCAAACCAGAATAATGGATTTATGAGCCCATTAGTCATGATTAACTGAATTTTACCACTTCATAGTTAAAAAGATTCATTTAAAAATAAATTTTTATTGATCTCTTGTTTTTTTTTCCATCATCATATCCCTCTCAACCCCCTCCTGGAAAGCCATTCCACATAACAAGTAATAGTTTGAAGACATGAAAAAAAAGAAAAAAAAGATGAGGAAAGATCAGCACAATCAATCAATACATTGAAAAAAATTTTAAAAAATTTAAAAAATCTATCAATCTTTTACCTTCAGAACAGGTTGGGTTATTGATAGTGTCCTCTCATGTATCATTTTTGATCATGCTTGAGCTATATAATATTCTACATTCACTTTTGATTTTTCTCTGTGTTGTTTTTTTTTCTATTTACATACACACATATATGTTTGTTGGATATTTTCATTACTTTTCATAATTTCAAATTGCTTTCCAAAAGATTTATGCTAATTCACACCTCTACCACCATTGCGTTAATGTGCGTACTATTTCAAAACCCCTCAAACATTGACTGTTGCCATTTTTGGTCCTTTTTTATCAGTTTGAAGAGTGTGAGATGAAACCTCCAGGTTACTTTGATTTGAGTTTATCTTTTTATTGGTGATTTCAAGCATTTTTACATAGTTATTAATACTTTGTAATTGTTTTGGTGATAGTTCATATCCTCTCACCAAATGATCAATTTTTATTCACTTCTGCCCTGCCTCTCCCCATGTAGATCAATACCCTCCAATTTGATTTCCTTGCACTAGACCTTCAAAATGCTAACCCCTATATCCACTCATCTTCGAAACCCCAGCCCAAAGACTCAGTCTTATTAATTGCTAACTAAACGATCTCACTTAGCCCATTGGAAATATAACCCAGACAGCAGACTATACTTTATCTCCATATTCAATCCAGCTATCTCCGCAAGTCATCCTGACATCCACCTATTAGAGCATGGATACCATACATACCCACTCACCCAAATTATCCCCTCCCCTTTCTATATCATGATCTAAGGACAATTGTCAAATCCATATAACCATTACTTTTTGAAAGAATGTGTCCTTTTTTCTGATATATACATTCTTGAAATCTGACTCTCCAAAAATGAAAGTCCTTTCCCTGTGCACCTCTCTTCTACATATGTTATCTTCCCCTATGAGAATATAAACTTCTTGAGATCTGGGACTATTATATTTTAAATATTTGTGTTCTCAGTGCCTAGTGTAGCATCTGGAACTTACTAAAAGCTTAATAAATTATTTTACATTTATTCAACCAGTATTATTTGTAATATCTATGTATGTGTGTGGATATATAATTATATCAATATATCCATCTAGATATATAGAACAGGTGTGTGTGGATATACAACTATACATACACATATGTAACATGAATGCATGTGTGTGGATACATATCAATATCTACACACACACATACTGCTACAATTAATACTGGCTGAATGAATGAAAAATAATTTATCAAGCTTTAACTATGTTCCAGATGCTATACAAAGCATTATGAACACAAATATTTTTAAAATGACAGTCCCAGTTCTTAGGGAGTTTATATTTTATATTAAAATTTATATTTATATCTATATTTTATATATACATAATATAGCCACATATGCATACATACATATGTGTCTTTCATTATAAATAAGTTTTTTGTATATATATATATAATATATAAAATACAACACATGAATGCATATAAACAATCTATAAATGCAAATAATTCTTTTCTGATTCCCTATTACTTCACCACTTTACTTGTTTCTGTTTTTTCAATTTTATTAATTTATTTGTTTTTAGCTTTCAACATTAACTTCCACAAGATTTTGAGTTCCAGATTTTCTCCCCATCTCATCCCTCTCCCAACTGAAGATGGTGTGCATTCCAAATAACCCTTCCCCTTAACTACCCCCCTTCTATCTCCACCCCCTTCTCTTATCCCCTTACCCTTCTATTTTCTTATATGGCTGGATACATTTCATTTCTATACCCCATTGCCTTTACATGTTATTTCCCAGTTGCATGTGAAAACAATTTTTAACATTTGTTTTTTAAAACTTTGGGTTCCAATTTTTCTCCCTTCTTCCCTCCCCAATCACCTTCATGGAGGAGGGAAGAAATTCAATACAGGTTATACATGTGTAGTAATGCAAAACACTTCCATAGTAGTCATGTTGTGAAAAACTAACTGTATTTCCCTTCATCCTATCCTGCCCCACATTTATTCTATATTATCTTTTGACCCTGTCCCTCCTTCGAACTGTTTGCTTCTGACTACCTCCTCCTCCAATCTGCCCTCCCCTCTATCATCCTCCTGCTCTCTTGTTCCCGTCCCCTCCCCCTATTTTCTGTAGGGTAAGATAGATTTCCATACCAATTGAGTGTGTATGTTATTCCCTCCTTAAGCCAAATCCAATGAGAATAAGATTCACTCATTCCTTCTCACCTTCCCAAATTTCCCCTGCATTGTAAAAACCTTTCCTTGTCTGTTTTATGTGAGATAATTTACACCCATTCTAACTCTCCCTTTCTCCTTCTCTCTGTATAATCCTCTCTCACCCCTTAATTTTATTCTCCAGATATCACCCCTTCATCTTCATCTCACCCTGTGTCCTCTATCTATCCATCTATCTACATATAATTTTTTCCCTCCCACTACCCTAATACTGACAAAAGTCTCATGAGTTACAAATATCATCTTTCCATACAGTAATGTAAACAGTTCAACCTTATTAAGTCCCTTATGATTTCTCTTTTCTGTTTATGTCTATACTTCTCTTGAGTATTGTATTTAAAGTCAAATTTTCTATTCAGCTCTGGTCTTTTCATCAAGAATGCTTAAAAGTCCTTTATTTCACTGAATGTCCTTTTTTTCCCCTGAAGTATTATACTCAGTTTTGCTGGGTAGGTGATTCTTGGTTGTAATCCTATCTCCTTTGACCCACAGAATATTGCATACCAACCCCTCTGGTCCCTTAATGTAGAAGCTGCTAAATTTTGTGTTATCCTGATTGTGTTTCCACAATATCTGAATTGTTTCTTTCTGGCTGCTTGCAATGTTTTCTCCTTGACCTGGGAACTCTGGAATTTGACTATAATTTTCCTAGCAGTTTTCCTTTGGGGATCACATTCAGGAAGTGATTGGTGGATTCTTTCCATTTCTATTTTGCACTCTGGTTCTGAAATATCAGTGCAATTTTCCTTGATAATTTCTTGACAGATGATGTCTAGGTTCTTTTTTTTTTTTATCCTGGCTTTCAGCTAGTCCAATAATTTTTAAATTATCTCTCCTAGATATATTTTCCAGGTCAGTTGTTTTTTTCAATGAGATATTTCACATTGTCTTCTATTTTTTCATTCTTTTGATTTTGTTTTACAATGTCTTGATTTCTCATAGAGTCACTAGCTTCCATTTTCTCCATTCTAATTTTTAAGGAATTATTTTCTTTAGTCAGCTTTTGAAATTCTTTTTCCATTTGGCCAATTCTGCTTTTTAAGGCATTCTACTCCTCATTCACTTTTTGGACCTCTTTTGCCATTTGGGTTAGGCTATTTTTTAAGGTGTTATTTTCTTCAGTATTTTTTGGTTTTCCTTTAGCAAGGTGTTGACTTGTTTTTCATGACTTTCTTGCATCACTCTCATTTCTCTTCCCAGTTTTTCCTCTACTTCTCTTACTTGCTTCTCAAACTCCTTTTTGAGCTATTCCATGACCTGGGACTGATTCATATTTTTCTTGGAGGCATTGGATGTAGGAGCTTTGTCTTTGTTGTCTTCTTCTGGTTGTATGTTTTGATCTCCTCTGTTACCAAAGAAAGATTCTATGGTTGACTTTTTTTGGGGGCCTTTGTTTGCTCATGATCCCAGACAATTTCTTGAGTTTTAAACTCCTTGTCAAGGTAAGGGGCTGTTTCCAGTGTGGAGAATGCACTGTCCCAAGCTTTGGGGGTTTTGTGCAGATATTTTCAGATATACTTCTAGGGACCTGTAAATTTTTAGTTCTTCCAAGGTGGTACAATCAAGGGCAAGGTGTTTATTCCTTTCCTGACCAGGTCTCTGGTCTATGGGTAACCACAAGCACTCTTTTATGCCTTGGAATTGTGAGGAGGATTCCTTCTCCACAGCCACTACTTGTTCCACTACACCAGCACTCCTCATTGCCCCAGGATTGCCATTTAGCACTGTGACCCAGATACAAGCACAGACAAAGCAAGAGTCCTGCCTCAGCACCAGTAAAGAGATCCCTGCAATCACTCTCTGATTAGCCTCTGGATTCTCCCTCAGTCTGTGAGTGGGAAACTCCAGAAGCAACTGCTGGCTCTGCAGTTGGGCTGGGACTACAGCTGGGAATGAGATTGTCCATCACCTTGGTCACAGATTTTTCCTACTGACCTTTCAAGTTTTTTTTTGCATTTGTGGTTTGAAAAGTCTGGAAACTTCCACAGCTGCTCATGATTCAGTCCCATGAGGATTGTACCAGGTTCACTGAGGCTTGGTCTTTGCCTCCAAGGCCAATGCTTAACTGTGCTCCTCTCCCAGCCCGGTGCAACAGACCTTTCCAATCAACCATCCAAGTTGTCTTGGGCTGGATACTTTTTTCACTCTGTCTTTTTGTGGGTTCCGCTGCTCTAGAATTTGGTTAGAGCCACTTTTAGCAGGTATTAGGAGGGGTTTGGGGGAGAGATGAAACAAGTCATTGCTTTTCCTCCACCATCTTGCCTCCACCCCCTCTCACTTGTTTCTGAAATAGCTACATTTTATTATATCCTGAAATCTAAAACAAGTTATCTCCTTTGAGTTTATATCTTATAATAAAGCTAGGTTAATTTGGAATTTTTTACAATTTCATGGGGACTAAGTTGAAGATTTTGCTTCTTGACCTTCAAGAATTGCTAAGGAAATTAATTATATAAACAAAATCACAAAGGTTAAAAATAAACTTTAAAAAAGCCATTTTTCTTTGCATAAAAGCATGTTAGTGATTGAAAATGAATCTTAGAAGTTTAAATCTGAACCTTTTCTTCACAGATTTTTTTTTCTTAGAATCAAAGCCTTTCTACCCTTTCCCCGGTCACCCCGCTTTCCTGTTATTTACCTTATGCCTTTATGCACAAGTAAACCTCTCACTTTTCTTGAGCTAATGAAAGGTTCCAACTCATAAGCTATGCAACTACTCCCTTGGCATGGCTATTTCTGCTTCTCCTTTACTCCTCCTGAGTCAGTATTTTTTATACTGAAATATTACACATGTAAAAAAGCTTTTCTTCATTGCTCTACTACTGGGTAATTCTCTGGAGTTATCCAGGGAGAAGCTTGGTGACCTTCCTGATGCCTTACCCTGATGCCTTGAAGTAAATAGGAGCTAAGCAGCACAAAAGAAGTAAGAAGGCTCCATTACTCACATGCTCTAATCAGAATCCTGTAGTTGAATTATTTTACAAACTTTAACCTACTTGATATTTATCTTGCCCTATGGCTAGCAACTTCCTGCTATCCCAACCTTCTGCTGCCTTAATCATTTCCTAAGCAAAAAATCCCTTTCTCTGTCTCCATTCTTTCATATTCCCATCTTTAAGGTCTTTCTCCTCTTCTTTCCAATATGCCTTGTAATTTCCTTTCCTTTTGTTCCAAAGAATTTCCCTCATCTTCAAAATAAATTTCTTTTGTTTTGTTCCCAATTTAGTGCACCTTGACACAACTTTATCTTGATCTTTTACTAGCTTATCCATTTCTGACCATTACTTCTATTTTGTCCTTGGTCCTCAGGACCAGTATTATTTTGTTTTTCTGTTACACTTCTTTCTTCTTAAATCTATTGCCAAATGTTTGTTCTACTACCATCACTATATGTCTTCTTCTATGGGAAAGTCTTTTGTTATTATGTTCAGACCACTTTCCTAATGTTCTTAATGACTTTAATACTTATCTTGTAATCTCCCTTTCCTCCTTAGCTCCTGTTTTCTTTTTAATGACTTCATATTTAATCCAATGACCTACTACTTCTTGAGAATGCTCTTGCCCACAATTTCATAAAACAGAAGAATCATAGGTCCAGCCCCATATTTTCTAAGGTCCTGACCTTTTAGTTAGTCATTCTATTGAAATCTCATTACTCTGACTCCTTTCTACCTCAGTTTAGTCTTTTCCTGCACTAATACTAAAATTCCAGGACTCTGAAATGCACTTGTTTTTTACACCTCACTCACTTCCTCACTCTTTTTGATTTTTCTTTTATACATCATTGATACGTGTAATTACTTAATTTTCCCCTATTTTCTTCTTAATCCATTGTCCCTATTTTTTACTTTATATTATTTCCTTCATAGTATGTCAGGTAATGCAATAAGGCAGAATCCTCCAACTTGAACCTTTGGACCCTGTTTCTTACTGTTGTATTTACCTAGTTAATTCTTAGCTCTTCTTTATTCATAGTTACAAAATCACAAAATTACAGAATTTAAATGATAAAAGAGATCTCAGAAGTCATATAATATCTCTCATTCCCAACTGGAATCACCATTATAATGTATCTAAGTAGTAGTTATCCAGCTTCTGATTAAAACCCTAAAAGAAAGGGGAATTTATCTCTCAAAGTAGTCAAGCAGTCTTTTCCACTTAGGTACAACTCAAATCATTCTTTTTAATAAATTTTTTTCCTGATAGCTACCCTAAATTTCCATTTTTGCAGTCTCCATCTATTTCTGATTTTTCCCTTTGATGCCAAACCAACAGATATAATCTCTAGGTAAACTTGCCTCATTCTTTTAATTGATTTTTGTATGTTAATGCCTCTAGGTCTTGCCATCCTCTGGACATGGTCCAGTTCATCACAATCCTTCTTAAATTTTGATACTCCAAACTAGACATAATAAATCAGATGAGGTTTGGTGAGAGGGACTATCACTTTCTATTGCTGGAAACTATGCCTAACTTGACAAAGGCCCAAATTACCTTAGTTCTTTTAAACTACTACATCAAACTGCTGACTCATATTGAATTTACAGTATACTAAAACCACAAGGACATCTTCAAGGTTAAGTGCTCCTTTCAAAACTTACCTCCCTTGTGCTTGTGAAGTTAATTTTTGTTTTACTTAAGCAGAGGATGCTACATTTATTCCTAGTGATTTTACCTTTTAGAATCATACCAGTCCTCTAGTTGGTCAGGATTTTTTGAATCCTGGCTAATCCTCCTAGCTTTGTGTTCTAGGCAAAATATATTAGTATTCCTCCTTTGCCTTTTCTAAGTCTGATGAAAATGTTAAACTGAAAAGTACCAAAAACAGATCCCTAGAGTATACCACTGGAGACCTTCTGGTATATTGACAAAAATTGAGTAACTATTCTTTCAGTCTAGTCATCTAAACAGATCTGAATTCACATACTTACATCATCATCTAATCCATGATTTTCTATTTTGTCAATAAGAATACTGTAATATATTTTATCAAAAGATTTATAAAAATAAAGATAAACTTTATCTACATAATTACATTAACTTATTAGTTTAGTAAACCTGACTATAAATGAAATGAAGTTGTTCTGATTTCACCTGTTTTTATGACACCATGATCACTCTTTGTAATGATTACTTCCTTTCCTATTCATTAATTGTCTCTTTATTAATGTGTTCTATACTATTCCCCCTCAAGAACAAAAGTCAAGCTCATTGATCTATATAGTTTATATACCCTGTTATATTTTTTAATGGGGAAATATCTGATCTTCCATCTTTTGGTACCTTTTCATTTTCCATAATTGTTCAAATGTTACTGACAGTGACTTGTCACTCTCATGTGCAGATTCCTTGAGTACCCAAGAAGTTAGTTCTTCTGGGCCTTGTGACTTGAATTCATCAAGGATAAATAAATGTTCTCTTACTATTTCTTTATTTATCTTTGACACTGATTCTCTGTTAGTCATTTTTGTTCTATTATTTCCAGTGCAAAAGTCATTATCCTTGGCAGAAAAAAAAGAAGCAAAATAAGAATTGAGCAGAATTTTCTTCACTGTTGTCAGTTATCATCATCTCATAAAGATTTTTATCCCTTCTTTGATTCTATTTGTTCTCCTAATCTATTTTCCTTAAGTTTCCTTTGCAGCCTCAGTTAATTCTGAATTTTAGCAGTATCTACACTACTGTTACAACATCATACAACATTGCTTATTTCCATCCCTCTGACATGTGCTTAATCTTATCTTTTTTTATTTTTCTTTTTAAAATCTAAATTCATTGGAGGGAACATGGTGCATCCACATTGACCTATTCATACAAATCTCTTTTTTTCTTCCTCTTAAAATTGTTTTCTTTTATGTCTTCAGAATTTCATTCTTGAGCATATCTTATTCCTTGGTTGACTTCCCTTGTAGTATTTAGTCCATGGAAACCTATTCATGTTTCCTTTGAACTCTGAAAACTTTCTTAAAATCCAGGTAGGGTACATAACAGACTAAACCTGGATTTCCACTTCTTCACAAATGAGACATGCTTAAAGTACTGCAAATTTTAAAAAAATGATGTAAATATCATTTATTATTTCACTATTAGTTGAATTTTTTCTTTCTTTCAAGTCCATCACTTCCTTCTCAAAGATTTCCCTGATGCTCTTTCTTCCTTCTCAGGGGAAGGTTATATTTTTTCCCTCAAATTTCATTGTAGTACTTTGGCTCTTTCCTTTGCCCTTATTACATTTTATATTGAGTAATAACATATTATGTCATTACACACTTAAGTATATATTGTCACAGTTTTCTTCTTAAGCTAAAATAAATCAATTTATCATTTGGTCTTTGGTGTTAGAAAAAAAAATCAACTTTGTATCACTAGCACCTATTATTGTTGTTTTCACACAACAGGGCCTTGATAGTGTAGGTGAATACAATTTAATTTATTTCAGAAATCTCCCTTAAGTGGATATGGTTTCCAAGTCTCATAAGCCTATAATGTAGTACTGAGGTTATTATATATTTTATCACAGATAATTTTCCTTCACTTCTAGATTACTTGGTTATAGGTAAATTAGTTTGTTATAGTTGTTCAGTGTTTTCAGTCATATCTGATTCTTAGTGATCCTATTTGGGGTTTTTCATTTTTTGCCTCATTTCTTACCTAGCCTTAATCACCAAATGGGCATTATCTCAGACAAACTGAGATCTGAGAAAGACCTAAGTTTAAAAAGATCAACAACTCCCACTGCCTCTGGGGTAATCTCTAGTCATCCCAGTCTATATCTTGCCACTGGACTGAGATGGTTCTGGAGGAAAGAGTGAGGCTGGTGACTGCGCAGACCTGCCTCACTTAAATCCAATTCACTTGCAAGTTAAGACATCACCTTCCTGATGTCATTGGTCCTCTTTAAGAATGAAGGATAAACAACAATAACAACAACAAACAACTAGAGTGGTTTATCATTTCCTTCTCTAGCTCATTTTATAAATGAGAAATAGGATTAAGTGATTTGCCAAGGGTTACACAGCTAGTGAGTATCTGAGGGCAGATTTGAACTCAAGTCTTCCTGACTCCAGACCAAATATTCTATCCACTGTACCACCTAACTATATGTATGGGTGTGTATGCATACATGTACATGTGTGTGTGTCTGTGTGTGTGTGTGTGTGTGTATGGGTGTGTGTGTGTGTGTGTGTGTGTGTAAATTGTCTTACATTTTGGGTACACTATCAGAATAGTGATACATTTTATTCCATTAGGTACAACTTATAGCTTTACTATCAGCTTTTTTTATAGTTGTTGTTGTTTAGTTATGCAGTTCTGTCTATTTATGACACCAAGACGCATCAAGTCTTTCTATCCTCCACTATATTTTAAAGTCTCTCCAAGTTCACATTATTTGTTTCCATGACATTATCCATCCACCTTATCCTCTACCATCCCCTTTTCTTGCTTTCAATCTTTCCCAACATCAGGGTCTTTTCCAATGTGTCTTATCTTGAGATTGCATGGCCAAGGTATTTAAGCTTTAGCTTCATAGTTGGCCTTCCAGTCAAATTAACTTGAATTAATTTCTTTTTTCCATTTGGACAATTTTGCTTTTTAAGACAACGTTCACTTCAGTGGATTTTTGTGCCTCTTTTACCTGTTAGCCTTTTATGTTTTTTAAGATGTTAATTTCTTTGGGATTTTTTTTGTACAAAATTGACCAAATAGAAAAAATGATGTACAAAAAAATCACTGAAAAAAAGAACTTAAAAAGTAGATTTGGATAAATGGAAAAAGAGATATAAAAGTTCACTGAAGAAAATAATTTTTTAAAAATTTAAATTGGTCAAGTGGAAACTAATGACTCCATGAGACATCAAGAAGCAATAAAACAAAATCAAAAGAATGAAAAAAAAGAAGAAAATTTGAAATATCTCACTGGAAAAACAACTGACCTAAAAATAGGCATAAATGTTGATTGAATATGATGAGATAATATCTAAAAATAAAATAAAATTAAAGGATGAGAAATACGAATGCACTGAGAGAAGGGGGAATGGAGAGGTAGAGTGGGGTAAATTATCTCATATTAAAGAGATTCAAAAGAGCTTTAACAATGGAGGGGAGTGTGGTGGAAGTGGGGTAGTGCTTGAATCTTATTCTCATTGGAATTGAGAATTGGCTCAAAGAGAGAATAACATACACACTCAGTTGGGTATAGAAATCTATCTTACCCTTCAGGAAAGTGTGAGAAGAAGGGGATAAGACAAGAGGAGGTGTGGATAGAATGGAGAATGGATTAGGAGAGGTGGTGGTCAGAAGCAAAACACTTTTGAGGATAGAGTGAAAGGAAAGAGAAAGTAGGATAAACAGTTGTGAGAAGGATGGAGGGAAATAGAGTTTAGTAATCATAAATATGAAAAAAACATCACAGTAAGTTGCTCCGTTAAAGGTCTCATTTCTCAAATACCTAGAGAACTGAGTCAAATTTATAAGAACATGAGTCCTTCCACAGCTGATAAATGGTCAAAGGATATGAACAAGCAGTTTTCAGCTGAAGATATAAAAGCTATCTATAATTACATAAAATGCTCCAAATCAGTATTGATTAGAGAAATACAAATTTAAAAACCTCAGAAATACCATTGCTTACCCATATGATTGGCTGAAATAACAGAAAAAGAAAATGATAAATAATGGAGGTGATGTGGGAAATTAAGATGCTAATGCAGTGTTGGTGGAGTTGTGAACTGGCTTACCCATTCTGAAGAGCAATTTGGAACTATGCCCAAAGGGTCACAAAACTGTGCGTACTTTTTGACCCAGCAATGCCACTACTAGGTCTATATATGAAAGAGACTCCCCTCCGAAAAAACTTACAAAATAGATCCATGCTTACAGAAATATATATGGCAGATCTTTTTGTGGTGGCAAAGAACTGAGAATTGAGGGGATGTCCATCAATTGGTGAATTGCTGAATAAGTTGTGATATATGATTGTGATGGAATTAAGTTGTGCTATAAGAAACAACGAGCAGGGCATTTTTAGAAAAACCTAGAAAGACTTAAATGAACTGATTGAGAGTGAAATGAGAAGAACCAGAAGAACACTGTACGCAGTAACAGCAATATTGTGTGATGGTCGATTGTGAATGACTTAGCTATTCTCAGCAATAAAATGATCCAAGACAATCCTGAAAGACTTATGATGAAAAATACTATTCATCCACAGAGAATAAACTGAAGAAGTCTGAATGCAAATCAAAGCATATCTTTTAAAATTTATTTTTTCTTGCTTATGGGTTTGTTTCGTTTTTTTGGATTGTGTTTTCTTTCACAACCTGATTAATGTGGGAAATGTGTTTTGCATGACTGCATATTTATAACATATCATATTGTTTGCCACCTCAGGGAGGGAGAGTGGAGGAAGAGAGAGAATTTTGAATTTAAAATAAAAAATAACAATGAATGTTAAGAACTATTTTACATGTAATTGGGAAAAACAAAATATTAAAATATCAAAGAAAAATAATATCAAACATGAGAAATCATGCCTAGTAATTCAATCCCTATTCTAGAACAGTTTTATGATTGTTCCCTAGCCAACAAACAAATCTATCAAAGGATTCCAATAGTTATCTTCATGAAAAGTGAACCAATCAATAATTTGGATGTTTTCTTCCTTGATATCAACTTTCCAGATTTTTCCAAATATCCAATTTTTTGTTATTCTGCAGATAAATCATCTAGATTATTAATTGAATTATTTCTTCACTTTTCATCTTGGTGTAATGGCACATCATAAATAGTCAAAGGCAATATGACTATTACATGAGGAGATTTTCTAAATCCTATGCAAATCTATTACTTTCCTCCCACTTGAAAAATGAAATTAAGACTGGTAAGGTAACTGGAAAGGATATATTTAATGAAGGTTTGGCAATCATTTTTGAAATATATAAATGAACATAAGCTGCAAAATAACCTTTTTATTTCTTAAAATTCCCTAGCCATCAGAATTAAGTCATCAATGATGTATGTAAATATTTTAGTCATATTGGATTTTATATTATACTAATAGATATATTTATGAATTTGACATATGCTGATTGTATGAAATAAAATTGTCCTCATCATATAATATTGATTCAGTATCAATATTCACATGAATTCATATAGATATAATGCTTTTTAAGAAAAAAAAAATAAATGAAAATGGATACACACAGCACTATGTTAAACAGAGAATATCAAATTCCCAAGCATGGATTGACATGAAGGACTACTACATCCATGTCCAGCTTTAGTTATGTTATATCGCTTGAAAACTAGTCACACTTAAAGAGCTATAATTAGAAGAGGGGAACAAGGACTTTGTCCTTCTAAGATACTTGCAATCTTCCTCATAAAGGTGTGATTCACACCATTTTACTCACGTCATCTTAGCACTTCACCCTTAGTATGGCTTTACTGTTGACATATTTCATTCAGGATTACCTTCCCCTGCTGTTGACACTTTAGCTATTTTGTTCTTCACTCCAACCCTTGCCTCCCCCTGGGTTTTAGGCATTTGGAACTATCACTCATTTGGCAGGGGAAGGAGAAAAACTCTATGAGAGACAGGGCCAGTCTCTAGCTTAAATTAGGTATAGCCACATTAGACTCCCCTGATATCCCTATCCACATAATGAATTAACACAACTCAGGAATCTCTATTTAAAGCTTCATTTGGCTGCAAGTTTAGTCCAGAAACATAGCAATTGTTCATGTATGAATGGCTATTCTCCTGAAGCAAAAATGACATCCTGAAGAGGTACATTGATATTTCCCGTAGTTCAGATCTAAGAAATTCCAGATAAAGGTTGAAAAAACATGGTGTAAAGATACATTTTAGTTTCATCAAAGTTAGATTTGTGAAACAGAAACTAAAGGTACTTGTATAACAACTATCCTCTAAATCCAACTAGACTATTTCAAACAAAGGAATAGAAATATTATGATAAATCCCATTAATTGTCTGAATGTATGGAATTAATAAGTAAATGAAACTTGCCTCTTAGTTTGTTAGCAATAGAATTAGGAGTTAATTTCAACACATTGAGGTTAAACAAAAGCCAACATGTCAATAGGTGGTCCCTAGGATTTCTCTAATATAATGGACAGTATATTTAAAGTTTTGAAGGAATATATTTGGTAATAATTTCAATCTTGTATATAGTGAATAGTGTATAGTAAGGAAGGGAAAAAAGGTAATGTTTTCTTTGCTTTATATGCCCATGATCTCTCAATTGATGGATGGTTGCAAGAGAAAAAGTAATCTGATTTTCAGAGGGATATTTTTATATTGCTCTATGACAACCTTTATTTATTTTAGATAATATTTTTAATTTTGCCATAATTAATCAGAAAATATGATTAAATACTGTGGAATGGTTGTAGAAAAATCTCGCTATGTCATTTCCTCTAGAGATCTTGAAAATTCTTTTAAAGGGGTTGGTGGAATCTGTAGAAAAGGATGAGCTTTTATACTAGGTAGATGTGGAATTTTTTTCAAAGGCACTCAGCTGCTGCATCATCTTTATTTTCACACATCAAAGCTGGGCATATTGCAAGTAATTAATCATTTTCTTGTTTATTGTTGTGGATTAAATGCATTTTATACACTTTTTGTTTCAGAATTTAATTTAATTACAAGTCATTCCCATGTGAATCTGTCATTATTTTACCATGTTCAGGGGGAAAGTAAGAAAAAAAAGAGAGTGAGAAAGAGCTTGATTTTAAATGGTGAATGACTTTTTTGATAATAACTTTAGTTTTTAATCAAAGAAAATAAGATGTTATTATTCATTCTTCAAAAGAAACTATGAAAATTATTGACAAAAACACTTTATTCTTCAGCAGGCAATAGAGAACACTTGGGTAGTCAATAATGTTCCTTTTATTAATGTTGTTAATTGAGAACTCTGGAAAACCCACATTATGGATGAACTTGCAATGTCCTGGTTTATACTTCTTATTTAAAATTTCACTTGGGTGACTAAAGAATTAAATTCTGATTTTTCAAAAGATGAAAAAAAGCAGCAAAAAGTGTAAAGAAAAAATATGTGGAAGAATAAAATGTTTCCCAATTGTTTAAAAAAATAATGTACCTATATGGTCATTCTTTTTGAAATATTTTTTAAATAGCCCATGTAGATTTGGACTGTGAACTAAATAGTGACAATGAATGGGATTTATTAGAATATTTCTGCACCTTTTATTTTTAACAATCTAGTTGACTTTAGAGAATGGTTGTTATACAAGTATTTAGTTTCTGTTTCACAAATCTACCTTTAATGATATAATTTTAAGGTAGGAGCAAATAAAAAAAGAAAAAAAAAGTTGGTTGACAATTTCCCATTTTAGATATGATTGCTTTAGGTCTACTTGACTTCAGTGTTTTATAGTTAAGGTGTTTTGTCATAGCTGGATTTCAAAAATCCTATTACTATATATCTATAGTAATATTAGAACTCTATCATTAAATATACTCTAGTACTCTGTCTAGTATTCTACCATTAAATGTAATTCAAATGTGAATGTACTAGACCTTAACATTGGAAGAATGTTGAAACTATTGAGTACCTGCTAACTGTTAGCAATGGATTATCACTGAAGTTATTTGGCAAAGGTGCTATAAAAATTATGATAAATTGGGAAAATTCACAGTAGCCAGTGACATTTAGATTCATATTGCCACCTAGGTATGAAGTTTCCCTTCTCTAGCATTATTATACTGGATAAATATGGAGATCCTCTCTAAATATCTGATTTGTTTTTTTCTCATCTAATTCTGTTTCTCTTTTCTTTCCTGAGATCTCTCCAATCTCCTCAGAATATAGAAGATGTAGTCACTATTATAGCCTTTTCTACATGGCTTTGCTTTATGAGGATTTAATAGGAGTTTTCTTTTTTGTCAGCAGTGATCTTTAATTCCTTAGGTTGCTTTCGAGCAAAATTAAACACTCAATTTCACTTGAGAGACTCCATAGATTGTGTTCATCAGGGAAATGAAAGACAGACAGATTAAGAAGCAAAACCTGTAACATGGCTCTGTCAAAAGGGAGAAGCAATTTAAAATGCACTTGCTTTTCTTAAGTTTATTTTGTGTCCTTTCTTATTTATTTTGTGAATTTCTTGCTGAATATAGTGAAATGTCAATTTTTAATTTATATTACTAAATTTACCTCTGCTTGTCCTGAAGTACTTTTTTTTCTTAGTTATAGAATAAATGAATGTGTTTTGTAAAAAAAAAAACTACCCTTAAAGAAAATTATCCAAATTTTGGTATAAAGTTGATAGTTGCATAAAAATATTATGAATATCCCCCCTTCTAACAAAGTAACAAGAAAGCACACTCAGATTTTCTAGTTCTTCATAGATTTTAGAATGGAAAAAAATGAAACTAAAATGGCAAGGGCAGGCAATAAATTGCAGCTTAGCGGTCAACATTTTTCGAGTGGATACTAAGTGCTGGGCATTGTTCAGTTGAGGTTGTTGTTGAATGCCCAGGAGCTATATCATTTAAGTAATATAATTAGAGCTTTATTCATCACAAAGACTGACTATGATGAAATTTGGTGATTTGTTTTGCCATATGGTAGACAGTTTACCACTCAGAATTAACCATTTTAGTATCTACATCAATTAAATTAACTAGATAATTGCCAGGTGTGCATTTCAATTTGGTAGTGCCTCTACAAAGTCACATGTTTAAAATTGATTAAAAAAAACCTCTAGTATCCTTATAAAGACAAGAAGACAAAGAATGTGTGTGTGTATATGTATATGCATGTACATGTGTGGTGTGTGTGTGTGTGTGTGTGAAAGAGACAGAGAGAGAGAGAAAGAGAGAGAGAGGACTTGACTGACATTCTTCAAAAAGTAATTTTTTCCACAACCCCCTGTTTTTGTTCATATTGCTATTCATTTCAGTGATATTTTGGCAGGTACTGAGCACCTGACCTGAAGCATTATTTTTGATGAGGACAATAGAGGCTGCAATTACAGAGTACTTTCATACATATCCCTGACATCTTGTCTCAAACTGCTTTGCAAAAATAAAAATAAGAAATCATAGATAGTAATTATCAAATGTCTCCATTAAAAAGTAAAATTAAAATCCAGCTTCAGCACAAGTTTCTGTAACATGTTAAAGAATTTCATTCTTTATTTTTCAAACTAGAGGCACATGTCATAAATGTGAGATATCACAACAATCTCCCTAAAGTAGCTTACCAGAAAATTAAAGTAAAAGAAATAAGATTAGGTAAATAAGATAAGAGTAGCATAAAGTTTGGCCTCGATATTTGATGACATGTACACTGTGAATTCAATCTTAAACTTGCTACCCTGGCAAAAAATAAGCAAAGATGTTACTTAAATGTCTCTGTCATAACTGACTACAGCCATGTAGTCTATAATAGTTTATTGAGGAAATAATTTGTTTGTGTGGATTTGTTTGCCCAATATCACATAGACCGTTTGTGTCTGAAGAAGGCCTTGAAAGCAGATCATCCTGATTCTAACACAAACATGTCACCACTTCACACAATCTCCTGAATTTAAGAGAATAAAGAGTGCTCAAAATACACTTTCTCATATCCTGAATTTGTCTTTCCTTCATATATTTTTTTTCTCCAACAAAGAATGGCAGAAGCTTTTACAGAAAGGAAGAACCAGAGATTGCCTTGTGTACGCTTATACATAGGGTCCTTATGAAAAGCTATAAGATAAAATGGGTGCCATATTTTGTGAAAAGCTTTTTCTGCATCTATTAAGATATGATATTTGTTAATTTGGTTATTGATATGGTGCACTATGTTCATAGTTTCCATAATATTGAACTAGCCTTGTATAAATACTACCTACTCATAGTATATTATCCTCATGATAAATTGTTGTAATCTCTTTGCTAGTATTATATTTAAATTTTTTGCAGCTCTATTCATTAGAAAAAATGGTCTAAAATTTTCTTTCTCTGTTTTGGCTCTTCCCAGTTTAGGTATGAGCACCATACTTGTATCATAAAAAAAAATTGTGTGACTCCTTCTTCCCTATTTTTCCATTTATATAGTATTGGAATTAATTGTTCTTTAAATGTTTGGTAGAATTCACTTATAAATCCATATGGCCCTGGAGATTTTTTCTTAGGGAGTTCATTGATGGCTTCTTCATTTTTTTTTCTGAAATAGGGTTATTTGAGTATTTCATTTCCTGTTCTGTCATTCTGGACAATTGTTGGCAAATTGGACAATTTTTGGCCAATATTCATCCATTTCACTTAGATTGTCAGATTTATTGGTATAAAGTTGGGCAAAATATCTCCTAATTATTGTTTTAATTTCCTCTTCTTTATTGGTGAATTCACACTTTTTTTGATACTGGTAATTTGGTTTTTTCTTTCTTATTTTTTTAATCAAATTAAGTAAAGTTTTATCTATTTTATTTATTTTTTCATAACACCAGCTCTTAGTGTTATTTATTACTGTAGTAGTTTTCTTATTTTCAATATTATTTTTCTCTCTTTTGATTTTCTGAATTTCTAATTTGCTATTTAATTGGGGATTTTAAATCTATTCTTTTTCCAGCTTTTTAAATTGCATGTACAATTCATTGATCTCTTTCTCTATTTTATTCAAGTAAACATTTGGAGATACAAAATTTCCCCTAAGAAATGCTTTGGTTGCATCCCTTAAAATTTGGTATGTTGTCTCATTGTCATTCTCTTGGATGAAGTTATTGATTGTTTCTATGATTTGATGTTTGACCCACTCATTCTTTAGGATTAGGTTACTTAGTTTCCAATTAATTTTTAGTCTATCTTTCCATGGCCCTTTACTACATGTAATTTTTATTGCATCATGATCTGAAAAAGGATGCATTTAACATTTTTTTGCCTTTCTACATGTGATTTTGAAGTTTTTAAGGACTGATATATGGTCATTATTTTTGTGTGTAGGTGCCATGTACTATTGAGAAAAATGTATATTCCTTTCTATCCCCATTCAATTTTCTGCGGAAATCTAACATACCTAACTTTTCCAAAACTCTATTTACCTCCTTAACTTCCCTCTTGTTTATTTTGTGATTAGATTTATCTAGTTCAGAGAGGGGGAGTTTGAGGTACCCCACTTGTATAGTTTTGCAGTCTATTTTTTCCTGTAACTCCCTTAACTTTTCCTCTAAGAATTTGAATGCTATACCACTTTGTGAATATATGATTAGTAATGATGTTACTTCATTGTCTGTGGTGCCTTTTAGCAGGGTGCAGTTTCCTTCCTTACCTCTTTTAATTAGATCTATTTTTGCCTTTGCTTTTTACAGAGATCAGGGTTGCTGGACCTGTTTTTGTTTGTTTGTTTGTTTGTTTTTTTTTTTTTTTTGCCACTTTAGCTGAAGCATAATATATTCTGCTCCAGCCTTTTACTTTTATTCTGTGTGTATGCTCTACTTCAAATATGTTTCTTGAAGCAATAGTTGTAGAATTGTGGTTTTTAATCCACTCTGCTTTCCACTTGCATTTTATGGGAGAGTTCATCCCATTCACACTCCCAATTATGCTGTGTCTTCCTCTCCATTCTATTTTCTCTCTTGTTTATGCTTTTTCTCTCTCCTTTCTCCCTTTCCTGTCTCACTAGTGTTTTGCTGCTGACCACCACCTCCCTCAATCTGCTCTCCCTATCAGTCCCCCTCCCTTTTCTTTACTCTTTTTTCCACTACTTCTTCCTTCTCTTCTCCTCTCACTTCTATTCACCATCCTATCTTTTCTTTCCCCTTTTCCCTCTTACTTCTGGTAGGGTAAGATAGATTTTTACAACCAAATAAATGTGTATGTTATTACCACTTTGATCAAAATCCAAAGAGAATAAGGTTCAAACTATGCTCACTTCTCTCCCTGTAGAAGATCTTTATGCTACTTCATGTGATGTAATTTACCTTTTTCTGCCTTCTCCTTTCCTCTTCTCCCAGTACAGTCTTTTTTTCTACCCCTTAATTAATTATTTTTTTAACATCACATCAAAATCAACTCATAACCACATTCCCTTTGTATACCACTTCTAAATGTCATATTAAAGATAGAGTTTTCAAAGGTTACATGTATCATCTTCCCATGAATGGATGTAAATATTTTAACCTTATTGAATAACTCTTTTTCCTTTCATGTTTACTTTTTTATGCTTCTCTTGAGTCTTATATTTGAAGAGATTGAATTTTCTGATCAGATTTTTTTTTTCAAACAAGAAAGTTTGGAAGTCACCTATTTCATTAAATATCCATCTCTTCCCCTGGAAGATTATGGTCAGTTTGGCTGGGTAGTTGATTCTTGGTTGTAATCCAAACTCCTTTGTCCTGGAATATCATTTTCCAAGCCCATGCATCCTTTAATGCAGATGCTGCTAGGACCAACATAATCTTGATTGTGGTTCCATAATGTTTAATTGTTTCTTTCTAGTGGTTTGCAGTATTTTCTCCTTGACCTGATCATACTGGAATTTGACTAAAATATTTCTTGGAGTTTTCATTTTGGGATCTCTTTCAGGAAGTGGTCAGTTGATTCTTTCCATGACTATTTTACTTTTTGGTTCTAGGACCTCAACACAGTTTTACTTGATGATTTCTTTTTTATTATTTTATTTATTTATTTTTAGTTTTCAACATACATTTCCATAAGATTTTGAATTTTAAATTTTCACTCCTTCCCATTTCTCCCCTGCTCCAAGATGGCATACACTTTAATATAGGCTCTACATATACATTAATGTTAAGCATATTTTCCCATTAGATATGATGTAAAGAACAATTAGAACTAATGGGAAGAACCATGAGAATGAAGCAATAAAACAAAACAACAAAGAAAAAGAGAGCAAATAGTATGCTTCCATCTGCATTAAAACTCCATAGTTCTTTCTCTGGCTGTAGATAGCAATTTTCATCTTGTGCTGCTATGAAGATCTATGTCTGTTATGATCAGTCATCTCATCCTGTGTTTGTTACTGTGTACAATGTTCTCCAGGTTCTGCTCATTTCATTCTTCATCAGTTCATGTAAGTCTTTTCAAGATTTTTTGAAGTCTGCCTGCTCAGCATTTCTTATAGCACAATAGTATTCAGTCACATTCATATACTGCAACTTGTTCAGCCATTCTGCAATTGATGGACATTCCTTCAATTTCCAATTCTTTGCCACCACAAAAAGAGCTGCTATAAATATTTTTATACATATGGGTCCATTTCCCATTTTTATGATCTCTTTGGGATACAAATCCAGAAGTGCTATTGTTGGGTCAAAGGGTATGCACATTTTTATAGCCCTTTGGGCATAGTTCCAAATTGTTCTCCAAAATGGTTAGATCATTTCACAACTCCACCAACAATGCATTAGTGTTCCAATTTTCAAACATCTTCTCCAACATTTATCATTTTCCTATTTTTTCATGTTAGCAAATCTGATATGTGTGATGTGGTACCTCATAGTCATTTTGATTTGCTTTTCTCCAATCAATAATGATTTAGAACATTTTTTCATATGACTTATAGATAGATTTTGTTTCCTCCTCTGAGAACTGCTTTTTCATATCCTTTGACCATTTATCAATTGGGGAATGACTTGTATTCTTATAAGTTTGACTCAGTTCTCTATACATTTTAGAAATGAGACCTTTATCTGAAATACTGATTGTAAAAAATTGTAAAAGTTCTTTCCCAGTTTTCTGCTTCCTTTTTAATCTTGGATGCATTGACTTTATTTCTGCAAAATCTTTTAATTTAATATAATCAAAATTATCTATTTTGCATTTCATAATGTTCTCTCTATCTTGTTCAGTCACAAATTCTTCCCTTCTCCATAGATCTGAAAGGTAAACTATTCCTTGATCTTCTAATTTGCTTACAGTATCTGTCTTTATATCTAAATTCTGTATCCATATTGACTTTATCTTAGTATCAGGTGGAAGATGTTAGTCTATGCCCAGTTTCTGCCATACATTTTTCCAGTTTTCCCAGCAGTTTTTGATAAACAGTACCATCTTCCCTTCTAGGGATGTAAACAGTTTTCCATTACTACTAATAATAATATGTTGTTGTTGTTTTCTTTCCTGTTTACCTTTTTATGCATCTCTTGAGTCTTATATTTGAATGTCAAATTTTCTGTTGAGCTCAGGTCTTTTCATCAGGAAGGTTTGGAAATCCCCTATGTATTTGAATGTCATTTCCTCCCTTGAAAGACTATGCTTGGTTTCACTGGGTAGTTCATCCTTGGTAGTAATACAAGCTCCTTTGCCTTATGAAATATTGTATTCCACCCCCTCCAATTTTGTAATGTAGAAGCTGCAAGGTCCTGCATAATCCTGACTGTGGTTCCATGATATTTATATTGTTTCTTTCTGGTTGCTTGCAGTATTTTCTTTTTGATCTGGTAGTTTTTGAATTTAGGAACTATATTCCTTGATGTTTTCAATTTGGTATCTCTTTCAGTAGCTAATGGGTTGGTTCTTTTGGTGACTAATTTACCCTCTAGTCCTAGGACCTCTGGACAGTTTTCTTTGATGATTTCCTGAAGGATGTTGTCCAGATGCTTTTTTTCACCATGATTTTCAGGTAGACCAATAATTTTTAAACTGTTCCTCCTGAATCTTTTTTTTCCAAGTCAGTTATTTTACCAATGAGATATTTTACATTTTCTTCTTTTTTTTTCATTCTTTTCTTTCTGTTTGACTGGTTCTTGCTCTCTCATACAGTCATTAGCTTCCACATGCCCCATTCTAATTTTTAAGGAGTTGTTTTCTTCTATTAGATTTTGTACCTCCTTTTCCTTTTTGCCCATTTTACTTTTTAAGGAGATCTTTTCAGTGAGTTTTTGTGCCTCTTTTTCCATTTGGCCAATTCTACTCTTTTTTTTTGGCTAGGCAATGGGGTTAAGTGACTTGCCCAGGGTCATATAGCTAGTAAGTGTCAAGTCTCTGAGGCCATATTTGAACCCAGATCTTCCTGAATCCAGGGCTGGTGCTCTATCCACTGCACCATATAGGCATCCACCAATTCTACTTTTTAAGGATTTCTTTTCTGCAAGAAGACTTTTTGGGCTGGAGACCAGTTCATATTCCCCTTTGAGGATTTAGATGTGGGTATATTAACAATGCTTTCCTCTTCTGAATTTGTGCCTTGATCTTCCCTTTCCCTAAAATAAGAATCTACGGTCATTTTCTGTTTCTGCTTTTTGTTTATGGTGTTTGCCTATTTTCAGACCTTTTGCAAAACAAAAAGAGAGTTGAGTTCTCCTGTTGGATTGAAGTGGGCACTTACCCAAGCTTCTTTTCCTGCTAACCCAGGCATTGCACTTGAATGTTTGACTCCTGATTGCTCAGGCCTTGCACAGGAATATTTTGGTGCTGGTGGATTTCTGTAAGCCTGGAGCTTTGCCTTCTGGAGTTGTGCTTCCCAGAATTCTGTTGAGGGACCAGGAAATTTTGCTGCTGGAGAATTCTGTTGTCTGTGGTCCTTTTCTGAACTGGTGTCTACCAGTTCCCCTTCCTGTATTGATGCCCTCTGGGGGTGCTGGTGTTGGCACTTGCCTGCTCCACCAACCTGGGTCTCAGGATCTCCTCCTGGAATGTTGAGGGAAGACTTGCCGCTGGCTTGCTGGGACACCTCCATTCCTGTACTACTTTCCCTCCCCCAGAGTAAGAGAGTCCTTTCCCATTGATCCCTCAAGCTTCCTGGGGTAAAAGACTGCTGTTTCCTGTCTTTTTCTGACTCACAGTTTTTCCTGTGTTGATATTTTCTCAGCTTTCAGAGGTCAATGAGGGATGGTGAGGGTGACTTACTACTTACTCCACCATCTTGGCTCCCCTCCTTGATTAGTTTTTTGAAAGATGCTGTCCAAGCTCTTTTCTTTAATGAACATGGCTTTCAGGTAGACCAATGATTCTTAAATTATCTCTCCTGGATCTATTCTCCTGGTCAGTTGTTTTTGTTCTATTTTTTTCCTTCTTTTGATTTTGTGTGACTGATTCTTGATGACTCATAGAGTCATTAGCTTCCAGTTGGCAATTCTAATTTTTAATCAATTGTTTTCTTCCCTTAGCTTTTGTACTTTCTTTTCCATTTGGCCTATTCTATTTGTCATTGGATTACTTTCCATTTATTTTATTTTTTGGCTCGACAATGGGGTTAAATGACTTGCCCAAGGTCACACAGCTAGTAAGTGTTATATGTCTGAGGACAAATTTGAGCTCAAGTCCTCCTGAATCCAGGGCCAGTGCTCTAAACACTGTGCCCCCTAGCTGCCCTGCTAATTTTATTTTTTGAAGAATTGTTTTCTTCTGTCAATTATTTTCCTTTCTTTTCTAAGCTTTTGACTCTCTCTTTCACACTTCTCATGTCTTTTCCCAATTTTTCTTTTACATCTCCTTTTGAATTTTAAAATTCTTATTGAGCTCTACCAAGAAGGCTTTTTTTGTCTTGAGACCAATTCATATTCCTCTTTGAGGTTACAGATGTAGGTATATTGACTATGTTGTCCTCTTTTGAGTTTATCTTTTGATCTTCCCTGTTACCACTGTAATTTTCTGTATTCAATGTTTGTTTCTGCTTCTTGCTTATCTTGTTTGCCTATTTCCTGGCTTTTAAAGTTGAGCTCTTCTGCTGGAGCACAATGGGCACTGTTCCAAGCTTCTTCTGCTGGGGGCTAGAGGCCTGGTCACTGGCTTTGTGTTCTGGAGTTTCAGGTGCTTGCAGCTGGATGATGCAGAGGTCTGGCAGCTTACCTGGTGCTGAACTAGGGTCCTAGTGGTCATGTTTGGTGTGTGCTGAGGCCAGATGAGGTTTTTCTACATTTCTCCAGGGCTACCCTGAATCATATGGAGGTATGATTGCTGGAGGATATCTGCATTATCCAAGGCTGTGCTGGTACCCATGGTGGTTTTCTGATCTGGAGTCTGCTGTTTCCCCTGGTTGTGCAAAGGCATATGGGTATCCTTGTGTTGTCATTTGCCTACTCAGGATTTCCCACTGATTTTCTCAGGTGGCACTTGTTGTTGGCTTTCTGAGATACTTCCTTTCCTGGAAAGTGCTCCCCTTTTACCCTAGTGAGATAGACTTTTCTTGCAGATCCTCCAACTTTCCTGGGCTAAAAAATTGCACCACCATTTCTTTCCACTGATTCCATTGTTCTAAGATTTTTCCTAGGGCCCTATTTTGTATTTTTTTCCAAAGTTCAATAAGAGAATTTGACAACAATTTACTGCTTACCCTGCCATATTTGCTCCCAGAAGTTCTCAGACTGTTGCTTTTTGAGATAAATTTGACTGACCCTCTCCAAACCTTTCTTACTTTTCTTCTTGTGTAGTTGCCCAGGACTTGAGGTGTTTCTCCCCTTAGAAGTCTTTATAAACTTGGGGAAACAGCACTAACTCCATTTGGTTGACAAGTCTCCTTGCTCTGGGTTTGTTTGGACCAATTGTTCCCTAAAATGGCTTGGGAAACCTAAAGGTTGCATTATTGATAGGCATTTTGCTTTATAACAGCATAGGGACATGAAATTGTCACTACGTGACTGTCATGAATCTCTTTCTATATATGTATATGTTTATAGATATACACATATGTATTTGCATATACATGCATATATGTGTGTGTGTGTGTGTGTGTGTGTGTGTGTGTGTGTGGTTTTTCCTTTGACGAAGTGGGATTTGTTGTCTGATTTGCTGATAATCTTGATTTTCTACATGAAAGTGAAGAGTCCTTATCCAACCCTTCAAAAAAATGTTAATCTTCAACAGGAATCTGTAATGCAGAAGAATTTTGATATTATTTCTCTAATAAAATTCCCTAATTGATCCTGTAAAATTCTCCCTGGGGCTCCCAGGGAGGAACATGTACTGGGTAGTGTGCAAAGGAATTGTAAAAGTGTGGAAGTATGGAGCTAGTTTTGATATCAACACTCAGGCTTTCTACAAGAGGATAAAAAGACACCCAGGTGCCACAATGGAGAGAAAACTGGTCATGTATTCAGGAAAACCTATTTCAAATTTGGGCCCTGATACTCACTTAAAAAATAAAATAAAAATAAAATAAAAAGTAAACAAACAAAATAAAATTAAAAAAAAAAAAGGCCTGTGAACTGCTAAAATGGAAGGAAGCCCAGGTCCAAAAAATAAGTATGCAAGCTGGAAAAGTGAGACAAAGATCTGATCTGCAGAATATGTAGTGGGAAAAGGGTGAGGTATTTATACATATTTGAGGTTATTTAAGAAACACAAAAAATTGAGATTCAGGTGGGAAATGTGTGTCTTGAGACAAGATAGCTGTAAACACAATAAATCAGAAAGCAGGGGACCATTGCTCTTTAAATAAGTCAGAAAGCAAGATGTTTGTTTTTCTTTCTGAACTGGTCAAGACTGGTTTCAGTGATTGCAGGTATCTCCAAGTTCAGGTAAAGTTTACTTTGAAAAAAGATCACTGCTATGTCAAGAAGCTCTGGGCATCAGAAGTCTTCCTGATTGACTAGTTGTGTTATTCCACTGTCTATTTCCCCTGGGAAAAGAAAAGTTCTAGCATATTTAATTGATTAGTATAGCATATAGTATAGCATGAGCATTATGGAGCTCATGTTCACACTAGTTATGTGACCCTGGGCAAATCACTCAACATTTGTATGCCTCAAGTTTCTTTCTGTGAAGTAGAGGTAATAATAGCACTTATCATCCAGGGATATTGTTAGGACAAAATAAGATAATATTTGGAAAATGCTTTGCAAACTTTAAAGCACTGTATAAATGATAGTTGTCATTTTTATATCTATTAGTGACTTCCTATCTGCATGCATACATAAAACCCTGACCTATAATTAAAAAACAATGGCTGTAAAACATCCCTGTTTTTCCTTGCTGATAATCACTACTTTATGCTAAAATACCAACTGTTATTCATTCATCATAAGGAGCAAATGAAAAAAATTGTTGTTTTTTTTTTAAAATGAGATGGTCTTATTCCAAATTTAATAACCCTTTAAGGGTACCACTAAAGATTTTCTTTGTTTTCTTACCTTTTTTCTCTTATTTTTCTTCTAGAACAGTCAAAACCAATGATTTTACTAACCAGAGATTAAGATTGCCCAATAATTGCTCTAAATCTATTTAAATGGTGGAAGGCACAGTACTTTATAAGACCTTTAGGACCTAGTCCCTAAAGATGGGTTTTTATAGGATCAAAAGCTACAAGGGTGTGCCATCCTACTCCTTCTTATTTTATCACCACCTGAAGCCTAGGGCCAGTTCTTTTCAAAGGAAGATATCTCCAAGACTTGATTAGTCTAGGGGACAGCTGAAGCAGCCTAGCTATTGTGGAACCTGTCTGGGTGCCTTTGGTTATGTGGATATGGCTTGTACATCACTTAACTCACATAAAAAGGCCTATCCACATAAAGAAAGGACTATTCCTATGAGTGGCGCTAAGTGCTATATCTTAGATGAATATCCTTTCTATGCTGTGTCTTGGGTTAACGGTAAGGAGTTAAGTTCTTTTGTTAATTGTAAAAGATCTAGTAATGTGTCCCTTTTTCAAATATCAGGTCTAATTTAGCAGTGGACCCACCTAAGTCAGACTTCTTTCATCAATTTTTATGTAATAAAAAACAAAACAAACTAAAACAAAGAAAAAAAAAGAACATGGCTTTAGAATCAAGAAGGACCAGTTTTGAATCTTTGCTTTGACATGTAATCGTTATGTGACAATGACCAAGTTATATAAACCTCTCTGAAGCCCCCTTCTACCTTCTATAAAAAGGCAGAAATAATACCAACACTGTTTCACATTTAGGTTTCCATCGACAAAAGTGTATTGAAAATCTTAAAAAAACTCTTAACGAATACCAGAACTATCTTCTACCATTGCCCCTTTTCTTGGAGGGAAGATACCTGAGATTTAATTTCTTTAGGGAATTCTCATACAGAAAATATTCTCTAAAAATGAAAATGTACAACTCAGTCTCAGAAACTCCAACTTATCCTATATCTATCTTGTTTTGCAGAGTTGTTTTTGTTTCATTAGAAGGTGAGTTCTTGGAGAAGAGACTCTGTCTTTGCCTTTCTTTGTATCCCTAGCAACTAATACAATACCTGGCATACTAAACATTTAATAAATGCTTATTTACTGACTGACTAGAAAGTGGTCTAAACTGAAAAGTTTGAATGATTTGGTCAGGTCCAAATAGCCACTATATGTTAAAAGCAGGATATTAAATTGAAGTCTTCCTAATTGAGAGGTCTACTTGTGTGTGCATGTGTGTGTATGCATGTGTGCATGTATATATATGTATGTATATATGTATAAATATGTATATATGTATGTATATATGTATGTATATGTATGGATGTATATATAAACCTTATCATACTATCTCTCATTTTCTACTTATTCCAAAGGAAAAAAAAAGTGATACATTTCTAGTTTAAAATGATATACTTGTAAAAATTTTGGATTCTTTGTTTTGTCAGTCAGTATTACATTTACACTCAGATTCATATATCTATGTCTAAATTATGTGTCAGTACCTTTGGTTTTATATTTAAAAGTCATGAGGTCAAAGATGAAGGAGAAGCAGCAGGATGGTTGATAAAGTAGTCTCTGCTTTATCACAATAAATAGGATGATTCTAACTTTTTTTACATATAGCCTCATTTTATCTGGCTGTTTCTTCATCAAAAGCATTGGTGTGTGTGTGTGTGTGTGTGTGTGTGTGTGTGTGTGTGTGTACCTGTTGCATATGTATTATATAATATTATATATAATATAATGTAAAATATTATATATAATATATAAGATAATATAAAAACATTTATATAATGCATATATGAGCATGTATAAACCTACATATAATATAAAAGTCTTCTCATTATATTATAAAACATGCTTTAAAACAAAGAGGCCAAATCAATGAACATTTGCTTAAATTATGGAAGGAAAAACTCCTAACAGATCCCTCTGAAAAGGTGATAGATTTGGAATCATTTGACAGAAAGTAATACTCTTTTGGATCTTTTGAGCAGAACTTAGCATACTTTCTCTTGTCCCATGGAAATGGAATAAAATTAAAATGCACATTTAGCTAAAGGACATGATTTTCTGATGATAATTCCTACATTGTTTCTTGCTTCATCATCCACTTTGAAAAGAAATATATGTATGTCATATATATATGATACATATGTATATATATATATGTAGATAATTACAGTTGATCTTCAGCATTTTCACATTTTAACTTTCATGACTTTAAGCATTCCTGACTTTTAGCATTCCCATGATTTTATTATTAACTTCATTTTTACTTTCATGTGTCTCTGAGTGTCAGAAGTGATGTTGAGACCTATCCAGTCCTAATGTCTTCTGAACTAAGGGGGAAGTTGCTAGCAGCAAAATTTGGCTGCCTCTTTCTGCTCCTCCCAACTCAGCCTGGGACCAAACTCTGTTGTATGCAAGGGTGTTGAAGGAAGGAAGGAACATTGCTGCTTGGCCTGGCAACTTAGCTAAAATGGGAGAGTACTCTCCCAGGGAAGCTCTTGGTGAGAAATGGTTTTGCTCCCAGAACTGCTGAAGCACTTAAAAGGAGCTAGAGACTGGAGAACATGGAAGTGACCATGTTGAGGTACTGGCTAAGTGGGATGAGTGACTAAAGTCCCAGAAATTTCTCCCTTGGTTTTCATAAAGTAGCCAAGGTAGAGAGGTTTATACAATTATAGTATACAGCACAATACTCTCATGCCACCATTTGACACAGTGGAAGGTAAGATCCAGGTTAAAAATGTTTTAGTGTTAAGAAAAATTTTATTTTCTGTAGGATGAGACCCAAGTTCAAATTTGGCCCCAAACACTTACTAGCTGTGTGACTCACAGCAAGTCACTGAAAGTCTGTTTGTTTTAATTCACTGGAGAAAGGAAATGGCAAGCCTCTCTAGTATCTGCCAAGAAAATCCCATGAACAGTAAAAGAACAGTCAGACACAACTGAACGACAACAACAATTTATGGTACTGTTGATTTCATGTGTTATGAAAAGTGAATATTATCTGAAATCAATGTTTAGTCTGGACAATTTAAAGGCCTCTAAACTTAATCATTAATTATTTCATTTGAAGTATGTAGCCTCATAACTAAAGAAAATATCTCACCATCTAAGGAAAATGAATAAAACTTTAAGGAAAATGTAGAATTTATAGCTTTAATACACATGTG
The DNA here is from genome assembly GCF_900497805.2 of Vombatus ursinus. Classification (NCBI taxonomy): domain Eukaryota; kingdom Metazoa; phylum Chordata; class Mammalia; order Diprotodontia; family Vombatidae; genus Vombatus; species Vombatus ursinus. The sequence continues at coordinate 8,954,532 of NW_020954583.1, forward strand.
GTTCAACTGCACAGTTATTAGGGATTATTTGTATTGTTTATTCTTAATCCAACTTCAAGAAAATTTCTGATAAGACAGCTTTCAGAGAAATGTTTTTCTGAGGTATTTTCTACCTGCATATGTGGGTGTGTAATATATATATATATAATATATGTATGTATATATATGTATATATATACATATATATACATATATATGGTGTGTGTGTGTGAGACAGAGAAAGAGTGAGAGAGAGAGAGAGAGTTGGAAGATCTTATCTTTGCAGTGATTATCTTAATAATTATCAGTATTATTTTCTCTTTCACCTGGACAACCTTCCACAACACTATTGTGTCTTGCAATCAAGACAGTAGGCAAAAGTCTTGCCTTTAGGACACATGTCCAGCATGGTTCCAGACATTAACCAGTTGCAGGAGTGTATATCTCCATGTTTTCTATTTCTGTAAAAAAAACTGAATACAATTACAACTTCTCAATCTATCTGATCAGTTAATAAGGCATTAAATAGTTCTATATCCTTGAAACATACTACTACAATTTATTGTGACAATTGTTTATTATCCTTGTTCTTAACTCAGTCATAACTTATAGTTAAAGAACAATTCCTTAAGTGGGACAAAGTTAATATTATATCTTTCAAATTTCAGTGTATTAAATTTTATCTTAAACAGCTATTGACATTCTGAGGACCACTACAAAACAAGTTTTCTAGTATAACAGAATATTTCTTACATGATAAACCACCTTTGATCTTCCTCCTAATACCTTCACTCTAACTGTATTGAATTATGGAAAGGAGCTTAAATGCCACCTTCCTTTCATCAAATAATTACATTATAGAAAGATGTCAGGTTCAAAGGACTTTGAGACAACTGACTTACTTTGTTAATTTGGGAAAGTCACTTACTTTCTCTATTGCCATGTGTCCTTGTGGTCTCTTATGAGGGAAAGTTCCCTCTGAGGAAATACCTATGCAGTGTAAACCAAATGATCTATTTGATAAAATATGACCTTTGACAAATCAGTGTACTTCTCTGAGCCTCAATTTCCTGGTGGGTTAAAGGAAAGAATTAATTTAAATGATATCTAATGTCTATTCTGGTTCAAAATTCATCTGATTCTCTGAGTGATTTATAAATATTATAAATCATCATCCATTATCTCAGGCTCATAAAGAGATAAGGGAAAGGCAGAACTCTGGCCTCCCTAGATCAGTGAGTCCATTACTTGTACCATAAGCAAGGGTAATAATGGGAAACACTGCCATGTGCAATTACTCTGTCCAAATGTTTAATACACAAAAGGATAGGGCATTTAAAAAAAGCACAAAACAAAACAATGCCTCCTTATTGCCCCTTAGATGAAATATAAACTCTAATTATTTTTAAAATTCCCTCACAACCAATCTATCTTTCTAGGCTCAGTGAATGTTATCATCTCCCCCCTTCATTTGAATCTAACCAAACTGGCCTTCTCTCTGTTCCTCACTCAAAGTATCCAATCTTTGTCTCTTTGTCTTTGCTCTGTCTGCTCAAGTCATCATGACTAGAATCAACTTCTTCAGCACCTCCACACATTAGAATTCCTCTATACATTTTAGATGCAGTTGAAGAACTACTTAATTGCTACTTAATTTCCTCTCTAGCTTGCATTTAATTGCCTTGTATTGATTTGGATTTATTCACTTCATATTTACTCTCAATATCTTAATATGTGCTTACTGTCTCCCCCATTAGAATATAAACTCTTTAACAGTAGGAGTCAGGAGATGGAATACTATCATGAAGAACAAGTAGACAAGTGTTGCTAGATCATAGAAGGATGCCTGAAGGATAGTAAAGTTTAAGCACATATGAAATATGAGGTTTTTGTGTAGTATAAATGCCAAACAGAGGATTTTATATTTGATCCTAGAGATAAGAGGGGCCACTAAAATTTATTAAGTAGGGAGATGACATGATCAGACCTAAGCTTTAGGAAATTTTCTTTGGCAGTTTAAAGTAAGGTAGATTGGAATGTGGAGCAATTTGCGGTAGAAGGCTCGAGCCATTAGAAAGCTATTGCCACAAACTGGGTGAATCAAGATGATAAGGGCCTATTTTAGGGTGGTGAATGTGTGACTGGGAAGATAGAGGCATATATTAAAGAAATGCTGTGAGAATAGAAATGGGAAGATTTCACAAAAGATGGGATACAGGGATAAATGAGTGAGTAGTCAAGTAAAACATCAAGGTTGCAAACCTGGGTAAATGGAAAGAGGCTGGTGTCCTTAAAAACAATAGGGAGTGAATATCTGGTGTCCATATGACAGAGCAGGTCAGGAACTCATCTGAGCCCTTCCAAATTCCCCTCTAAACAACCTTAACAATGCCTCAGATAAAATTTTGGAGCTGTGAAGCAGCTTACCAAGGCAGGACAGCTTGGAGTGTCATCAATAAAGGTTTGTCTCATTAGGGTGAGGAGGAAGCATAGTTATGAACAAGCCACGAGCAAACTACATCCCAGGGAACCTATAACAAGTCCCTGAGCCCAGGGGCAAGTCTCCAGTGAGGTCATGTGTCATGCACAATCCAGCAAGCAAGGAATTAGGCCCCACCTCCAGTGCAGATCAGCAATGGGGCCCTACCCCCAGTGCAGGCCACCAGCAAAGCTCTACCCCTAGTGCTGACCAGCAATGACCCACACACACTCCCCCCGATAGGCCAGCAGTAAGACCCTGCCCTTAGTATGAGCTGGCAGAGAGGGCCCCCATCCAGTGAAATCCAGTAACTAGGGGCTGAGGCCCAGCGTAAGTCAGCAGCAAGACCCTGACTTCCAGCACAAGAAGATTGAGACAGTGTCCTCTCTACTCCAGGGGCAGAGTTTAACTTTTATATAAAGCAGAAAGTCACAAATTAGGCAGAAATATGAGTAAAAACAAAATGAAAAGAATGTCATCATAGAAAGTTACTATAGTGAAAGGGAGGATCAAGGCATAAACTTAGAAGAGGACAAGAATGTCAAAACAGCTATATCCTAAGCCTCAGAGAAAAATTTAATTGGTCTCAGTCCCCAAAAGAACTCATGCAAAAGCTCAAAAATATAAATAAAAACAAATAAGTGAAGCAGAAGAAAAAAATTGGAAAAGACATGAGGATAATGCAAGAGAATCATGAAAAGCAATCAACAGCTTGGTAAAGGAAGCACAAAAAAATGGAGAAAGAGGCACAAAAATTCATTAAAGAAAATAATACCTTAAAAATTAGAACTGTCCAAATGAAACAGGAAATACAAAAGCTAAATGAAGAAAATAATTACTGAAAAATTAGAATTGGACAAGTGGAAGAATATGACTCCCTGAGATATCAAGAAATGATAAAATAATTTAAAATGAAAAAAAGAAGAAAATGTGGAATTTCTCATTAAAAAAACAGATCTGGAAAAAATAGATATGAGAGATGAGTTAATAATTATTTATACCTAAAATTCATGATGAATAAAAGAGTCTGGATTTCATATTTCAAGAAATTATCAAGAAAAACTGTCCTGATATCCCATAACCAGAAACAAATTAGAAATGAGAGAATCCACTAATCCCCATTTGAAAGAGATCCCCAAATGAAAACTCCTAAGAATATCATATCCAAATTTCAAAGGTCCCAGGTCAAAAAAGGAAAAAAAAACACTGCAAGTGGCCAGAAAGAAACAATTCAAATATCATGGAGCCACAGTCAGAATTATATAAGATTTAGCATCTTCTACAAGGAGCAGAGGGCTTAGAATATGATATTCTGGAATTCAAAGGAGCTAACCAAGAATCACCTAGACAGCAAAACTGAGTATAATCTTTCAGGAAAAAAAAATGTATATTTAATGCAATAGAGGACTTTCAAGTATTCCTAGTTAAAAGAAAAGAGATAAATTTTTAAAAAAAAAATCTTAAAATACATGATTCAAGAGAAGCATAAGAAAATAAACTGAAAGGATAAAACATAAGAGATTCAATAAGGTCAAACTGTTTCTATTCTTACATGATCAGAAGATACTTATAACTTCTAAGAACTTTACCTCTATTGGAAGGCATAGACACAGACAGAAGGTGCAGAGTTAACTATGTTGGGAAAACAAAAAAAGGCACAATTACTGGGTCAGGAAGATTGCACTGGAAGGAAAGGGAAGGGAGAGATATAATGGGGTAAATTTTCTCACAAGATGCACAAAAGAGCTATTATGGTAGAGGGGAAAATGGGCATGTGTCTGAGGAAATGCTTGAACCTTACTTTAAATAGAATTAGCTCAAAGAGGGGATAACATGTACACTGAGTTGGATGTACAAATCTATCTTAAAGGAACAGAGATAAAAGAAGGGAGGGTGGACTGATAGAAGTGAGTGAAGATTGGGGGAGGTGGTATATTATGTTACTGTTTTTTCTCAGCAAAGGGACTAGTCTACTAGTTCTTCAGTCTATAGTTTCATGGGCAAACTTTAGCACTTTTGTGATATATGCTTTTCCTAGCTGACTATATAGAAAAGTCCTTGGTCATTATAAATATGATTTTTGCATTCTTCTTTGTTATTCAATTAGTCACAATTCTCTGAGTCACGGTCCAAAATTCTATTGAAACTATCCTTTTCTGTTTATCCTAGAGATTCCACTTATTCAAAATCCAATGGCTGGCTAGATCTAAGTTGAGACAATTATTTTCAAACTTCATTATGCCACTAGTTGTGAAACAAATCAGCTTTGGCTCAAGACTGAAAAGGACTCTGTGAAGCTAGTGACTGTTGTCCTTTGCCCTTTTTTGTTCCACCATATAACCATGAAAGCAAAATCTTTATGTTAATTTAAAAAGTGCAAAAAAAAAGGATTTGGTCACTCACACAATCCATTTATCCAGAATGAAATATATTTTAATGATTCTAGATAAGTAAAATATTATTATTATTATTATTATTATTGTACATTACTGATTCAAATAGCATCTGTTTCTCTTAAATATATGTGCTTATATATAAAATATTACATATGTATGTGTGTGTGTATCTTTGGGTAAAAGGCTTTTTATAATCTAGTTGAAAAGTATTTGGTTTAAATAATGGCTATAAAATATTTGATAATAGATATTAGACTGTTTTAACAATATATACTATTAAGTATAGGTATCAAATAAATGTTATAATTAAATCATTCAGTCATCTCTACATAACTAGAAATATTCTATTTGATTTGTAACTAATTTTTAGTTCTCCATATACATATAAATACAATTTCATTTTTTTGGTATTGATTTGTCTATTTTAAATTTTATTTTTAATTTGTGGAATAAAACAAGCATTTCTGCAACACAGTACAATAAAAATGATTGTATATAAAACTGGAAATCTATTATGCAGAACTTGCTATTCCTTTCAAATACACCACAAAATTATCATGTAAATTTCTTTTTTTTCTTCCCACCTCCCCAACCAAGAGAAACCTACCATTGGACATAAATAGATATAGATACATACAATTATTCTACACATACTTATATCTATTATTTTTTTTGTGGATGCAGATAGCATCTTTCTTCATATGTCCTTTAGATTTAATCTGATATTTATAATAGACAAAATAACTTTTATGCTCAATTTTTTTCTTAGAAAAGTATTATTGTTCCTGCATACAGTGTTCTCTTGGTTCTGCTCATTTCAGTTTTCATCATTTCATGCAAATCTTTCCATGTTTTCTCTAAAATCATTGACCTCATCATTTTTTATAGTACTATAGTATTCCATCACAATCACATGCCACTTATTCAGCCATTTCTCAATTGATGGGCATCCCTGCAATTTTCAATTCTTTGTCACCACAAAGAGAGTTCCTATAAACATTCTAGAACATATAGGTTCTTTTCCTTTTTCCTTAATCATCTGTGGAAATAGTTGTGGTATTTCTTGGCCAAAGGATATAGGTAGTTTAATAATACTTTGGGCATAATTCCAGGTTGCTCTCCAAAATGATTGGATCATTTCACAATTCCACCAACAATACATTAATGTCTTATTTTTTCCCAAATCTTCCCCAACATTTGTCACTTTCCCCTTCTATCATTTTAGCCAATCTGGTAGGTGTAAAATGATATCACAAGTTTCTTTTAATCCACATTTCTCTAATCAAGAATGATTTAGAACATTGTAATTGAGTATATTTTTTTTGATTTCTTCATCTGAAAACTCCCATATCCTTTGACCATTTATCAATTGGGGATGATTCATTATCTTTTATGGAATTTATTTTTTTCTTTTTTAAATTTTAATTTAATATTTTATTTTTCCCAATTACATATAAAAATAACTTTAACATTCTTTTGTTTCAAATATTGAGTTCCATATTATCTTCTTCCCTCCCCTCACCCAGTGAGAAAGTAAGCAATTTGACATAAATTATATGTCTAGTTATAGAAAACACTTTTCTATGTATGTCATGTTGTAAAAGAAAACACACAGACAAAAAGAAAACAAGAAAAATAAAGAAAAAAAGTTTCTTTGATCTGCATTCAGGTTCTATCAGTTCTGTCTCTGAAGATGGACAACATCTTTTATCATAAGCTCTTCAGAATTGTCTTGATTCATTGTATTGCTGAGAACAGCAAAGTTATTCACAGATCATCATATAATATTTCTGTTATTGTGTATATTATTCTCCTGGTTATGCTATTTCACTTTGCATCAGTTTATGTAAATGTTTCCAGGTTTTTTTCCTGAAACAATCTTGATCATCATTTTTTATAGCACAGTAGTATTCCATCACAATCATATACCACAACTTGTTCAGACATTCCCATATTGATGGACATCTCCCCCACAATTTTCAGTTCATTACCACCACAAAAAGAGCTGCCAAAATATTTCTATACCTATAGGTCCTTTTCCTTTTTTTTTTTTTGATCTCTTTGGGATACAGAGCTAGTATGGTTATTGCTTGGTCAAAGAGTATGCACAGTTTGATTGCCCTTTAGGCATAGTTCCAAATTGCTCTGCAGAATGGTTGAGTTAATATACAACTTCACCAACAGTGTATTAATGTTTTAATTTTCCCACATCTCCTCCAACATTTTCATTTTCCTTTCCTGTCATATTAGACAATCTGCTAGGTGTGTTTTGGTACATCAGAGTTATTTTAATTTGCATTTCTCTAATCATTTGGAGCATTTTATATGACTTTAGATAGCTTTGTTTACTTTGTCTGAGAACTGTCTTAAATTATTTATCAATTGAAGAATGGCTCTTATTTCTATAAATTTAACTTAGTTTTCTATATATTTGAGAAGTGAGATCTTTATCAGAGAAACTTGCAGTAGTATTTTCTCCCATAGCAATGATTACCAATTATGTATTTTCCTCCATCTTATTTTCCCCTGTTTATCCTACTCTGTCTCTCTTCTTTCATCCTGTCAATTTTCAAAGTATTTTATTTCTGACTTTTACCTCCCCCAATATGGCCTCCTTTCTGTCAGCCCCCACCCCTTCTCTTAGCTTCTTCCCTTCCTACTTTAATGTATGTCAAGATATATTTCTACACCCAACTGAATGTGTACATTATTCCCTCTTTGAGCCAATTCTGATGAGAAGGTTCACGTTCTTTTTCCCCTGTCCTCTCCCATCTTCCCCTCCACTATAAAATGTCTTTCTTGCCTCTTTTAAGTGAAATAATTTACCCAATTCTGCCTCTCCCTTTCCCACTATCCCAATGCATTCTTCTTTCTCACCCTTTAATTTAATTTTGCTTTAGATAAACATCCTATTATATTCAACTCACACTTGTGTTTTTTCTATGTATACTCATTTTAATTGCCTTAATAATGAGAAATTTTATTGAGAATTATAAGGATCATTTTCCCATATAAGAATGTAATAAATTTAACCTCATTGAATGTTTTATGAATTCTCTTTCCTGTTTACCTTTTTAGTGCTTCTTTTGAGTCTTACATTTGAAAATCAAATTTTCCATTCAGTGCTGGTCTTTTTATTAGAAAGTCTTGAAAATCCTCTAATTAATTGAATATCCATTTTTTACCTGATGCACTATAGTCAGTTTTGTTGGGTAGATGATTCTTGTTTGTAATCCTAGCTGTTTTGCCCTTCAGAATATCATATTCCAAGCCCTCCGATACTTTATTATAGAAACTGCTAAATCTTGTGTTATCCTGACTGCTGATCCACGATATTTGAATTGTCTCTTTTTGGCTGCTTGCAATATTTTCTCCTTGACCTGAGAGCTCTGGAATTTGACTATGATATGGTTGGGATCTCTTTCAGGAAATGGTCTGTGGATTCTTTTAACTTCTATTTTACCCTCTGATTCTAGAATATAAAGAAAATTTTCCTTGATAATTTCTTAAAAGATGATGTTCAGGCTCTTTTCTTTTTTAAATCCCTGCTTTCAAGTAATCCAATAATTCTTAGATTATTTCTCTGGATCAATTTTCCATGTTGGTTGTTTTTCCAATGAGTTTTTTCATATTTTTTTCTATTCTTTCAATCTTTTGATTTTGTTTTATTCTTTCTAGATGTCTCATAAAGTCATTAGCTTCCATCCACCCAATTCTAATTTTTAAGGAATTATTTTCTTCAATGAGCTTTCATACCTCCTTTTATATTTTTCAATTTTACCTTTTAAGGAGTTCTTATCTTCAGTGAATTTTTGTATATATTTTTTTCCATTTGGACAATTCTGCTTTTCAAGGCATTATTTTCTTCATTGGGTTTTTGCCTTTCTTTTAGCATTTGGTTAATTTTTTTAAATGTTTCTTTCTTCAGTATTTTTTATGCCTCCTTTACCAAGCTGATGACTCATATTTCATTATTTTCTTGCATTATTATTATTTCTCTTCCCAATTTTCCCTCTAATTCTTTTACTTTATTTTTAAAATAGTTTTGAGAGGGGGCAGAGCCAAGATGGCAGAGTAAAAGCAGTGACTTTCTTGAGCTCTCCCCAAACCCCTTCAAATACCTATAAAAATGACTCTAAACAAATTCTAAAGTGGCAGAAAACACAAAAAGACAGAGTGAAACAAATTTCCAGCCCAAGACAGCCTGGATGGTTGATCAGAAAGGTATATTGCCCTGGGTGGGGAGAGGAGCACAGTTTGGCATGGGTGTGCAGGCAGCACAGGCCTCAGTGAACCTCAAGCCTCAGAAGACTGAATCATGGGCAGCTGTGGCAGTTTCCAAAACTTTCAACCCATGAATGCCAAAGACAACTTAGAAGGTCAGTGGGAAAACTCCATGTCTATGGTGAGAGGGAGAAGTTCAGAGCCAGCCCCAGTCCTCAAGCTTGGGCCTGGGATGGCGGTTGCTTCAGGAGCTTCCAGCCCACAGACTGAGGGGGCATCAAGTGGCTGATTAGAGGGGGATTGAAGAAATCTCTCTGTGCAGGATTCTTTTGCTTTGCCTGTGCTTGGATCTGGGTCACAGTTCTGGGTGTTGGTCCTGGGGTGAGGAGGAGCCTGGCTTGGTGAAGTTAGTAGTCGGGTTGCAGAGGAAATCCTTCTCACAGGTCCAAGACAGAAAAAGAGTGCTTGTGGTCACTCATAGACCAGAGCACAGGCCAGGAAAGGAGTAAACACCTCGCCCTTGATCATACCACCTTAGAAGAACTGAAAATTTACAGGTCCCTAGAAGTATCTCTGAAAAAATCTACACAAAATCCCCAAAGCTTGGGACAGTACATTCTCTACATTGGAAGCAGATCCCTACCTTAACAAAGAGTTAATAACTCAAGTAATTGGCTGGGATCATGAGCAAGCAGCACAAAAAGAATCAGACCATAAAATCTTATTATGACCATAGAATAGACTTTTCAAATAGAAGGATTTAATGTCAGTGCAATAACTGACTTTGATGCTGTGTTCATACTCATTGAAGGTGTTTGACAACTTGACTGAAAACGTTATGTTAAAAAACATGGGAGCAAGCACACAGCCTTGTTTCACTCCATTGGTGAATGGGAAAACACGAGAAGATTGTCCATTATCCAGAACCCAGGCAAGCATATACCATTGTGAAATTGACATGCAATGTTGATGAACTTCTCAGGGCAACCAAATTTTGACATAATTTTCCATTATTGTCACAACTGAAAGTATCAAAGGACTTGGTCAGATCTGTAAATGTTGTGTACAGACCTCTGTTTTGCTCCTGGCATCTCTCCTGGAGTTGTAAAGCAGCAAACACCATATTAACCTTTTCTCAGCCCTTTCTGAAGCCACACTGGCTCTCAGGTGGATGACCACCTTCCATCATTGACTGATGATAGTTGGTTGAGAACACTATGGAACTATTCAGTCAATCTCTCTAGGATCATGAATTTATCATTAATCAATGTGACTCCATCAGCACCGAGTAGTTGAGATGTACCATATGTTTTTGGCCCATAAATAGCCTTCAGGGCATCATAAAAGCACTTTGGATTGTTACTGTTAGCATAAAACTGAATTTTATCTGCCTTCTTACTCAGCCAAGAATCCAGCTTCTCTCTAAGCTTTGCTTGTATTTTGTTGGAATTAAAAGCTGCCTTCTTATATACATGGGTGAACTATCCTGCTGATAAACCCTGTGGATTTCTCATTTTTTGTTTGTCAGCTTCTAAATTTCCTCATCATTTTCATCAAACAAATCTTGATGTTGAGAGCCTTCTGACCCAGATGAGTAAATGCAGTGCTATACCCCAAACCTCTGAAAGCTGCCCACTACTTTTCTGCTCCACTGTTGCCAACTGTTTGTTGGCTCAACTTTCCCTCCAAGTTAGCAACAAGCTGTTCTAGCTCAGAGAAGAGTTTTAATTTGTTGGCATTAATTCCTCTGGTAGTCATTTTGCCTTGAGGCTGCTGCTTTTGTTGAATGCAAATATTTCAGGACTCTGCACCACACATTGCCTTTGTCACTCTCAAATCCTGTCTGTCTCTTCTCCTTATAATCACATAGTCTATTAAATGCCAATGTTTACTGCAAGAGTGCCTCCATGAAGTTTTATTGCATTTAGGTAAATAGAAGATGGTGTTGGTGATGAGGTCATGAGATGCATAAGTCTTCAGTAGTAAGTGAACATTGCTGTTTCTGTTTCCAAATCTATTCCTCCCTAGGACTCCCTGCCAAGACTGGTAGCCTGAGTCTACTGTACAATTAAAGTCATGTGAAATTATATGGTTTTCCTCTTTTGCAACATTAATGATAAGAGTCTCCATGTCTTCATAAATTATTTTTGATGAGTTACACTTCTGGATGTCAAGATGATGGACTAAGAAGTAAGTTGCTCTGACCCTCCCTTACTGACCTTTGAAAGCCCAGAAAATATTGCCCCAAGAAAAACCCTGGAATACCTGAGCCAACAGAAAGAGGGGTGTATAACTATTGTAGTGAAGGAAGCTTGGGGAATTAATGGGAAAGAGCCCTCTTGCTTTGGGGAAAGGGGAGCAGTACAGACAGGAGGTGTCATAGCAAGCTAGTGGAAAGCCCCACCAAAACATACCAGGGTGAGATCCTGAACCCCAGGGTGGTGGAGCAGGCAAGCACCAACAGCAGGACGCACTAGTGCCTCAGTACAGACAGGGGAACCAGTGGAAACCAGGCTTGGAGGGAGGCTAATAGAAAGAAGTGGGGACTGAGGAATGCAGTGGTCAAAAGCAAAACACTAGTGAGGAGGGAAAGGGAGAAAGGAGAAAGAAAAGCATAAAGGGTGGGAATAGGATGGAGAGAAAGACATAGATAGTAATCATAATTGTGAATGTGAATCGGATGAACTCTCCCATAAAACAGAAGCAGACAGCAGAATGGATTAAAAACCATCATCTTACAATATGTTTTTTTTTTAAAGGAAACACATTTGAAACAGAAGGACACACACAGGGTGAAGGTAAATGTCTGGAGTAGAATATATTATGTTTCAGCTGAAGGAAAAAAAGCAAGGCTAGCAATGCTGATATCAGACAAAGTAAAAGCAAAAATACATCTTATTAAAAAAGATAAGGAAGGAAACTACATCCTGCTAAAAGGTAACATAGACAATGAAGTAATATCATTACTAAACATACATGCACCAAGTTGTATAGCATACAAATTCTTAGAGGAGAAGTTTAGGGAGTTATAGAAAGAAATGGACAGCAAAACTATACTAGTGGGGGACCTCAACCTTCCACTCTCTGAACTTGATACATCTAACCACAAAATAAACAAGAAAGAAGTTAAGGAAGTGAACAGAACTTTAGAAAAGTTAGATACGGTAGACCTCTGGAGAAAAATGAATAGGGATGGAAAGGAACATACTTTTTTTTTTCTCAACAGCATATGGCTCTTACACTAAAATTGACCATGAAGTAGAGCATAAAAACCTCACAATCCAATGCAGAAAGACATAAATGTCAAATGTATCCTTTACAGATGATGATGCAATAACAATTGTGTGTAATAAATGACCATGGAGGGACAGACCAAAAATTAATTGGAAACTAAATAATCTAATCCTAAACAATGAATGGGTCAAATAGAACATCATAAAAACAATCAATAACTCCATTCAAAAGAATTACAATAAGGACACAACATACCAAAATTGATGGGATGCAGCGAAAACAGTTCTTAGGGGAAGTTTTATATATCTAAATGCTTACATTAATAAAATAGAGAAAGAGGAGATCAATGAATTTGGCCTGCAACTAAAAAAAAACTAGAAAAAGAACAAATTAATATCCTCAATTAAACACCAAATTAGAAATACTGAAAACCAAAGGAAAGATGAATAAATTGAAATTAAGAAAACTATTGAACTAATAAATAAAACTAAGAGATGGTTTTATGAAGAAAAAATAAAACAGATGAATCTTTGGTTACTTCAATTAAAAAAAAAGAAAAAAAAACAAATTTCCAGTATCAAAAATGAAAAAGGTGAATCTACCCCCAGTGAAGAGGAAACTAAAACAATAATTAAGAACTATTTTGCCCAACTGTATTCCAATAAATTTGACATTACTGAAATGGATGAATATTTACAAAAATATAAATTGCCCAGATTAACAAAAGAAGAAGTAAAAAACTTAAATAATCCCATCTAAAAAAAAGAAATTGAACAAGCCATCAACGAACTCCCTAGGAAAAAAAATCTCCAGGGCCAGATGGATTTACAAGTGAATTCTATCAAATAATTAAAAAACAATTAATTCCAATACTATACAGACTATTTGGGAAAATAGTTGAAGAAGGAGTCTTACCAAATTCTTTTTTTGATACAAATATGGTACTGATACCTAAACTGGGAAAAGTCAAAATAGAGAAAGAAAATTATAGATCAATTTCCCTAATTAATATAGATGCAAAATTTTAAATAAAATATGAGCAATTAAATTACAGCAATTTATCATGAGAATAATACACTATGAACAGATAGGATTTGTAACAGGAATGCAGGGCTGGTTCAATATTAGGAAAACTATCAGCATAATTGATTAGATCAATAACAAAACTAACAAAAAAAACTAACAGAAACCATATGATCATCTCAATAGATGCAGAAAAAGCTTTGGACAAGATACAACACCCATTCCTATTAAAACCACTAGAGAGCCTAGGAATAAATGGAGTCTTCTTTAAAATGATAAGTATCATCAACCTAAAACCTTCAGCAAGCATCATATGTAATAGGGATAAGCTAGAAGCACTTCCAATAAGATCAGGGGTGAAATAAAGATGTCCATTATCGCCACTGTTGTTCAGTATGGTACTGGAAACATTAACTTTAGCAATAAGAGAAGAAAAAGAAATTGAAGATATTAGAATAGGTAAAGAAGAAACAAAACTGGGACAACTAGGAGGCAAATGGATAGAGCTCAGGCCTTGGAGTCAGGAGGACCTGAGTTCAAATCTGTCCTCAGACACTTGACACTTATTAACTGTGTGACCCTGGGGAAGTCACTTAACCCTGATTGCCTCACCAAAGAGCAAAAAAGAAAAAGAAAAAAAGAAACAAAACTATCACTCTTTGCAGATGATATGATGATATACTTAGAGAGTCTTAGAGAATCAAGTGAAAAACCTACTTGAAATAATACAAAAACTTTAGCAAAGTTGCAGGCTATAAAATAAACCTACATAAATCATCAGCATTTCTATATATTACCAACAACAAGAGATAGAAAGAGAAATTCCATTTAAAGTTAGTGTAAACAGTATAAAATATTTAGGAGTCTACCTGCTGAAAGAATCCTAAGAACTGTATGAATACAATTAAAAAAACACATTTCATACAAATAAAATCAGATCTAAATAATTTGCAAAAAAAATCAGTTGCTCATGGATAGGCTGAGCTAATATAATAAAAACAACAATTCTACCTAAGTTAATTTACTCATTCAGTACAATATAAATCAAACTACCAAAAATTATTTATAGAGCTACCAAAAATAATAACAAGATTCATTTGGAATAACAAAATATCAAGGGAACTAATGAAAATAAATGCAGGAGAAGGTGGCCTAGCCATTCCAGATCTTAAATTGTATTATAAAGCAGCAATCATCAAAGCTGGAAAACCTGGAAAAGAGTATGACAGAAACTAGGCACAGACCAAAATCTCATGCCATATACCAAAATAAAGTCAAAATGGGTACATGATTTAGATATAAAAGCTGACACTATAAGCAAACTGGTAGAGCAAGAAATAGTTTGCCCATCAAATTTATGGAAAACAGAAGAATTCGTGACCAAACAGGAGACAGAGACATTATGAAATGCAAAATGGATAATTTTGATTACATTACATTGAAAAGTTTTTGCACAAACTAAGCCAATGTAACCAAGATAAGGAGGGAAGCAGAAAACTGGGAAAGAATTTTTACCACCAGTATCTCTTATAAGGGCATCATTTCTAACATTTATAAAGACCCTATGGCCTGGGCTACCTGCATGCAGGATTTGGACTACAGCTCCCAATATATCTGCATCTGTTGCTTTTTTGCTTGCCCATCACCACAGGACTTTGAGACAGGTAAGAATGGTAAAATAGTATGGCTGATATCTTTTGAACCATGTGAAAATTGGATTTGAGTGAGGCAGAATTGCAAGATGTAGCCAGTCTCACTCTTTCCTCCACAGTCATCACAGACCAGTGGCAGAACAGAGTCAAGATAACTGGTGATGGCTCAAGAGGCAGTGGATGACCTTGGCATCTTTGATATCTAACCAATCTCCAAGTGCTCCATAGCATCTGCTTCAGCTGCCTCAATGACCATTGGAACAAATTGTTCTAAACTACCCATTCCACCAGGGGAAATTTTTACACGTTTGGAGTAGACATCCCTCCCTAACTCACTGATGGGATTGAGACCCCTTAGTTGTCCTCAACCTGGTTTAGCCCATCTGCCTAAACATTTTACTGTGGTGTGGCCACTATGCATGCTACAGTTTCTTGGAGCCACAGGTTACAGTTAAGTGGAACAGGTGGACACCGAAGGTGGAAAAGAGCTTAGAAGCCCTCACACCAGAGGCTCTAGTCTGCTTTGAACATACCCTACACTCCAACTGTTCTTTACACATAGCATTCAATCTCCCATCTTTATGTTTTATATTGGCAGCTTCCCATGCCAGGCATTCCCTTGTGACCTCTGTCTCTCAGAATCCATAGCTTCCTTCATAGTGCAATTAAAGTTTTTTTTATAAAATTAAATTATGCACACACAAACACATACATGTGTATGCATGTAAATAAATACACATGCATATTGTATGTGTGTACGTATGTGTGTATGTATGTGTCCTACATTTCTTCTCCAGAAATCAGGATTTCATTTAAATCAAGATCCACTATTGATGTTGGTCTATAGTTTGCTTTCTTTGTTTTATTCTTCCTCAGTTTCAGTATCAATCTTTCATATATATTTTTTTTTAAGATAAGCTTGATAGAGTGTTTTCTTTCTCAAATTTTGAAAATAATTTAGATAGTTTAAATATTAAATCTTTCTCAAAAGTCTGATAAAATTCTGTAAATCTGACTTGGCTACTTTTTTTGGAGGGCAGGGACTAGTTCTGTTATTCTGTTAGTTTTTGTATTTTCTATTCTTGTAGATAGTACTCTTTAAAATTTTTGACTGTGCTGCCATATACCTATATCAAACAGCTCCTAATAATTTTTCTCTGTGTTATGATTCTATTTCATGTATTTTAATATTTTGTTAGTCTGGCTTTCCTTCCTCTTCTTTTTAATAACTTGCTTATACTTTTTTTTATTTTCTTAATCCTTTGAAAGAAAGAGTTTATAGTCTCTTTCATTTATTTAAATAGTTTTGTTTCAAATTTTCCATTTCATCTCCACTTTTCAATTTTTCTCTTTTGTGTTTTTTTCCATTTTTTGATCTTTAAAATTTTTGTATTGTATTAAGTATTTGCCAATACATAAATTGTCTATGATATTATTTCTTTTATGTTATAATATTAAGTAAATGGTTATATTTAATATTCAAAAGTATCTTCCTTTTGAAAGACTGGTTGTACAGACAGAAAATATATTGGATCTGGACTCAAGATATGGATTAGTCCATTTCTCCTCAACAAAGTAGTCCTAATGCCTGAGAGAAATTTGAATATAACTATATGGTACTGTTTGTCTGGAACCTTAGATAGACCTCCCAGTGTTCGTGTTGGAGGAGTTAGCCAAACACTCTAAAATAAGTTGAGGTGCCTTATATACCTAGATGAAAGTCATAAATCTCTCAGTGGGACATTATATGGAGTGTTTATACTCCCTTTATAATCTCTTAGTGGACACCATAAGATATTGGTGTTGTTACACTTGAAAGCACACACCTGATGCTGGTCTGTAAGCTTGCCTCAGCATTCGCATATTAGTACATATGGGGTTTGACAATCTTGGTTCTGCTCAAAGTAACTTCTCTGGAGAGAAGACTTATTCCAACTGGGTGTCAGTATACTATTTTCTTTTTTTTTAAATTAATTAATTAATTATTTTTTTTTACATTTTTTCTTAGTTATTTTTTGTTTTCAACATTTACTTGCACAAGATTTTGAGTTCCAAATTTACACCCCATCTCACCCCTCCCCCTACCCCAAGATGGCATGAATTCTAAATACCCCTTCCCCTAGTCTGCCTTCCCTTCTATCTCTCTCCCCCTTCTCTTATCCCCTTCCCCTTCAATTTTCCTGTAGGGCAGGATGGATTTCTGTACCCCATTTCCTATATTTCTTATTTCCCAGTTTCATGTGAAAACATTTTTTTTAAACATGTGCTTTTAAAACTTTGGGTTCCAAATTTTCTCCCTTCCTCCCTCCCCACCCACCCTCATTGATAAGGCAAGCAGCTAAATATAGGTTATATATGTACAGTTATGCAAAACACTTCCATAGTAGACATGCTGTGAAAAACTAACTCTATTTCCCTTAATCCTATCCCACCCACCCATTTATTCTATTCTTTCTTTTGACCCTGTCCCTCCTCAGAAGCATTTGCTTCTGATTACTCCCTTTCCCAATCTGCCCTCCTCTCTATCATTCCCCTACTCTCTTGTCTCCTTCCCCTCCTATTTTCCTGTAGGGTAAGACAGATTTCCACACCCAATTGAGTGTGTATGTTATTCCCTCCTTAAGTCAAATCCTATGAGAATAAGATTCACTCATTCCCTCTCACCTTCCCCCATTTCCCCTCCACTGTAAGAGCCTTTTATTTTCTGTTTTTTTTGTGCCATAATTTACCCCATTCTACCTCTCCCTTTCTCCTTCTCCTAGTATATTCCTCTCTCACCCCTTAATTTTGTTCTCCAGATATGACCCCTTCATTTTCAACTCACCCTGTGCCCTCTATCTATCTGTCTATATATACGTACATATAATTTTTCCCCTCCAACTACCCTAATACTGACAAAAGTCTCAAGAGTTACAAATATCATCTTTCCATGCAGGAATGTAAACAGTTCAACCTTAATAAGTGTCTTATGGTTTTCTCTTTCCTGTTTACCTCTTCATGCTCCACTCGAGTCTTGTATTTGAAAGCTAAATTTTCTATTCAGCTCTGGTGTTTTCATCAAGAATGCTTGAAAGACCTCTATTTCACTGAATGACAATTTTTTCCCCTGAAGGATTATACTCAGTTTTGCTGGGTAGGTGATTCTTGGTTGCAATCCTATCTCCTTTGTCCTCTGGAATATTATATTACATGCCCTGCGGTCCCTGAATGTAGAAGCAGCTAAATCTTGTTTTATTCTGATTATGTTTCCACAATACTTGAATTGTTTCTTCCTGGCTGCTTGTAATATTTTCTCCTTGACCTGGGAACTCTGGAATTTGGCTACAATATTCGTAGGAGTTTTCCTTTGGGGATCTCTTTCAGGAGGAGATCAGTCGATTCTTTCCATTTCTATTTTGCCCTCTGGTTCTAAAATATCAGGGCAGTTTTCCTTGATAATTTCTTGAAAGATGATGTCTAGGCTCTTTTTTTGATCATGGTTTTCAGATAGTCCAATAATTTTTAAATTCTCTCTTGTGGATCTATTTTCCAGGTCAGCTGTTTTTCCAATGAGATATTTCACATTGTTTTCTAATTTTTCATTCTTTTGGATTTGTTTTACAGTGTCTTGATTTCTCAAAAAGTCACTATCTTCCAATTGCTCTATTCTAATTTTTAAGGAAGTATTTTCTTCAGTAATCTTTTGGACTTCCTTTACCATTTGGCCAATTTTGCTTTTTAGGGCATTCTTATCCTCATTGGCTTTTTGGACCTCTTTTGCCATTTGGGTTAGGCTATTTTTTAAGGTGTTATTTTCTTCAGTATTTTTTTTGGGTCTCCTTTAGCAAGCTCAGACTGTGGGACAGAAGCTCAGGAAAAAGCCCCAGCCCCAGGCTGCACTCGAGACTTGCGGCTGAGACCTAGCTCCTCTCTCACCACAGTCACAGATTTTTCCCTCTGATCTTCCACACTGTCTTTGGCGTTCCTAGGTTGAGAAGTCTGGAAACTACCACAGCTGCCCGCTGTTCAGTTGTCTGAGGCCTGCTCCAGGTTCATTGCAGCCTGCACACCCATGCCGCACTGTGTTCCTCTCCCTGCCTGGCGTGATATACCTTTCTGATCAACTATCCAGGCTGTCTTTGGCTGGAAATTTGTTTCATTCTGTCTTTTTGTGGGTTCTGCTGCTTTAGAATTTGTTTAGAGCCATGTTTTTAGGTATTTGGAGGGCTTTGGGAGAGAGCTCAAGACAGTCACTGCTTTCCCTCCCTTCAGTACACTATTTTCAAGGCCCCCAAATCCTTTTTTGTTGAAACTCTTATGTCACTTTTCTTTGATCTCCCCCTTTCCTTTATATCATTGAGTAGCATTAGGACTTGCAGCTTCTTGTGGGGTAAAGAGAAGAACAGGCAGGGTTCTTCAGGTAGATTCATTGTACCTCTGGAGTGATGGAGGGGGAACTAAACAAAAGGCAGCATATTTTCCAGCCTGATAGATTCCTCCTTCATTGTCCACATTTCTTGTGGCTGGGCAAAGCAGAATTTAAGTAGCTCATAAGTAACTCATAAGTAGCTCCTAAGTAACACAAGACGTGCAAATTTAGAGAATTCATCCCAAATGTTCACATCAACTATTTGTGCCACAGTTGGACACACTGTAACTTGACTCTAGCATAATGATGTCATTTTGGTCCCATTTGAGAACAAAGGACAACCAACGCCTATATAGGTATACGTTAATTTTTTACATACAACTCTTCAAGAAAAAAAAAACTATTTGACAATTTTTAGAGCACTTAATCATATTTATTTTAAAAATTGAAATGAGATTTAATTAGTGTTTGTGGTACATGTGGTACATTGTGAATTGTTTATCCACAAGATAACCTTTTTGACAATTCTCAGCAAATGTTGTCACCAAAAGAACAGATGGATGGATGCTAATCATTGGGCTATGTGTAATATTATTTACTGTTCTTGACCCCCAGAAAGTGCTCATGACAAATTCACTTCTGACAGATGGAATTCTGGTTTGGATAATGGTGGGTGATACTGGTATTTCAAACACCATCCTGGGGTAGTAGTTGTGTCATTGACATGAAAACATAGCAGTCACCTTGGCTCCTCTGATATAGCTAGCTAGGCAAAATTAACAACCCTTTTGCCATGACAATGATTTAGAAGCTAGGTATTTAAAAGTTCAAAATAAACTACCACATGAGTTTACTCTAGTCTTATAAAGTCAACGGGTTGGACATAGCTTTTGTTCTTGTATGCATAATGCATAATTGTAATCTCTATAGAAGATATTAGCTGAATTTGGCTCTAAATGACAGAAGGGCTTATTTATTTGCTATTCAACCCATGAATTGAATTTTCTTTAGGGAACAGCCAAAAGTCTTTTTTAGGCTCTGTCAGATAATGTATATTATTCAAGGGGGCAAAAAGATCTATTTTTTTAAAGTAATGATTTTTAACATCATGAAGTTACAATTTCAGCTTGTTTCCTCTCAGAAGACTCTGAAGAAAATGGCCTTAAGCGTGCTCAAAGAACAAGCTGTTCTTTGGCAGAAACCATTTGACATTCATCTTCCTTTCTGAAAGGGATTCATCTAAGCTTTGACATTATCCTGAATTTAGCCAGAAGCTGGAGAATTTGCCTTCTAGCATTTTTTATGCATCTCCTACACCTGGGACTAGGTGCTTTTAACTTTGACCTTCAGTTTCTGCCAAGGCCTTGTCTTTTTTCTATTCCTGAGGCATAGAATAGTTACCTTTGCAGTATCTTGTCTATTGCGTTTTTGTCTATAATATTGACTTTTGTTGCCATAGAAAAATGCCATATCACATGTGTTTCACCCTGTTTTACAGGGTAATACTCCAGTGGCAGTGCTTGCATAGATTACAAAGGAAGAGAGAGAACATTAAATGTGGGGGGAACTTCTGCTGCTATCATGATAGTGGTAATTAAAGACATGCCCTACAATGATTCCATAAATATGAATTTATTTCATATTTAAGTGTTTTTGGGAGGTTTGTTTTTCAAGTCATTCCATACAGTTATTCCATACACACAACTTTCCCCTTGCTTTAACTTAATTCAGTTTGTTTTAAGAAAAACAAGCACGAGGGAAAATTACAAAAAAAAAAAATTCTCAAGGTTTAAAAGGGCTGGCCTGACTTGACAATCTACTGATGTTTTTCTTTCCTAGAAATGGAGAGGAGAAAAAAAAGTAATCCATAGTCACATATTCACACAAAAGTAAAGGGGTGAAAAGAAGGGGAAATGAAAAGAGATTTTTTTAATAATGAATTTATTTATTTTTAGTTTTTAACGTTCCTTTGATGAGATTTTCATTTCCAAATTTTTCCCCATCTCTCCCTTCCCCACACCCCAAGATGGCATGCATTCAAAGTACCCCTTCCCCCAATCTGCCCTCCCTTCTATCACCACCCCTTCTCTTATTCTCTTCCCCTTCTATTTCCTGGTAGGGTAAGATAGATTTCTATACCCCTTTGCCTGTATATCTTATTTCCCAGTGGCATGTAAAAAACAATTTTTAACATTCTTTTTAAAACTTTGAGTTCCAAATTCTCTTCCTTTTTCACTTCCTACTCAGCATCATCGAGAAGACAAGCAACTCAATGTAGGTTATCCATGTGTAGCCAAGGAAAACTCTTCCATAATAGTCACATTGTAAAAGACTAACTATATTTCCTTCCAACCTATCCTGTCTCCATTTATTCTATTCTTTCCTTTGATCCTGTCCCTCCCTAAAAGTGTTTAGTTCTGATTACCTCCTCCCCTAATCTTCCCTCCCTTTTATCATCTCCCCTCTCTTATCCACTTTCCCCCTATTTTCCTGTAGGGTAAGACAGATTTACATACACAATTGAGTATGTATGTTATTCCCTCCTTAAGTCAAATCCAATGAGAGTGAGATTCACTCATTACCTCTCACCTCCCCCTTCTTCCTCTCCACTGTAAAAGTTTTTTATTGCCTCTTTTATGTGAGATAATTTACCCTGTTCTACTTCTCCCTTTCTCTTTCTCCCAGTATAATCCTCTCTCACTCTTTCATTTATTTTTAGATATCATCCTTTCATCTTCAACTCACCCTGTGCCCTCTATCTATCTATCTATCTATCTATCTATCTATCTATCTATCTATCTATC